>NC_042616.1:676161736-676465486 GCF_901001135.1 Rhinatrema bivittatum | reverse complement strand
CATTCAGAAAGAATCTTAAAACCTGGCTGTTCGCACAAGCCTACCGTTGAAGGAACCTCTTTCAACCAACACTGTCTCTCACCCTTCAACCTCTCCCTAATCCCTCCCCCCTACTCACCTCCCCTCCTCTCCTCCTCCCGCTGGACATACCATGTTAATAACTGCCTACGATAAATCTCTGTTTATGTATTACTAATTTATTGTTTTTGTTGATTATATTTATCACTCTTCAGTTGTTATAGTTTAAATTCTGCCCTATCTTCCATCTCCCATGTTTTACGCTCCCTGTTTAATGTAACTTTACCTTCTACCTAGATGTTAATTGGTTTTCCCCTGTTCTATTGTAAACAGGTACGATAAGACCTGGTCTTGAGTATCGGTATAGTAAAAAAAAGAAGTTAAATAACCAAAGATTTGTCAACTATTACTTCCGTTTCTGATGAGAATCCCACACAAGAAGATTCTTCATCTGAATCAGAAGCAAACAGTGACTGTGCTACCTTGTCAACGCTAAGTGCTAGTCGAGACTTCTATCCCCCTGCTACTTTTGGGTGTCTACATTTTGTCTGGCATGACTCTGCCTCCCCTTCCCTCACCTCCAAAACTACAGGGCCAGAAACAAGTGGTGGCGATGGTGATGCATCATGGTCAGATTTCTTTTTTTTTTTGGCATGGAACTGCCATCCCCTACAAAGAGTTTAGATTGCAACAGTTTCCTTTTTACCTGTACTGGTGGTGTTGCACTAGTGTCTTTTGAGGTGCCTCCTCTGCCAGTCCCAATCACTCAACTACATCTCTCTTTCCCTGACATTATGGATTTAATGTCACTGAGTAGTAACACTGCCCACTGTCACGGTGCCTGGCTGTGCACTAATGTGTGTGGTGTGCACACAGAAGCTGCTTGCTTGTAAGCACAAAAGAGGCAGACTCCCTGGGCACTTGACTGCACAGACCCACCCAATAGTTAGGTTCAGTCTGTTAAAACTACCCACTGCCCACTGTCACGGTGCCTGGCTGTGCACTAATGTGTGTGGCGTGTACACAGAAGCTGCTTGCTTATAAGCACAAAAGAGGAAGACTCCCTGGGCACTTGACTGCACAGACCCACCCAATAGTTAGGTTCAGTCTGTTAAAACTACCCACTGCCCACTGTCACGGTGCCTGGCTGTGCACTAATGTGTGTGGCGTGCACACAGAAGCTGCTTGCTTGTAAACACAAAAGAGGCAGACTCCCTGGGCACTTGATTGCACAAACCCACCTAATAGTTAGGTTCAGTCTGTTAAAACTACCCACTGTCCACTGCACGGTGCCTGGCTGTGCACTAATGTGTGTGGCGTGTACACAGAGGCTGCTTGCTTGTAAGCACAAAAGAGGCACACTCCCTGGGCACTTGACTACACAGACCCAGCCTGTTAAATTGCCCAGTGAAGCCCAGTGCACTGAGAGACTAAGTAATTGGAATTTTAAAAAATTAGTTTAAAAAAGCCGGAATTTTTGTCACTCCAGAAAAATGGATGAAATTGAAAATAATATATCTCTCCAAGCCAGCCCAACACCCTAAATGGTGGTCAGTGCTAGCTGACCTAGCACAGCTTCTCTTCTCAGTCAGAGATCACCAAAATAAACACCTTGAAATAAACAGGACTAGCTGGCCCTGGCACTGCAACAAAACAAAGAATAATTAGCTTTTTCTTTCTTTAACTAGCTTAACTAGCCTATCTCTCAGTGCAGCCTTCTCTTACACCCAGCCCACCTCCCCACAGCATCGCTGGAAATAAGTGCGTGGCTCCTCGTGCTGATGTTTTTATAGTGCTGGCTCATCAGTAAAATTGACAGAGAGCACTGAATGACAGCGCGATTGGCTGCATTCAGTGCATGTCACAAAATGTCAGCGCGGATACGCTGCATTCCGGTATCCATGCAGACAGGTCGGCATGGATACCGGAATGTAGGGCATGGGCGCTGCCATTTTGTGAAAATCATAGGTAGCTAGTAGCTAATGGGGGCGAAGAAAAGTGTGCGCCGCTGGGCGCACCGAATTAAACGGATAATAAGTTAAATATGTGGGGAGTCACGATGCGTTTCGCCTCCCCACGTATTTAATGGATAGGACAAAATACGTTGCAGATCACCAATACGTCGAAAACGGTTGCACACCCCTAATGAACAATTTTACATGAAAAAGGACTGAGAGTATAGTCTTCTGTGGTAAAATATCACAACCCTGCAACACTTGGAATGCATATTGGGTGTGGGTTTTGCCTTCAGAAAGCCTAGAGTAAACCGAATTACAATTACAATATTTGTAAACTTCCATATTAAAAGAGAACTAACTGCCAGCCCTCAAACAGTAAAACCTCTAACTATGAAAAGGGAATATTGCAAATATTTCACCAGGCCTAAAACACCAAAATATCTCTTATGTGAAAACAGAACAAGCCAACCTGCTATAGATACCTACACAGACTCTATATACCTCACCTCAGTCACACATGCAGAACACAGACAAACCCTCACCAAATCAGAATAAAGAGACCAAAAAGTATTTTAAAAAACAAACTGGAAACCTCAACAAGCAAGAACATATGTGGAGCAACAATGGAAAAATAGAAATGCCATTCTTCAAAACAATAAAATTAAAGAATATTAAAAAACATAATTGTAAAAACATACAAATAAAAAGAATATTTTCAAAACTGTGATAATTAGAATAACAACCAATAATTAAAAACTCACAAAAATCATAACATTTCCACAAACACTGATAATATTTCAAAAAAGCAGACATCAAATAACACCCAATAATTAAAACTAATATGAATTTTAAAATCCCCACTTTCCATATGTGGAAACTTCTGATTTCCAGGTGGGAGGGTGAACATTCTTCTCTTATGTACACACAGACATTCATAATCTCTCTTACACACACACAAACATGTTCTTATACATGTTCACAAATGTTCTCTCACACATGCTCTTTAACATACACAGATGTTCTCACACACACACAGATGATCACATACATGCTCTCTCTCACACACACACTTGCTCACATGCTCTTTCACACACACACAACACATGCTCTCTCATTCATACACCCATACTTTCACTCATATACACCCATGCATATGCTCTCTCACTAACACAGACACACATTATTCTATCTCATTCACTCTCTACTCTACCCATCCATTGTTCCTACCATGTGACAGGGGCCAGCCAATGGCACAGATAGCCCCTGTCACATGGTAAGGTCAAAGGGCCATTGGCGACATTTTGTTTACCGGCAGCCGATGGCCTGAGAGTGGGAGATCACTCCCAGGACCCCTGCTGGACCACCAGGTACTTTAAGAAAGATTTTGGGGGGTTGGGAGGGTGGAGGATGCTAAAGAATCAGATTTAAAGGGTTGGGTGGGTTTTTTGTTTATTGGCTCAGGCACAGCCAATAAAAAAAAAAAACGATTGGACCGCGGGAAAAAAATTTCCCAATAGTCCCCGTAACCGAAACCGGAACCAATTCCAGTTCTGATTCACATCTCTACTGATCACTCTTGCCTGCTGCCTGTCATTGACCCTTGATACCCACCTCTGACCCTAGCCTGGCCCTGCACCTTCACCTATGCAACTACCACAGAGACGCTCGCCTAAGACCTGCTGGCCCCAGAACCCAAGGGGAAAGGATTTGATATAGGTGAAGCTCCTGACCTGTCGCTTCCTTTCAAAGCTCTGCTGGCTGTCAGTGAGGGTCTACTGAGCCTTCCCCATATGCTGAGTCAACTTCATCACAGCAACAAGGGTCCAAGAATCTTACAAGTAGCTAATTTAGACCAAAAATTACCTCCAGGGAAAGATTAGTTATTTCTGGAGTTAGAAGAATTTGCTCCCTGATCTCAGAGCACAAAGACAAATAGTAACTAGTCTAGCCCAAGAATTTATTCCACATAAAAGCCTATTGTGGCATTAACATTAATTCCATATTTAGATCTCTAGTTATTATGGTATATTTATATCTTGCAGACACATTATAATAAAATATGCATGGCAAACTAAAAGGAGTGTAATGAAAATCCACAGGTCCACAGATCTATGGGGATCAGCAATATTCATTTTTAAATGTTTCATGCAAATGTAATAAGATAAAATTGTTACCAAGACATCACTAAGATTATGTTTAAACCTAACCAAATCTAGGAAACAGTAAATGCCAAAATCAACTTAATTTTTAGCTGACTTCATTCAACTAAGATTTGGGATTTTTTTTTTTTTTTTTACCATTTCAGAAGCTGTTCTAAGAAAAATACTAAAAACATTCAACATAGCAATTAAGAATGAGTATGCCAACCATTCACATCTGTCAAAACCATATCAATCACAACCACAAAATGTCAGATCTCTTTACAAAAAAAAAAAAAATCTAACGTTCACGTGGCAGTGTGAAAAATGATAAATGTTTTACTTTTACTGAGAAAATTTTGAAATTAATAATCAGTTTCCTCAGAGTTTTAAGATTTTCTGTTAAAGGCTAATCCTTAGTTTCTTTCTTTGATGAATAATAAATTATTTTATCATTCAGTGTTTAGTTATCTGCTTTGCTAAAGGAGAACACATATGCAATAACATTTATTTTAATACCAAGACCAAAAAAAAGACAATGATATTTGTTCTTGCTTTAAGTTTTTCTTAGCAAATATTTCATTCCTTGTCTTGTTACATTCATTACAAAAAAAATCCCAAAACGTTCCTTATGCCTCATCAACAAAGTGATCCCTTTTAAGTATAGTTTTCTTGAAGTCCTTCTCAAAGCTCTGAATCACTTGATCTTTGCAAGTTTCAAATCCAGATCTTTGATTATAGTCTCCATTTGGCAAGGTTGGCACTTACATAATGTATGTTACCATTAAATTGCTAACCAACAATGATTCAAGAGCCCACCATGTAGACTGCATACGTCAGAACTTAAGTACACCTGTTCACAACTTAATATATGATAGCTCTCAAGGAGGAGATCTAGGAAAAGGACAATGTTTTAGTGCTATTCAAATATACACTGTGAAGTTTTCAGGGGAATAAAATGTCCATGGATATTTTATTCTGAATGGGATTGGTTCCTTCACTGTCAATTTGTCTGTGAAGGAATCAATCATTGTCTAAGTTTGGTGAATAAATTAATACTAAGTGACGGTAGCTGTCAGAGCTAATGGCACTTAGTATTAAGCAGAGTGGGAGGAGAAGGAGCCTCTTCTCCTCTCACTCTAAATTGAGTAACACTTTTGGAGGCTTAGGGATGGTAGGTGTGGGGGCAGATTTTAGCATACACACGGGAGAATTTTAAATCCTCCACGTGCATAAAATCCGGGGGTGGCTCACAGCTACATTTATAAGCAAATTGGGGGAGGACAAAAAGGGGACACTGGGCCACAACTATATTTACAAGCATTCTGGGGAGTCAAAAGTGGTTTCTTGGCCTGGGCTAGCTATATTTTAACTTATTGAAGGCACAGCATGATAGGATCTAATATTGTTGTTTCACTAGTTTATTTTTGTTTGTTATTCAGCTAAATTTAGGGCAGGACATTTTCCAGAGATAGCACTGATATTCTTTGCTAGCTGGATAAAATTAAGCCCCACCTCAATATCATCCCAGTGCCACTTTGTTTTTAGGTGAGTAAATTTTGACTGTATAATGAAATATTGGTTAAAATTTAGCTGCTCACCGGTGGGTGAGAGGAGATAGGGAGAGAAATTCAAATCTTGGGGTTTGCTCTGCTAACTTAAAAAGTTAGCAGGACAAACCATTTTGAATAGTGGCCTCATAAAATGTTGTGAAACACATGACTAACAGAAGAAAAAGGTGTATTTTTAATAGAAGTAAAAGAAAGTGAACCTAAAAAGGTAAAATTAAATTAACATGAAGAAAAAAATTCTGCAGCACTAGAAAGCACCATTACATCTCATTATGTAGCACCTATGCTACAAAAGGTGCATAGAGGGTAACAGTGCTAAAGGGTTAATGGTACGATGCAGGTTTCTTCTCTATTGGGAGCCCTGAATGGTCTAATCAGTTTGTAAGTATCTGCTAGAAGTGCACAGGATGTGCATGGGGCAAGAGTTAAGCTGGTGGCAGTGTGGGAATATTCCAGAGCTTTGGGTCAGTTGAGTGTTTGGGGGGGGGGAGGGGTTGTAACCTGCCTTCTTGACAGACAAGGCAGTACATCCCTTAGGAGATTGGTGGTAAAAGCAGAAGTGATAAAAACCCTGACTCGACAGAATTCCAGATTGCAAGGGAAAGAGACAGGTTGGAGCTGTGATCCTCATCCAAGACTACAGAAGGGAGCAGCAAGAAGTGTGTGCGGGCATTTCCCATAAGGAACCCAGAGAGCAGAAGAGAAGTAGTAGATGGTACAATGCAGCCTAGAAGTTGGAAGTTAAAAGGTACAACCTGTGCTTAACTGAAGCACTTATCTGCACCAGGAAGACAGCCTTGCCAGGGGGAACTTGTTTTGGGGCTCAGAGCATCCTGATGCTTACCAGAAGGATTTTTCCTTGACCTGATGAGATTAGAAAGAAGACCAGGTTGGCTTGTGCAAAAGAGCGAGAAGAAAAAGTAACAAAGTAACCAGAAATCCTGTGGTGCTGTAAAAAGAAACTGTTATTTGAGGGGAGGAACTATAAGGAGAAGAGTTAAAGATTTTCTGGAACTGTGATTCTGTTTAATTTCTGCATCTGTCTGAACTGTCAATATGTTTGATTCAGAATATTCTTCAGTAAACTATTTATTAGTGGAGAGTGGTTTGTTTTTGCAGAGTGTTCTCAGCCTGGTACTGGACTGGCCCTGCAGATTTTCCTGCCAGCAGCCAACAGTCCCGGAGATTTCCCCACATCGGGATAGTAACCACCCTGCTCCCTGAGGCTGGGAAGGAGGCCCTGGTGTACAGGGAGTTACAGCTGGAGAGGTATGCTTGGGCCGGGGTGAGGAGGGCACCAGAGGCTCAATAGAAGGACATGGGAAACAAACTAGAATTGTGGAGTTGAAGATACCACTTTAGTAGCAACAACTAATGGCCAGTAGGCATGTGCAGAGTGAACAAATATTTTTTGGGTTGCTCATTTGTTTTGCAGATCAATTTGTTATGTTAGGTTTGTTTCAAATGAAAAAAAAAACATATTTCTTTGTTTTATTCGATCACTTGAATACGATTATAGTCAATGTGGGAAGGAATGCAGGCTGTTTTGGCCTGCATTCCAAATTGGGATTTTTTTAAATAATTTCTAATGGAACTTTTCAATATACATCATCAGAAGAGTGGATGCATGTCAGAGCATCGAGAATAAGTCAACATGGCACCAAAAGAGGCAAGAAGAGCACAAGGGAGGCAAAACAGTACCAGCTGTGGTAGGTGTTATCCAAGGCACTGTCAGATAAAGAAAACAGCAGCATTACTGGCCAGATCACGCCAAGGCTGCTAAAGTGGAGCATGAACATTAGTGGCATGAACTACCAAGGCTGTACAAGAGGGACAAAGTGGCACTGAGTGTGGCATGAAAAGCACACGGCACCATGAAGGGAGATCAAAGTACCAAAAGAGGCAGAAAACTTCCTAAGTATGTGAGGGAGGATAAAAGAAAGTGAAAGAGAAGCATAAAGATCCCAAAGCATCATGACAGGCTCAAACCAGACACCCAGAGTGGCAAGAAGACCCTAAGGCTCCAAATGAAGGGGAAAGACCAGCAAACAAATTGGTGGGATGTTCTAGGTATAGAGAAGCCAAAGGAAATCCCTGGAGGAGGCCTGATGTTATTGCCTCACGGCATCATTAGGTGAAGGAGTTGGCCTTTTGGGCTTGGAGTTGGTCTTCACTAGGGATGTGAATCGTTTTTTGATGATTTAAAAAAATTGTCAGATATTTTTTAAATCGTCAAAAATCGTTAGAGTCACGATACAATAGAAATTCCCCCGATTTATTGTGAAAAATCGTAAATCGGGGCAGGGGGGAGGGCAGGAAAACCGGCACATCAAAACAACCCCTAAACCCACCCCGACCCTTTAAAACAAATCCCCCACCCTCCCGAACCCCCCCCCAAAATGTTTTAAATTACCTGGTGGGCCAGTGGGGGGGTCCCGGCGCGATATCCCGCTCTCGGGCCATCGGCGCCATTTTGGCTGCCACTAATATAAATGGCGCCGATGGCCCGATAAAAAAAAAACCACCCGACCCTTTAAAATGACCCCCTTGACCCCCCAAAAAAAACCTTTTAAAATTACTTGGTGGTCCAGCGCGGGCGCGATCTCCCGCTCTTGGCCCATCGGCTGCGTTAATAAAAATGGCGCCAATGGCCCTTTGTCCTTACACTGTGACAGGGCAAAGGTAGCGCCGGCACCATTTTGAATATTGGCAATACACCCTGAGTGCAGGAGATCGCTTCCGGACCCCCGCTGGACCCCCAGGGACTTTTGGCCAGCTTGGGGGGGCCTCCTGACCCCCCCCCCAAGACTTGCCAAAAGTCCAGCGGGGGTCCGGGAGTGACCTCCTGCACTCGGGCCATATTGCCAGTATTCAAAATGGTGCCGGTGCTACCTTTGCCCTCACTATGTCATAGGGGCCGACGGTCAGGCCCTGGATTCTGACCAGGTTGTATGCCCCTCTTAAATCCAATTTGGTGAAAACTCGTGCGCCCTGAAGCTTGTCCAAAAGCTCGGGGATCAGTGGCAGCGTTCAACCCACGGTAATTGATACATGGTCTCAAGGACCCGTACTTTTTTGCTACAAAAAAGAACCCTGCCCCTGCGGGGGACTTGGAGGGTCGGATGAACACTTTGGCTAGGTTTTCAGTGATGTAGTCAGACATAGCCTGGGTTTCCAGTTGAGAGAGTGGATACACCCTCCCGCGGGGTGGAGTAGTCCAGGGTAGGAGTTCTATCGTGCAGTCGAAGGGACGATGTTGTGGTAATAACTCCGCTTTCTCTTTCGAAAAGACGTCAGAGAATTCCTCGTAGGGGAACGGAGGCAGCACACCAGTGTGTGCCAGGGTTATCCATCGAGTCTCCGGCGTACAGATGCATCTTTGGAAGCAGTGAGGACTCCACTGGGCGATCTGCAAGGAATCCCACTGGATTACTGGAGAGTGTTGTTGTAGCCAGGGTAGCCCGAGGACCACCGGATGTACTGCCTTCTCAAGGACCAGGAAGGAAATCTTCTCAGAATGCAATACCCCGGTCTGAAGCATGAGCGGTGCTGTAGTAGTTGAGACGCTTCCTGGTAGTACAGTACCATGGAAAGACGTGATGTGCAAGGGGGGCTTGCGGGGTTGCGTGGGAATCCCAAGCTGGTGCACCAGGTCGTGGAGGATAAAATTCCCTCCTGCGCCAGAATCGACGAGGGCTTGCGTCTCAAACGAACCGCCAGGGAACCGCAAGGATACAGGAACTGTACATTGAGGAGCTGTATTGCGGTAGCTTAGGAGTAGCTCCCCGGTAGTTCCTAGGCCCGGGAGTTTTCTGCCCGTTCTTTACATTGGGCCAGGAAGTGGCCTTTTCTGCCACAATAGAGGCATAATCCCAGATTGTGGCGGTGACGCTTCTCTTCGGGCGTCAGGGAGGTCCGTCCCAGTTGCATCAGTTCCTCCGAAGAAGGTTCCGAAGGAACGGTGGTTCCCTGGGTTGCCGGAGTCAGCGGTCTGGAGAAGGATGGGGCCAAGGGGGCCAAACATCATGGGGGCCGCCCTTCCTTCGCTCTCTGTTGGAGGCGATGATCAATGCGCCCGGCCACCTCGATGAAAGCATTGAGGTCTTCGGGGAGGTCACGTGCCACCAATTCATCCTTGATCCTTGTGGCAAGGCCCTCTAGGAATATTCCCCTTAAGGCGTCGTCGCGCTACCCAACCTCCAGAGACAGGGTGCGGAACTCGAGGGCATACTCCGCCAGGATACGGCCTCCTTGACGTAATTGGAGCAACTCCGACGTTGCAGAAGCCACGCGAGCGGGTTTGTCAAAGGCCATCTTGAAATTCTCAACGAACATGGAGAGATCATTTAAGATCGAGTCATTCTTCTCCCACAGGGGGGATGCCCAGTTCAGTGCCGGCCGTACAGCAGGGAGAAAATGTATGCCACCTTGACAGAGTCCGTGGGGAACTGTGCAGGTAACAAGGTGAACCGCATGAAGCATTGGTTCAAGAAGCCCCGACACGCCTTTGGATCTCCCGAGAAGCGTGATGGAGTGGGAAGTTGTGTGGGAGCATGGATAGTCACCACCGGGGGCGGTGCTGGTTCCCGGACCGGATCTGGTGGTGGGGCATCCAGACGAGTAGCCAAGCGTTCTACGGTGGCTGCCAGGGCGTCCAAACAATGTTGTTGTTGCTGCAAGCTTTGGGCTAGTCCAGGTGTGGCCTGGAGGTGCACAAGGTCTGCCGGATCCATGGCCTTGCAAACTGTTGACGTCCGGAAGTGGATCCTTGGTCCGACCGGCTGAGACGGTGTCCCGTGCGGAGTGAGACGGTCAGAAGGCAGACTGCAGCAGACGAAGAAGGATCTTCACCCTGGAAGCCCGTGACCCCTCCAGATGAGCTGTGGAGGCCCGGGCCACTGGGGCTTAGGTGGCTTCGCCCTGGAAGCCCGTGATCCCCCAGAAGGAGCCTGTAGGGATCCGGGCCGCTGGGACTTAGGTGGACAATTCCAGATGAGCATAGACTGAAGGGACAAACCAGGATCGAGGCAGGCAGCAGAAGTCGCAGACGGTGAGATGGACCAGGATCAAGGCAGGCAGCAGAAGTCGAAGACGATGAGACGGACCAGGATCAGGGCACGAGAGTCAGGCAGGCTGGAACAGGAACAGGCTGGCAAGATCAGGAACACAGGAACAGGCAGGCAAGGTCAGGAACACAGGAACAGGCTGGCAAGATCAGGAACGCAGGAACAGGCTGGCAAGATCAGGAACGCAGGAACAGGCTGGCAAGTTCAGGAACACAGGAACAGGCTGGCAAGGTCAGGAACACACGAACAGGCAACTCTTAACTCCAAGGAGCTGACCGCGTTGCAAGGCAGTGAGTGAGGCTCAGACGCCAGGTTAAATCTCCCTCGGCGTCTGACATCACTAAGGAGGCGGATCCGGCTTTTCACGCCAGAGACCCTTTAAAAGGGTTCCCTCTGCGCGGCGCTCCCAGCAGCGTTCGACAGCGTCTCCCTTGTGGGAGCGCCGCGCGGTAGGCCAGGATCCCGTCGGGGCTCGGGGCCCGCGCCAGCCACCGGAGCTGAGGCCAGGTAAGGCCCGGTCGCGGGGAACACGACCGGTACCCCAACACAGCATCCTGTTTCCAACAGTGGCCAATCCAGGCCATAAGAACCTGACAAGTACCCAAAAACTAATCCTATTTCATGCTACTGTTGCTAGTAATAGCAGTGGCTATTTTATGTCAACTTAATTAATAGCAGGTAATGGACTTCTCTTCCAAGAACTTATCCAATTCTTTTTTAAACACAGCTACACTAACTGCACTAACCACATCCTCTGGCAACAAATTCCAGAGTTTAATTGTGAGTTGAGTGAAAAAGAACTTTCTCTGATTAGTTTTAAATGTGTCAAATGCTAACTTCATGGAGTGCCCCCCTAGTCTTTCTATTATCTGAAAGAGTAAATAACCGATTCACATTAACCCGTTCTACACCTCTCATGATTTTAAACACCTCTATCATATCCCCCCTCAGCCGTCTCTTCTCCAAGCTAAAAAGTCCTAACCTCTTTAGTCTTTCCTCATATGGGATCTGTTCCATTCCCTTTATCATTTTGGTCGCCCTTCTCTGTACCTTCTCTATCTTTTTTGGGATACCTGTTCAGTTCACGTATTGAACAATAACTTTTGTTGTGCAGTACTTGAATGTAACTTGCCTTCAGCTTGGGTTTGGAAAAGTAAATAACTGAACCTAAAATCCACATCCAAATTCAAGAGCACAATGTACCTGGAGCATTTAAGAATGCATAGAATAATGAATATGCTACATTAGATTTAAAAAAACTTCAATTTTATTTCAGGTAATAAGGAAGTATGTCTAAAGGGATATTAAAATCTTGAAGTCTCAATAACCTAAAAATATTTTAGTTAATTTTCAAAGGAGTTAGATGCATATAATTAGCATATATGCATGTAAGTAGTTTGTACTCATGTACCTGCTATTTTATAAATATCAAAAGTACGTGCATACTTTCAGATTTGCATGCACATTTACCCTGGGGTCCCTCTCCAGTTGCTTTTGAAAAGCCCTATGGATACTCACATTGTTCATGGGGGTCCTGCATCAAGAGTGGAGTCACTTGGGGTTGGAGCGGTGGAGGAAGGGCAAGCTTCCCCCTGCCCCCCGACTCGTTCATCTCTTTGTCTCCAATGTCGAGGAATGTGCCAGCCAACCCTGCTGTGCTCAGGAACCCAGATGAGAGCCTGGATCCATCACAGGTCAATGATGCCAACAATCAGAGTGTCCAGGCAGGGAGGTGTCTGTCGAGTGAAGATAGTGCAGACACCAAAGAGGCTTCTCTCGGTGAGCTGGCTGGTCTTGTAGCTCTGGAAGAGCAATTTAAAGATGAAGGAAGAGGATTTTCTACTCCAGCTTCTGTGTCAATGCCTTCATGTCAGCAATTTTCTTTGGTAAGACCTATACAGATAACTGGGCTCTATTTGGGAAGCAATTGAAGGACTTGGTAACTCTCTTACAAATCAGTTAAATTCATTAGTTTTAAAATCTAAGGATAATGATAGTCATTTACAGGTGGTAAAAGCTTCATCTAAGGTTATGTTCCAACAGATTAATCAAAATTAACTTGAACTTGGGCTCTATTAAAGCCCTCCAGGAATCTCTTGAAAAGATAATTTGTCACTAATGAATGAAGTAGAGAATTTGGAGAATACAATTTGGAGAATACAATATGGATTTCCCTAAAGTGCCATATATTCTTCCTAAAGATATGTTTACAAGGTATTTAATGGAGATCCTGATGGTCCCAGAGCAAGCTGTCCTTCTACTATCTAAAGCTTTACTATCTACCTCCATTTAAGAAGAAGAAGGAAGACAGCTTGGGTCTCAACCTGCAGTGTCTTTAGAGCATTCAGAATTTGCTAATTTGAATATTTCTGAGATTTTAGAGACTTCTGATTCAGCTCAAGCATAAACGGCAACTATGGTTCCAGCTTTTGTGATAGAACCAGATAGAGATTGGATACTAAAACTGTTTTTTAAACATCAGTCTGAGCCCTTTTTGCAACTCCAAGCCAGGGTCTTTCCAGATTTGTCCAAGCAGACCCAGAAGAACAGGAAAAAAGTTCTGTTACTCAGGCCTAGGGTGCTGCAGATAGGCACTTGCATTTTATTAAAGTTTCCCCTGTAAGTGTTACATTAAATATAAGGATGTGTCATATTTTTTTTACACCTTCTCAATTAACACAGTTTCTGAGTGACAAAATTGTATCCTCTTAGGAATCTTAAATTTAGTCCTTATTAATAGTCTCCTGAAAAGACTGATATTTCTCTCTTCTTTTTTTGACCCCTGTTAGATTTGTGCTGATTTTTCTTTTCTTTTCTTTTCTAAAGATCCTAG
This sequence comes from Rhinatrema bivittatum, assembly GCF_901001135.1. Lineage (NCBI taxonomy): Eukaryota > Metazoa > Chordata > Amphibia > Gymnophiona > Rhinatrematidae > Rhinatrema > Rhinatrema bivittatum. The sequence goes on along the minus strand of NC_042616.1, from coordinate 676,451,902 downwards.
AATAGTAAAATTGGATCTCTCGTTATTGTGGACTTAATATTATGATGTCCTTTTGTTTGCTTAAACTTTGTACATTAATTAGTGTACTTTGTAGATTGCATGTGTATCAAGGTTTCTTGATCTGTAATTAAAATTGCATAAATAAAAAATTAATAATAAAATATGCCCCCAAGGCTTTACCAATGCCCCCTCTCCCCTGCCATGATCAATATGATCATGGCAGGGGAGAGGGGGCATTGGTAAATACCTTTATATAAAAAACTGTATTTATTTCAAATGAACAAATCATTTTAAATCACATAATTCTTGTAATGTACCCTGCCATACTTCGGTTAAGATACTATGTTAAAGTTCCTTTCATTTTTCCTCTTGCTCCCAGTTGTACTCATCCCTGTTTTATTGTAACTGTAACTAATTTATGTTTAGCACCTATTATTTATTTCGTTCATTGTTCCTTTTCTCACTCCACTGTTTATTGTAAACCGGCATGATGTGATTCCTTCACGAATGCCGGTATAGAAAAGAACTAAATAAATAAATAAATAAAATAAATGATGGAGATGTAGCAATTCTTTTCAAGAACATTCTTGATCTTAGCCATACACCTTCCCGGAGACTGGACGGAATTGATTCCATTCTTCTACAATCAAACACCCATCCCAAGTGCGGCCTCTTTCTACTATACCACCCAACTCCACTCAAATAAGAAGCCATCCAAGATCTCTTCACAGCCATGGCAAACATCACTCTTGAGCACCTGTGAATTATTTTCCTCAGCAACTTCAATATCCATGTGGTTGAAATCATACTCTTCCTCTTAAAAGAATTCATAGCCACCTTGGAATTCCTTAGCCTAACCTAACTGATCATTGGCCTAATTCATGAAGCAGGCCATATCCTTGACTTGTAATCATTCCATATAACCTGTTCCCAGAGTTATATCTCCCCCACACCCAAACCTTACCACTCTCCTGGGCTGACCATAACTTAAGCTGCCTAAAGGTATATCCACCTCATACCACAAAAAAGCCTAATACTCCCACCACTAAGCAGGTTAGGCTTTTGACTTATGTGATATCCAACTCTTCCTTTGAACCCTACAAGAACTGGAATCCCACCAGCCTTCTACACCACCCAAAATCAACCAAGATACTTACCCCACATCCACAGTATTAAACTGCTTGAAATCTAAGTTATCTAAAAATATAGATGCTCTTGCTTCCAAGAAGACTGTCCATATCAGAAACCCCAAGGCAATCCCCTGGGGCTCCCCAGAACTCAAAGAATTAAAATTCATTGGAAGATGGTTAGAGCAAAAATGGCAGAAGTCCATATCTCTACAAGACATTGACAACTGCAGAGGCCATTAGACAGCCTACCAAAAAGGTCATATTTCTCCAAAGCCATTTCTCAGGTGGAAATCTTACCAAAAGAATTTTTCTCAAGGTCAATAAACTCCTAGGCCTGACCAGCTGTTACTGAAGAAGACCACTGCAATAAACGAGTTTCCTTTTTCACAGACAAAATGTATTGCATCAGAAATAATCTTGATGCCTCCATCAAGATTTGCCCTCCTTTGAAGATCATCCTCTACCTTCTTACTCTCTCACAGTGTTCTGCCCTCTAACAGATGAAGAAGTTATCAGCCTTCTGTGCTGCCTGAAGCCCATGACATGCTCTGAAAACCCATGCCCCTCCTGAATAGTCAAACAATTCAAAGCCAGACTATTCCACCTCCTCAAGCCTATCATTAAAACCTCACACACTGAAGGTCATCTCCCAAAGTCCCTAAAGACAGCAACAGTGAGAACCCATTAAAGAACCCCATCATCAATCCCAATAACTAGAATAACTACAGACCTATTTCCAACCTTCCATTTCTCAGCAAGATTATCAAAAAAGCACTCCTACATCAACTCATTGACTTCCTACATACAGCCAACCTCCTTGACCCTCTCCAATTGGGTTTCAGATGTTATGAACACTGCCTGCAGGTTCCCCCGCGAGCAGGCTCCACTCACCTTGCTGCTTTTTCTGCTGCCCGATGCGGCTGGACGCTGCCGAAGTTGGGCCCTCCCACGCGGCCGGAGCCGCAGACTTGATTTCCTCTCGTGGCTCGGAGGCCACTCCTCTCACTCTCTTCACTGTGGCCAGAGCCGCGGACTTCTCTGCCTCCCATCACACGGCATGGAGCCACCCCTGACATCCTCAGGATCCCTGGCGCAGGAGGCCATAAGCCCCGACCTGGATTGGCGGCTGGAGTCGCTCCCAGGGCCTCCTGCAGCAGCTGGTGCCGCTGCCATCATCGGGGCCTGTGTCCTGGCCCAGCACTGCTCCTGCATTGTGGATGTCGGTGCAGAACTACTGTCCATGGTCCTGCACAGCCAGCTTCCTGCTTCCTCTAGACACGCGGCCGCACCTCTCTTCTACATTTAAAGGGCCCACGGCTGGATATGCCCTGGGCCCCACCTAGTGATCATTTCCTGTCTAGCCCTATAAAAGGGCTGTTGCTGCATTTCCTCGTGGCCTTGCATCGGAGTGTCTTCAGTCCTGGAGGCTCCTGCCTGCCAGAACTCCGTCAGGTCTTCTGTCTTCTTCGTGGAGCTCCTCGTCTTGTCTTGTCGTCTCGTCATGCCATGTCTTCATAGTCTGAGGTCCCCGTCCAGGTGTCCTGGTGACCTGTGTCTTATCTCCTGATGTCTCACTTCCTGGTGTTCTAGCCCTTCTTGGTGTTCGTTCTTGCTCTGGAGCCTTCTGTTCTGCCAGCCGTGGATCTCCGGGTGACGGGTCGCCATCATGGGAGATGCCGGCAGTGGACTGGTGTCCTGTGGTTTTGAGCCGTCTTGTCCTGCCAGCCTTTGTGGAGCTCTGGATGAATCTGGCTCCTTCGTCGAAGTTCTGCCTCGGCTGGATTCTTCCCTGCGCTTGTCCTGCTCTTCGCGTGGTCCATGACCAGCCTTCTCAGGCTGTGTAGAGCGTGCAGTGGGACAGCGTGGTCCGCGACCAGCCCATTGGGTCCGCCCTTGAAGGTGGGCTGAGTAGGGCGTCCTGAGAGACAGTGCCAGTGTCAACCTGCCCAGCTTCACGTCTCATCTGTATGTTGTCAAGTTCCTCGTCTCGTCTCTGATCCCATTGCATCAGCCTTGGTGTCATGTCTTCAACAGCCTTGGTGTCATGTCTTCACTTCTACCCTCGTCTGTGATGCCGTCGCATCAACCTTGGTGTCATGTCTTTGTGTCAAGGCCTCCGTCTGCTCTCATCCTCAGGCCGGCCTGCTGCTCCATGCCAATCCAAGCAGCAGGTCTGAAAGGGCTCGGAACGGTTGAAGGACAGTTCTCCTACCAACATCATTATGTTGGCACTGGGAGCTTGCAGGCCCAGCAGAGGGTAAGACCATGTCTCTGCCATGCTGGGACATGTCACCAACCCTCGGTTCGGTCCTGGATCTGACTGGGGTCGGGCTGAAGCCCAAGAGCACACTAAACAGCCCGTAATGTAACAGAATGCAAGGCCTTCAGAGGCCATTCCAACTGTTACACAACAGAATGCAAGGCCTCTTGAGGCTGCCAACACCACATCAGAATACATCATAACATGGAAAATGTGCTAGTGAGCCTGATTAATGACATGAGGCACTACATAGATTATGGCCAATCTACACTCCTGGAACTCCTTGATAAGGGTGGGCTAATTTGGTTTTACTTTTCGTTTCATTTTTTAGGGGCTTTTTCCCAATGAATTACATTTTGTGGAATGTTTATTTTGTTTCTTTAGTTTAAAAAAAATGAACTAAACATTGAAAAAAAAAAAGGAAAGCAGAAAAAATAAAAGAAATGGGGCCTCCCGTGTACCACACCCATCCCTTCCACCTGGAAAAATATAGAGACCAGAATCCTCCCCATCCCCACTTACCTGGTTTAGGGCTGTTCTGCAGATGAGACCTAGGACCTGGCCCAAACAGGGGTCCTGCATTAGTCCTAGGCTGGGATTACAGTGACCTACTGTGGCTTAGGCCTATGCAAGGGCAAGGCTTTGGCTTGGGCCTAGGTGTTCGTATATTGCATAGGCCTAGGCTGCGGTTAGTCACTGCAACCTTAATCTAGGCCCTATGCAAGGCACAGGCTTGGAGGCCTGGACCCTACCCCTGGGTCATGGACTAGGTGAGTGCCTTGGCCTTATCCTCATGCTGCGGCATTGCCCAGAGGCTGGGTCCTGATGCTGGGACCTCAGCCCAAATTCAGGCTGGGTCCCATTACCTGGGCTAGTCATAGGTTGCAGCCCGTTGAAAGGGGTCACAGCCTGTACCCAAGCATGACAGCATTCTCTCGGCATAGGACATGGCTGAAACCTGAGTAAAGGCACAGGCCTAGGAAATTTCCCAATGACACCCCCCACAATACTTACTAAACCTAATGCCATGTCCTGACCCAGTCTTAATGTCAGGGCCTCAGCCCAGACCCAGGCCAATGCCGTGATTCAGTCCAAAAACCAGGTCCCATAGCCTTGTCCCATGATTCTGTCCTAGGTCCAGGTCTATGCCTTGGTGTTGGGTCCTGGCCTCCAGGCCAGGCCACGGCATTTGGACTCAGTCCAGGCCTTGGCCTAGGCTGAGGCCGACTTCAGGACCTGGCTTTCTGAGCAAGCAATTGCATTGGGTCTGGGTCTGGTCCGAGGCCCCGGCATTGAGACCGGACCAGGAAGAGGCATTGGATTTGTTAAGTATTGGGAAGATATCATTGGGAAATCACCCGGGCCTGGGCCTTTGGTCAGGTCTCAGCCAGGGGCTATGCTGAGAGACTGCTGTCATGCTTGGGCATAGACTGCAGCCCTTTTGTTAGGCTGCAGCCTATGCTTAGATGAGGCCCAGGCTTTGGACATAGGTCTAGACCGAAGCATTAGAGTCATACTTGGGCATAGGCCGGGACCCATGCTTTGGGTCTTGGCCTACCCCTTGGCAAAGCTCCAGCCTAGGCCTGACCATCAACTTTTTTTTTAAATAGGTTTTCAAAGGATATTCCAATTAAATTTTTGTCAGAATTTAACTTGTTCTCTGCTTGCTGCCTACCCTGACTTTGGCCCATCCAACTCTGCATTCATCCAACGATTACCTGGAACCTTTGCACGGAGACCCATGCCTAAGTCCAGCAAGCCCCGGCACCCAAGGGCTCAACCCATGGGGTATGAGGGCTGGTAGTGGTGAAGGTCCGGTAGGGTCTCTGCATCACCCCGGACTGCCTGCCAGTGGAGGTAACCTATGGCAGGCTCTGCCCCCTGTAGGTGGCATCAACCCCGCCTTGGCCCAAGGGTCCACATTGCAACAAATGACATCTCTAGCTGATGAATATTCTTTTTGGTCATTCTGACAACTTGTTCAATAGTCTCATAGAGCCTCCATATATTCTTCTATACTAAAAACATTTTTTTATATTATAAAACATTTTTCCCATAATAGTTACATTAGTGCCACATAATAATGACTTTTAGCATAACTGACATTTTTGGACCATTTGAAATTGCTTTAAATTTGAACCCCTATCTCAGGCAGCAACAACATAGAGAAGATGGTGGTGATGTGGCTGGCCCTTTTTCAATATTCCAGTGATAAAAAGCAACAGACAGAATACAGTGTAAGAGAAAAGAAAGAAGATGAAATGGATTGCTTGTGACGTGATTTCTGAAGATCGTAGTATGCACGTGTTCATTATCCCAAGCGTATGCTTGAGTACAAATAGGTGTGGATGCAGCAGCTAGTTTGGCGTCAGCAGGGCAGCATGAAAATCATTGCCATGATTAAAACGATACTTTTCTTCATATCCAAGAAGTTGCTGTTGCGTAGGAGGTGGATCCTTGGGCTGAGGCGGGGTTGACACAACCCGTAGGCTAGTGCCTACGGGTCCCCACCATCAGCAGGTAGTGGGCTGAAGCTGGAGGCCAATGTTGCTTCACCTATACCAGCCCACGTTCCCCTCGGATTGAGACTTTGGGTGCCAGGGCCAGCAGGACTTAAGCGGGCCTTAAGGTTAAGTACTGGTGGTAGCTGGTTCAGCCCAGAGACAGCAGCCAGCAGGTGGCATAGTCCTATCTCGGACAGGATGCAGATTGGAAACCCAAGCACCAAGGAACAAGTGAGAACTGAAGGTGCTTAAGCAAAAGGAGACCGAAGCCTTGATAGCCCGTGTCCAGAAGGTAGGGACAGAGGCGTCATTGTCAAGCTTGAATGGAAGCTGGCTGCACTTGGAAGGTGTAGCAAGCAACGTGGAACTCTGGACTCAAGAAAGTCTGAGGCGAGGTCATTTGTAGCAATGGTTAAGGCACGGAGAAGGCAAGCATGGTCAGACATAGCAATGATCAAGGCACAGAGAAAGCAGATATGGTCAGACATAGCAATGGTCAAAACACGGAGAAGGCAGGCATTGTCAAACGTAGCAATGGTCAAGGCATGGAGAAGGCAGGTGTAGTCAGACATAGCAATGGTCAAGGCTTGGAGAATGCCGACAAGGTCAGGCGTAGCAGTAGTCAGGCTTGGAGAAGGCAGACGAGGTTAGGGGTAGCAGTGGTCAGGCTTGGAGAAGGCAGACGAGGTCAGGCGTAGCAGTGGTCAGAACCAGGAAGTCAATCAGCACAAAGACGAGATGAACACAGAACAGAAACCAGGAACTTGGAGACACAGGAAAACATGGCAAGGCTCACGGAGAAGCAACGAGTATGAGGAAACCTGGAACAAGAGACCAAGGAGACCTGTTGCAATGGCAACGCTTCAGTGCGAGGCCTGAGTATTTATACGCTGAAGGATCTGACGTCCCAATGTGGGCCCTTCAAAGGTTTCACTGATGTGCACTCCTAGGGAGGGGCGCGGCGCTGCGCTGCTGGCGGCATCTCTGCGAACCCCGTGGAGAGGCCTGCTGGATAGAGACATCCTGGCTGGAGGTCCCGGAAAGCAGAGCAGGGCCGGAGGTGCTGGTGGGAGTCCGAGGTCGGGGCTGGTGGCCCACCACTGCCAGGGACGAGGAGCTGGAGCCTGAAGCTTGTGTAGAAAGGTGAGCGGGCCGCACTGCGAGGCTGCCATAGGTGGCGAACATACCAGTTGCTATGTTCAAAAACACAAAAATTGAAAATGTATTCATCACTCTGTCATGTAAAAAGGCATCCATATTGGAATAAAAGAAGTTCATGGCTCTTTATCCATTCACACATTTCTTAGCTCAGGTACACAATAGGTCTAATTCAAAAGAACTTTCTTTCTTTTTAATAAAGCCTAATCATGGGCAGTATGTACTTTTAAAGTATACAACCAACTGATGCTGAACAGATCTTTTAAAAAAAAAATCACAGCTGAGGCTTTTATACAAAATATTTCTCATTAAGCCTCAAATGATTTGAGCACAAATGAAAAAGTTATTTAAATATTAAAATGAATATGTATTATAAACAATGGTATTGCTTCATATACAATATAATTTTATTTCAATCACAACTAATCACAATAGAGTTAAAAATTTATTTTCAAATTGCTATCATGAATATTGTATAAATGAGACAAACTAGAAATAATACTAGATTACTGCTTTATAAATTATAATATGTCATGCTAACAAATGGTAGGCTTGTCATATTGAGCAACTTAATGTCTAAATGATCATTCAGCACTCATAGGGTAGAAAAAACACTAGCTTTGTTGGCTATAAAGCAGTTGCTCTATTTTTCATATTGTCATTCTGCTCTATTAGCAAAGCCTAACACAATTAGGTATGAATATGTAGTAATAACATGCAAATTGTTCCCTCACAATTGCCCCAAGGCAGCAGTCTCTGCTTTTCTAAGCTTCATTCCTTCTGCATCATTATAGGCTTGGCATAATTCATCAGATTTAAAAAAAAAAAAAACCTCAGTCTTATTGCATGTGCCCAGTTAGTAAAATCATCAGTACTTGTTAACCATTCTCTCTCAATAGGTTTGTTAGCATTGCTTTCCCCAGCTCCCTGCCACCACTGCACTTGTACATGTTTCCCTTGGGTGATGTTAGACACTACATTTAAGCCTGCCAGAACAATTAACCCTACTGTTAATTAGAATGAAATGTCAGGCGCACAGATGGTACAAGTTGGCACCCTGCCATTCTGCCAACTGCTACTGAAAGCAGCTACCCCACTGCTGACAGCTGCTCAGCCATGTCCCAAACCAGCAGATGTCAAAACTTTCCAGCTGAGGAAGACTTAAAAAGCAAAGAGGAGGGGGTTTCTAGTCCCAGCAGTGATAATGGCTGCTTTACTGCTGTTGTCTCTATTACCTGTTGTGATGCTGTTCTAATCAGGAAGAGATCTGAAAACAATATGCTGCAACTTAAAAATAATGACACTAATAATCATACAAAAAAACCCAATACTGTTATAGTTTGTCATAAATCGAATCAATGTGCCTCATAGCATACAAAAGTATTGGCCTGCTTATAGATAAGCTAAATACTTTAAATACAGCACCTGCTTTTAAAATAATGCATAGTTCTCCCATAAAACGTAAACAACATTGTATAATAATAGGTAATGGGAAAATACGGTAAGGATATCTGCTGAAGAAACAACACAGTGATGGTAGTATCCTTGGTAGAGTGTTCATTAGTACAAAATGGCCTGTGTTGTAGAACATCACAAAAAAATCGACATAAATTTATTCATAAACCTTCTTGAATTGTATTAACTATAATTAATGCAATATATAAAATCAACCAGTTTTTAATGTGTTGCTCTAAATGTCCCTCTTCAAATAATTCACCAACATACTGCAAAGAAACTGTCTTCGGATGAAAAGAAAATCAGCAAGGGAAAACAAAACATAAATGCTATTACAAGAGAATGCAACTCACAATGCAGTAAATACAAAATTTTAATTTACAACATAACACATTTGGAGCAAGAGGATAACTTTATATAGATTAACAGTACATGAACTATTTTGGAAAACATCTCACAAAGAACAGAAATGAAACAGATGATCAAAACTCTTGACTGTATTCTATCTAGAATTTGTATGCTGCCAATAGAAGGTTAATCAGTAAGGGTGAATAAATCTTTTTATTTTCTTTCCAAATTGCCATAAAGAAGGTACAAAAAACAGGCTTTAGCTTATTGCAAAATATTTTATTGGATCAGATGATATAAAGTCTCTCAGAAGACACGTTTGTGATTCCTTGATCTTGAGTGAGTAAGGAAAGCTGCCAAAACATCTACTGCTGTGTAGTCAACATTAGAAAAGAATCAAAAGTATAAGTGGTTTTTGCTCTCAAAGGGGTCGATTCACCCCAACTCTCAGAGAAAGTTCCAGCAAAAACGTATTTGCTGCCTGGGCAAATAAAAACAATCATATTCTAAATTAAAAAAAAAAAAAAAAAAGCTGCCAAGAAGCCCTGTGCATCTTGGCAAGCCCAAATAAACCCCCTTCATTATGAGTTTTATGTCTTTCCCTGCTCTCCAGTACACTCTGCATTATTAGTTTTACTATAATCTGCATGATCTTTAGTTTATTTATGAGCCTTCTATGTGCGACAGCATAGGTTTTGCTCAAATACAAGTAGAACATACCCAGGGCTTGTTTTCTGCCGGTTCTTGGCAGTACTTAGTATCAGCATCTTCTCCCCCACCCCCCTTTGCATTAGCACCTAGGAGAGGGGAAGTTTATTCTCTGCAGGGCACTGGCCAATAAAGTCGGGGCACCAGAGATAATCAGAATCCAGCAATTGGCTATACTATTAACCATTCTATAAAAGTTTGAATTATTATTATTAGCACACTTATATATTTTTCTTCTTTTTTTCTCCCTTTATAAACATTTTGAAGATAATGTTCAAAAAACTCTGCACGGTCCCATATTCACATCTTTATGGCCGTATGCACAGATTATAAAATATGCATCTGCCTACCCCCACTACATGCATATACTTGGTTATGTGCCAATACTTGCAATGCATTGAAAGGACATACCGTTCCTACCTATTCTATAAACGTACACATGTATATGCAATATTATATACTATTCTGTTACTTGGATTAATTATGTTCAATGTTATTTACTTATTAACTCGCATGTTATTTATTAACTGTTTAGCAATATTATATACTATTCTGTTACTTAGATTAATTATGTTCAATGTAAACCGCTAAATGAAGCGATAGTTACTGTTCTCTGTAAACCGGGGTGATATGTATATTATACAGGAACTTCCGGTATATAAATCCTTTAAATAAATAAATAAATAAATAAATAAATATAACTTGCTCGCATAAAGCCCTGATTTATTTGCGGAGGTTGGCATATTTTAAAACATGCACACATAATTGAAATCACAAGTCTCTTAAAAAATAGCAACTTATACGCATTCCTCTTGGCCCTGCCCTGAAATACCCATAGACTGCCCTTTTTTGGCCAGGTAAAAGTGCATGCAAAATCAAAAATACATGTGTAATTCTGATGTTTATGAAATAACATGTATGCGAGTACTAACACGCGTATATGCTAATTTTACATATGTAACTCCTTTGTAAATTAACTTGTTTATGTTTTACTTTAGCGACACATAAAATGTTGCCATAACAAAGTTTCCTGAATATAAATCTGAGAAAAGCACCAGTGGTGCCTCTCTCTCTTCCAACCTTCTTCCCCATTAATACTTTTCTGATGCCATTACAGTAGCAGAGGAGGTACTGCAAATAAAAGTGCTGATGTCTTATGCCTCCTCCATTAAGTAGCAAGAATAGGAAGGGGGATTATGCTGTGAGTGAATCCTGCAGCTAGTTGCAGGGAGCTTGGCTACCTTGAGCAGCGGGGCAGTGTACAGTAGCCCTGAATGCCCTCCCACCTCCCAAGGATGGTTTTGTCTTGAGTATCAGACACTTTCTAACTAGGAAAAAAAAGCACTGCCCAGCACACATCTATAATCTCATTCACTGATCACTAAAGCAAAGAAATTTCCTTTTGGCACAACTATGCTGCCTCAAATCCAGCAACCCCCTAGATTCAAAATACCTCACTTTGATTTAGTAAAGAATACATTAATTTTCCCATCACCAAGGTTAGACAGAATAGCCTGTAATTTCTAACCTGCTCCTTATTCCCATTTTTATAAGGGACAAAATCCACCCTTCTCCAGTCCTATAGAACCACTTCTGTCTCCAAAGACTGATTGAAAATATTTATCAATTGACCTGCCAGAACATTTTCAAGCTCTCTCACTCATTCCTTAATGACCACAGCTTTTATTTGAGAATTTGGATGCAATGACTTAAAATGCATAATGTAGTAGGGATTGTATATGGGAGTATGTTATGCATTATAGGACTTGTAGAAATGATGCATGTTTCTTAAATGGTAACATAGGCCTGGATTTATCAAAATGCACTAAATATTGCATGAGATAGGAAAAGGGATGTGTTTTATGGTAATAGGCAGTTTATTGCAATAATTCCTATATGAAGTGCTATCTTAGTGCAAATTGTGATAATTTGTTTGCCAGAATTATTGTATTTCCTATATATGACCACTGGGGAGACCATGTTTAGTAGGGGAGGGAGAAAGAGAGAGAACCTAGCTATAATATCCTCACGCTAGATAGGTATTTATATCTCTATGGGAGGCCCACCTAGTAACTCGAGGTGAGGTTTAGGTATTAGTGTAGGGGTTAGGAACCACTTTCAAAATGAGACGTACGAGCAGAACAGTGCTCTCTTGTGAAGATTTGATGACCTTTGGAGTGAGGAAACTCACCCAAAGATGAGATAGATAGATAGATAGATAGATAGATCAAAAACCCAAACCCCTGCTCAAGCCGATGTGTCACATCAATCCTCCCCATCCTCTTCAATTGAGAGAAAAACAGGAGTAAATTTTGGGACAACATCATTACCTGTTGCCATAGGGTCAGTCTCATAATAGAAGCAGCACAATGTTGCAGCTCTTACCATGAGGCCCCAGAAAGGAGGAGCAGGGGTGATATGATACAGATTTTCAGATACTTGAAAGATTTTAATGATCCAAAGTCAACAACAAACCTTTTCCATTGGAAAAAAATCAGCAGAACCAGGGGTCACAATTTAAAACTCCAGGGAGGAAGACTCAGAACCAGTCAAGAAGTATTTCTTCATGGCGAGGGTAGTGGTTGCCTGGAACGCCCTTCCGGAGGATGTGATGAAGACCAAAACTGTGAAGGATTTCAAAGGGGTGTGGGATAAACACTGTGGATCCATAAAGTCTAGAGGATGTGAATGAAGAGAAGAGGCATGGGCGTGGCTTGTAGGAATGACAGATACTACCTGGTGATTGATACCCTTATTCAATAAACATACACATGGTTAATGAGACTCCAACATTGCTCTATACTTCAACGGCAAGAGGAAATGTGGAAAAAAGGATTTGCATTCACAAAAAAGTGGGGGAGTAGCTTGCTTGTTGCGGTGGTTACTATCCCAAACAAAATAAGACTTATTCTTCACTTTCAATGCATATCCAGCATAGCTCTCTGCTTCAACAACAGGGGGAATGAAGAAAACAGGATTTATATTCAGACAACAACCAACAAGGACTGAATTGCACAGGCTGAGTAAACAAATAAGTGTGGGAGTAGCTTGCTTATTGCGGCAGTTACTACCCCTAACCAATTAAGCTTGATAATTTACTTAGATGCAGCTGCAGCACTGCTCTCTACATCAATGGTGGGGGTGGAAGGTAACTAGAACCAAAACATTACTAATAAGGGCCAAGAGTAACAGATAAATATGAGAAAAAAATAAGTGTGAAAGCTTGTTGGGCAGACAGGATGGGCCGTTTGGTCTTCTTCTGCCATCATTTCTATGTTTATATATGTGCATTCATTTAAAATGAATGGGCAAAACGCAACAAATGAGTCCATATCTGTTTCATTCATGGGCCTCCAAAATGAATGGAGGAGATTCATGAATGAAATGAAAAATATTTGTCTCATTCATTTCTGTTTCTTGTTCACGTCTATAGCACATTGAAGCTGTGCTGTGTGTAAATAAACATGTAGAGCAGTTAACATTTGGCATAGTGACCTCATAGCCTTGTTAGAGCTATCAGGTCATGTTGTGAAGGAAACCACAGAGAGTACAAATCATATTGCAGCATCTTTTTAAATAACTTATAGCTGCTACATGTATCAAGTGGCACATAAAAATAACATACCTATAGCAGACAGCTCTTGCCTATGTTACCTCACAGCTTTGTCAGAGCTGAGGTAGGACAAGTTGGCAAGGAGACCAGCCACAGGACAAATCATGGTGTACCATCTTTTTAACTAGCATATAGCTGCAATCTGGATCAAATGACACTGACCCACATACACTGTAATGTCTGAGCATGTGCAAGAAGTAGTCTATGCTTCCTCACTGATTGTTGCAGAGAAAGACATGCTTGAAGAAGTTCTCAGTGGCTTTTAAATAAAGCTTAGCAACTTTTGAATTTGGCACTGGTAAATTTTCTGCAACAGTGGTCTCACTGTACCATACAGACAGAGGTAGTACACTATTGCTGAATTTGCAGTTATTGTCTAGGGTAATATATATATATATATATATATATATATTACCCTAGATAAGAATATTCGTAACATCATGCGATGAGAACTGTTCAATAACACTTGACTACAATGTTGAAGTTAACATGTTATTTGACTTTTTACCTAAGATTAAACTAGAAAAGAATATCTGTATCGTCAAATGACTTTACTGCTACTCTAACTCTCAATTAATCTATGTTCAAGTTAGTTAAGAAATACTGTAAAGATGCAATTGAATGCATCTCTATTTGTTCATTGTAAACCGATGTGATATACTAGTTCGAATGTCGGTATATAAAAACAAATAAATAATAAATAAATAAATGTGTGTCTGTGTGTGCAAACAATTCTCCATAGAGTGAGTGGTACTGTGAGTAGAGGTGCAGTTACAACATCAGTACATTCATTTTTAATATTTTATTTATTTATTTAAGGGTTTTTTATATACCGCGGCACGTTAGAAAACATCACCTCGGTTTACAGTGAACATTAAATTAGCAACAAGCTTTACAATCCAAACAATTATAGAATGGTACATAGCTGATAAAAATTAAAACTATAAAATAATTAATATCAAACAATCCATAGGAGGCGCATTTGGCTGGAAGATCAATATAACAATACAAATATTTACAATTTGGGACTATAAAACAGGAAATGTAGGTTACTTGTGAGAGGAATTAATTGAAAAATTAGGGGTTCAGAATAGTCTTTACAATATAATGAGTATTGCAAGTATATCGGTCAAAGGATGTGCTTAGCGTTCTTGAATAGAAGCTGAATGGTATGGATAGATAATATTGTATAAGTGGCATGTTATATAGAATTATCTGAAGGGAAGAGTTTATAAATTGTAGGCTTGTTTAAACAGCCAGGTTTTCAGGTTCTGTTTAAATTTCTTGTGGCAGGGTTCCTGGCGCAGGTCTGTGGGCAATTTGTTCCATATGTTGATTCCAGCTATCGTGAACGATCGTTCTCTCGTTGAAACATATTTATATGTTTGAGCGTAGGAGTAGAGAGTTTAGCCTGGTGTATTTTTCTTATTGGTCTGTCTGATGTATGAAATGTAAAAAGATCAGAAAACCAACGCATATCTTGGTTATATAATGACTTGTGTATAAGGGTAAGAACTTTGAATAATATCCTAGATGCAATCGGAAGCCAGTGTAGGAATTGTAGAGCTGGAGTAATGTGATCGTGGCGGTGCGTGTTGGTAAGCAAGCGTGCAGCTGCATTTTGTAGCATCTGTAGTGGTTGAAGTGAGTTATTTGGGAGACCTAGTAAAATGGAGTTGCAATAGTCCAAATTAGATAATATCTTATGTGTGTGCATGTATGAGAGAGAGGTCATGTCGATGTGTGTGTGCATGCATGAGAGAGAAAGCATGTCTGTGGGTGTGAATCGGAACCGGAATCTGATCGGTTCCGGTTCCAAATCTTAAAATTTTTATCGTCCGGCCCGATTGGGTTTTTGTTTATCGGCTGTGCTCGATCCGATAAACAAAAAACCCACCCCGACCCTTAAAAACCGACCCCTTAGCTTCCCCCACCCTCCCGACCACCCCAAAAACATTTTAAAATTACCTGGTGGTCCAGTGGGGGCACGGGGAGCGATCTCCCACTCTCAGGCTGCGCTAATAAAAATGGATCATCAAGCTAGGTGGAGAGAACCTTGCCCAAATCTCATCTTGGAGTGAGTTTCCTCACTCCGAAGGCCAGCAAATCTTCACAAGAGACCACTGTTCTGTTCATAGGTGTCACGTAGCATGTCAAAGTGGCCCCTAACCCCCTATACTCTTACCTAATCCCCACCTCAAGTTACTAGGTGGGCCTACCATAGGGATACAAATACCTGCCTATGGGCCACAATATTATGGCCAGTCTCTCTCTCTCTCTCTCTCTCTCTCTCTCTCTCTCTCTCTCTCTCCCCCCCCCATTAAAAATGGTCCCCCAGTGGTTGAATGCAGGAAATACAACAGGTCTGGCACTTATCACAATTTGTGATAACTTAGCTCTTCGTACAGGTTATTAGCATAAAACACAACCCTTTTGCTATCGCATGCGGTACTTACCGCATTTTGATAAATCCAGGCCTATGTGTGTTGTTGATGGTTTTTTTTCCTAAAAGTACCATGTGGTGGGCAATCCAGATGAGTTGTGTGGTCTATATATTTTTCAGTTCCAATCTGAATAATAGCTACACCGATGATTGTATTAGTTCAAAGATGTGGCTTGCTGTATGGGTTGCTTCACTGTTTAGCTGGACTAGGCCAAGAGATTCTAGGGAGGTTAGGAATTCCTGAGGGAGACTTAGGTGTGGCTCATCAACATTTCTGATTATATAACCATTATTGAATCAGGAGCATTCTAAGCTTTAGCCCAAAACTATAATATATACATGTACCTTATATACAATCTCAAAAAGGATAGAGACATGATCGAAGCTGTCCAGTGAAAGGTGACCAAAATGATGTGAGGCCTGCAGCAAAAGAGTTATGAGATGAGATTGAAAGACTTATGTCTACACTGGAGGAAAGGAGAGATGGGGGATATGATAAACACTTTTAAATACCTGAAAGGTATTCATGCACAGGAATAAAACCTTTTTGATGGAAAGAAAACTGTAGAACAAGGGGATCATAATATGAAGCTCCAAGGGGATCAAGTCAAAACCAACATCAGGAAATATTTCTTCATGGAAAGGTTTGTGGATGCATTGGATGCTCTCCCAGAAACCATAGGGAGGACAAGGATGATAGTGGAATTCAAACAGACATGGGATCAGCACAGAGGATTAAATAATGGAGATAAAGCAAAGGGTAATCTGTGTTGACTAGGGTAATATGAAAAGAATAATAATTATTCTAAAAATGTAAAAACATAAAAAAAACAAGGCTTGCTAGGCAGCTGGAAGGACCAGTTATGTTTTTTCTGCTGATATTTACCATGTTAGGTTTGGGCTGTGGTCAAGGGCCATGGTGCAACCAATAGTGTATGGGTGTCTGGGTATTTCTAGGATAGGGCGCATATACTATAAGTGGTAAGAACTTTAGGAGTGGATTTGAACAGGTCTGAAGGTGCCTTATGAGAAACACTTCATGATAGTGTTGCCTGTGACCTAGAGAAATGCAAAGGTCAAAGTATGTTTACATGAGAGTTTATAAAAGCTCAGGGTAGACTGGGTCTTGCTGAGTAGTTGTTATGACCGTCGGCCGACCCGTCGGCTGCCCTGCTCTCCTCTTCAGGGGAACTTGCGGCTGTGGCTAGCCGCTCCTGACGCATGCCGTCTACCTCCCGGGACTTCTCATGGTGGCTGGGATGCCACCAACCTCCATGCCTCCTCTGGGCCTTCCTAGGCACGCACCACTGAGTCTACCTTTAAGGATGCTATGGCGGGAACCTCAGGGGTGTCTCCTATTGATAACATCACCAGCCGGGATTCATAAGCACTGCCCTGGGCATGCACTAATCGACTTGGCAATGAGTTTCTTCACTACTGGTGCTTGTGCCTGTCTGCTCGGACGTCTGTTTCTGCTTGGATCTCTACCTCGGTTCCTGGACTCTGACTTGGGTACCCTCTCCTCCGCGGCCTGTGTGCGCTTCACGGGAGACTTGTCTCCAGACCTCCCCGCTCCGCGGGGTGGTTCCTGCACCTCTTCAGAGGTCCTGCCTGCTGGCCTCGAGGTCGCCCTGGAATTACCTTATAGAGACTTTTACTCCGCACTTCTCCACTCCTCGGGGCAGTGCCTACATCTCTACACCAGCAACTTGCCTTGCACTTCCCCGCTCCTCAAGTCAGTGCCTATGTCTCTATGCCAGCAACTTGCTTTGCACTTTCCGCTCCTCGGGGCAGTGCCTACTTAGAGATGTGTTTAGTTTTTGCATGTCGGCTTGGACTTTGGCTTGGGCGACCCGTAGAAAACTTTGTTTTCCAACGGGTCCGGTTTTTTTTGTTCGGCGATTTTCTTCAAAAACGAAAAACCTAACAACCCTTACAATTTAGTTTATTACAACCCCCCCCCCCCCACCTTCTGTACCCCCCCAAAACTTGCCTAAAATCCGTGGTGGTCCAGTGGGGGTCCCAGGAGCGATCTCCCGTGCTAAGGCCATCGGCTGCCAGGAAACAAAATGGCGCCGGTGGCCCTTTGCCCTTACCATGTGACAGGGGCTACTGGTGCCATTGGTTGGCCCCTATCACATGGAAGGAGCAATGGACGGCCGGCACCATCTTGTGCTCCTACCATGTGACAGGGGCCGACCAATGGCACCGGTAGCCCCTGTGACATGGTAAGGGCAAAGGCTATCGGCGCCATTTTGAATACTGGTAGCCAATGGCGCGAGTGCAGGAGATCGCTCCAGGACCCCCGCTGGACCACCAGGGACTTTTGGCAAGTCCTGGGGGGGTCAGGAATCCTCCCCAAGACTTCATTGAAATTGCCTAAATTGTAATAAACAAATGTACATCTCTAATGCCTATGACTCCACATCAGCGACTTGCTCCATTCTTCCCCACTCCTTGGGGTAGGGCCTACATCGCTACATCAGGAACCTGCTTCATGCCTCCCCGCTCCTCGGGGCAGAGCCTACATCTCTACTCAAGTGACTTGCACCTGCTTCCACGGTCCTCGGGGCAGCCTACTTCACTGCTGCTAGGACTGACTCTGTGTTCCCCCTCTCCTCGGGACAGCCCCTACGTCATCATACCAGAGACTCTGTTACTACTCTATACTACAGTTGTGTCTCCTACTACTGCTGACCATGCCTCCCAATGGTCAGGACCTGTGGGGCTCCTCCCCTCAGGCTGTAACAACACTCACCTTGGGTCAAGGGTCCACTAAACCCACAAATCCTAACAGTAGTGGCAGCTGATTGAACAGGACCTACACAACCCATGTGACAATCTCACACATGGCCATATCATAAACAGGCGTATCTCTAGGGCAAATTGTATCCTGGAAAAATGATCAATGCTTCTCCCCCCTCCTCCCCTCCAATCCTTGGCATGGATTAGCAGTGGTGAGAGTGTAAACAAGCTTTGTCTACAAGTGAGTAGGGGGAAAGTTTCCCTCTGCCCCCTTAACTCCCTTCCTCAGTATCCTCACCCCTGCCTTTTGCTTTCCATCCCCAGAATCCTTTCCCCACCTCTTATTTCTTCCATCTCCAGCATCCAGTCCCCTATCTCTTAACCCCCTCTCCCAGCATCTATCTCATGCCTTTCCCTTCCTACTTCTCTGCATCGCCCTCTTACCTCCCCAGCTTTGCTCTGATGATACCAGCCCATCTGCTTATTCTTCCTGTCTTCTCCACTGGGCAAAATACCTGTTTAGTATCTGGCCTGGCACACAGCTGGCTCACCAACCTTCATTTTTTACTCCTCAGCTCCTGGGCCTTCTTTTTGAGGTACTCAAACTATCCATTGAATTAGGAATACAAAGTTGAGAGTGCACTGTAGCTGTTACCTTGATCTGCATACTGGTATGTATCTAAGTTTTCTACTGATGTCTGGAGTGAGTAGCATGCAATTGCATATGAACGATATAAAATTCACATGCTTGTGAATGTGAGCCCATATGTGCAAGAATATGGGCTCCCGCACATTTCTTTTATCCTCCCTAATTACAGATGTAAACCTTGTTGTTAATTCAATGGCATATATTGTAGCAATTTTCAAAAGCCCATTTACATGCATAAAGTGCTTTTAAACATGTAAAACCTAATATTAAGTGTGTAAATCCTTTTGAAATGTATCCCTTTGTTTACATGAAATAACATCTGATGTGAGCACACTTTAGTATTTTTCAAAAGGATTTAGACACACATTAGTCCTCTAGTCTCCATCTCTCTCATACATATACAAACAAAGCCACATTCTCTCTCACTTGTACACACATACACACACACCAATATGTAAACCCACACATGCATGCATATAAGCAGCGATATTTACTGACTCTTGATACCTTTGATATGTATAGCTAGAACCTTTGGTACCTGCTCAAAACTCTCATTCTGGTGATATTAGAAAATGTCAAACAAAATTACCATTATTATAAAACCTGTCATTATATTGGAACAGTATTTCCTATTTGGGATTAATATTTTTTCATCTTTAATGTTCAATACTTGGCCCATTATATGTCTCAAATGTATACATTCATTTCTAACTATTCTCATAATATAACATTCAAACAGTTCAGTTTCCAGTTATTTAAATTATGTATACTTTCATGTGTAATCAAATGCCAAGAAAATATTATAGAAATATAAAAAATAGGGAAAACAATATGTAGAAGTCTAAATATTTCTATAACATACCTACACTGTTGAAATGAGTACAGTACAACATA
This sequence comes from Rhinatrema bivittatum, assembly GCF_901001135.1. NCBI lineage: Eukaryota > Metazoa > Chordata > Amphibia > Gymnophiona > Rhinatrematidae > Rhinatrema > Rhinatrema bivittatum. Next base: position 676,431,995 of record NC_042616.1, on the reverse strand, counting down.
TCTGTCTAAAGAAGTATCTTACACTATATAATTTCTATAGAGTGATCTGATATATTAGGGAAGGTTTAAGATGCCACAGAACTACATATGTAAGTATGCCCTTATTGCTGACCTTACAATGCACTTAGTATCCTGTAGGTCACTAATGCTGTCTCTAGTACTACAAGCAATTTATTCTGTCTCACAACCGTCAAGTGCTCATAAATCAGTATTAGAATCTCTTTTTACTGAGTTGGTGATTTTTAACTAGCACAGAGGCAGCATTTGAATTTGAAGTCTAATATTGGCATATTTATTGATTTTAATTAGACTAATTAGTTCATTACACTAAAAATCAAAGAAACCATTTGTTATATTCCAAGTTAATGGCAAAAGATCAAGGATTTCATATGATAATGAAGCAGATCAATTATCACTCATAAAGAGAGTCATTAACAAGTGTAAATACTGTCAAGTTGAATACTATAACAAATTATGAAGTCATAGCTAGTCAATTTGCATATGCACACAAACCTTATACAAACACTTTCTTCAAGACTCAGACTCCTTTTTTAATGCTCTGCAATACTTTATTATGATTCAATATTGTATAAACACAGAATTATCAATCACTGTCCATTTGATGTCATATAAGTCCTGAATTTTTTATAGGGCATGAGTTCTATTATTATTCCTTTAAACGTTTGCAATCTGAACCATTCTGGTTCAGTTACAGAGTTGTGCTCTTTCATCTAGAAGATCTGGATTTGATTCTCTAGCACAATTTTTGCTCTTTGGGCTTCATGAGGCTTGGTTTCAGCATTCATGTTGCAGTCGCTGGCAGTGGAGGTCCACAGTCATTGTCCCTCATCTTCGGGAGCAGGAGGCCTGCTCCTGCCCCAACTCAGGCCGCACTGGTTCCTGGTCGTCCCTGTGCTGCTTGCCTTGCTCTTTGGTGCCTGCTGCCTCACACGCACCGCCAACGCAAACTCCACCGCCGGCCCATCTAGGCATGCGTGCGCAGTTCCACCTGCTATTTAAAGGGCCAGCAGTGGGGGAACCCCAGCCGATTACTATTTAAACCCTGCCTGACAATCAGTTCCTTGACTCATCAACAGGTCTCGCTCTGCTTCAGAGAAGCTCATTGCTCCTGCCTCCATGTTCCAGTTTCTGCCTCTGTGTTCCAAATACTGCCTTGCCTCCGTGTTCCTGGCCCATGCTCCACTCCTTCCACTATATGACATCTCTTCTGGTTCTGACCTCAGTACATTCTTGGATTTCATCTTGTCTGCTGCTTGCCCCAACCATCTGCCTGTTCTCCGGTTCTGCCACCTGCCCTGACCTTTGGTAAGCCTGACTTCGCCTGCTGCTGTCATGTGATTCATCATCATCTGGAGACCCGCACCTAAGTCCAGCCAGCCCTGGTACCCAAGGGCTCAACCTGCGGAGAATGAGGGCTAGTATTGGTGAAGGTCCTGTTGGGTCTCCACGCCGAGCGTACCTGCCTCCAACAATGAGGTAGCATCAACCTTGTTTCAGCCAAGGGTCCACCGTGCAACAATTCACAACCTCCTGGTGGAGATGGGGGGGAAATTTGCAGATATCATATAACAGTGACACCTAGTAACTCTGGAAAAAATTATGATCTGTGGTCTTTGGGCAAAGACTGTTGCTACAATGGCTGGGCTAGATGATGGGGTGGGATCAGGGGTTATAAAATGGGGAAAAGCCCTGGTTCGTTAAATCTAATAGTGTCATAACCCAGTAGAAAAGGGTTTCATTTGAGATGGAAGCCCGAAAAGGAGAAGTCAATTGCCAGGCAAAAAGCAAAACTGATTACATGTATTAGGTGCTCTTTGATGACAGTACAATGAGGTACTCAAGTCACATGACACTGGCTCATATCATCATAGATAATGTACAAGTCCTGCCTAGAAAATAACTTTCTAGGCATGTGCAGTCATTTCCCTTTTGCACCAGCCTCTAGCTAAACTTAGAAAGAAAGATATGGAGAACAATTTCATAGGTAGATGAGCAATGTCTGTGGGGTGCAAGAGAGAAGATCTATGGATTGGCTTGCACATTAGTTGGAAAATCTCCTCTATTTAAGCCCATATGGCCTCCTAGCAAATTCCTTTCTAAAACCAGAAGGATTAGTGACACCTAATCAGAGAGTCCATGGATCCAAATTACATCTCTCCTACTGTCCAGGACATGGACAGAGACTAGAAATTGGGGGAGGAGTATACTATTCATCTTTCCTTTCAAGTGACCAGGCAGAGCAAACATCCTAGTCTGATAGAGTCTAGGAGAAGAGGAAACTGTAATTACCTTGGCCAAAATAATGCTTTGAGGATCATAGTTCCTCTGTCTTTTCCAAGTTTTACCAAGGTTTTGGTTACTAGGGTTACCATAGGATAAATATACAAGACACATCTCCTCCAGTGAAGGGAGAAGGCATCTGCAGCTAGTCTGCCTTCTGATCTCCTCTTGATATTTTCCTCTTTAGGTCGGTAACAAACAGATTCTTGTTGGGCAGACTGCACTCATGAAAATAAATGTCCAGTATGTCCTGATCTGGAAACAACTCATGAGGGTCTAACAGGTGACAGATGAGTTTGCTTGCCAAGAAATTGTCTCCTTCTGAAAGGTATGTTTCACTTACATTTTCCCAAAAAGAAAATGCCAATTCCATACCCTAACAGCTTCCTGAAAGGACATAGGATCCTGTTCCTCCGAATTTTTTCAGCTAGATCATGAATACTTGATTGTCTGTCTTCAACCAGTCTAATTTCATTTGCTGGCCAATTTCATAGGCATTCAGAGTATTCCTAAGTGCTCTCATCTCTAAAACGTTGATATGAAATTATTTTTGTTGGAGAAACCAGGAGCTCTGGGTATGAAGCGCCTCCTGGTGAACAGCACAGGCCAGGGACAGTAACTTTGAAACAGACACGCAGGTGCACATGTGCTTGCATTTGCTGGCTAATGCCCAGAGACGCAAATATTTTATAATGTACTCACATATATATGTACGCAATTTTAAGTGGGTGCACATCTATTTGCATAAATGTTGCTTCTACCTTGTAAGTGGGGGGATTTTAAAAGATGTGCATGCTGACACAATATCCAGTTTTCCCAGTTTGTTCCCATTTCACCCAAGCAAGGGATAGGACTTCCAAACCCGCCTATTTTAATAGCCTCCCTTTTCTCCTGTTAGTCTCGACCCTTAAAACCCCATTGATCTTTGTATGTTTGTTTGTTTTATGACTTATATGCCATCCATAGCAGAAGTAAAGTTATGCGGCAGGAGACCCCGATGCACACTTGTGCACCTAAATATTTACACTCTGGTTTCATTGTGAAATCCAACAACACCCATGCCCTGCCCAGTCTCAGCCCATACTCCACCTCTTTTTTTAGAACTTTTCATTTGTGCGTGCAGCAGGAGATACATGTGTACTTGGTGGCTTTTAAAATCTGCTTGGCGTGCACTGTCCCAACATATTATTCACGTATCTTCTGGGTTTTGTGCGCATCGGGCTTTTAAAATTCACTTTATAGTGAGCACTATTTCATTGCAAGGAACTTGGAAAAGGAGATCTAATAAGATAATATTATGAATTCTTACATGATCGTGATTCATTCCTGCAATCTCTGTGTGAGCACAGCCCACTGATACATTGCGGTTCATTGGGCTTCTCTTCTATAGAGATATTCAGTGGGAATAAAATGAATTGTTGCAGCCCTGAGGCCTAACATTTTCCACATGGACCAGAATGATGTTTCCTGACACTGAATTATGTTCCCTGCTTTGGCTAAAATGTCTTGTGTTTCATTGTCAGACCTTGGCCTGAATTGTGTGTATCACAGCCCCTGTCAGCTTCAATTGAGTTGGTAGGCTCAGATGAAAATTGGGAAATTTGATGACAAACTCTAGTGAATGCAACACTTGGATGGTAATCCACATTGATTTGTTCATCCCTGCTGGGATGTGCTGTTGATCAGCCAATCATCCAGGAATGGAAACACATCATGCCCAGCTTGAGCAAGAAAATAGCCAAACATATGGTGAAAACTTACAGAGCATAACCTAGTTCCCATGGCAGGATACAATAATGAAGATATTTGGGTTCTATTATACATGTAAGATACTATCTGTGATATGTATGTATCCATATGCAGATGTAGGTCACCCATGAATTTAGGGGATGGAGAATGATGCATAAGGAAATCATGAAGATTTCTTCTTTGTTGAGGGATGTGTTCAAATTCCTATGTCTAGAATGAGTTGGAACTCCATGGTTTTCTTGAGAAGCAGGAGTTCCTGAAATAAAATTCACATCCTGCCTCCTATGATGGAACAAGAATGACTGTATGGGCCTGCAAGAGAAAGGACATTTCCAAATGGAGTAGGATCTGATATAAGAAGGGCCAGAACACCCTCTTTGGTAGACAATTTGGAGATATTTCCAAAAGGTATAACCTGTATCAAAAAATCTTAACCTAATGCCTACAGAGAGATCTTCTGGTACATGGATGAGAAGGTTGGCCATTTTTTTGTAATGCAAAGCTAACATTGGGCAACACGCATGTGTTCTTACACTTCCTGAACCTTTTGAGGGCAGATGTGACTACTGTGCTCAGGTGAGGCAGCTGCATCCTGTCAACTTCTGGAGCTGCCTAGATGTGATATTTTGTATCTGTCTTCTTATTACCATGAAGTACCAGTAAAGGTGTTCCTCTTTCTGGATGTTCTGGAAAAGAGTGAGGATAGGCTTTTCCTACAGCTTCTTAAATATGTCCAAGTGCTTCCTGAGTAGGGACCATTGTTTTCCATTTTTATTTTATTTTTCTTGGGAATTTCAATGTTATAACAAAAAAATCAGTAGAAACAATGAATTTTCCACTGATTTTTCTTTTGTTTGTTCTAACAAAGTCATTTTTCCACTGATTTTGTTATAATATTAAAATTTCCAGGAAAAAATAAAATAAAAACTGAAAATGAAGGTCTCTATTTATGAAACTGATTAAAGGATTTGTGGCTTCTCCTAAGAACTTCAAATCCAAAAGGACAGCCTTTGCCACCCTCTGCTCAAAACTTGGAAAGAAAATGTTCACTAGAAAGGAATGATTTCCTGCTGGTTGCAGAGATGGCTCTGAAATGAAGTCTGGAAAGTAGTCCTCTTCAGCACTATTCTCAACAGATGTAAATTTTCCAGTGATCTGATAGTGATGGTGATGGTGCACTCCTTGCATCAAAGAGACTGATTCTACTTGATGTGGACAACATCAACACAGAGAACTAACCTAGTGTAAACATCAACACATCCAGTGTCCATTATGATGTCATTAGAAGCAGATTGTTCTGTGCACCTAATGGAGTTGAAATGCTCAACACATGCCACATGGCAAGTCTGAGATGCTGATCTTATGCATCTGAGAGAATCTTGTCTATAGCCATTCTAAACATTGCTAAAGAAAAGACTAGGATAGAACTAAAGGAACTGTACTTCCTCAAAGGCCTTGTGGAGGTATTGCTCAAAGCCTGGCCCTTGGGGGACCAGCACAGTCATATCAGAATGCAGACAATTGTAACTATGTCTCAGCCGTCAAAACCATACATAAACAAGGAGTGCTGATTTACTGAAACCTCTTCTCAAGGTTCAGCATTTACCTGCTTCATCTCACAAGCTCAGTCATTCAAGACTTTATGATGACTTGATAGGGAGGAGCATGATTTGTCCCAATTCTCAGATGCATTAGCTAAAGATCTGTTAGACAAATTCTGGTCTCCAGTGCTATTTTGGCCAGCACCCACTGCATTTTCCTTAGGCTTTGAGGTCAGCTTCCAGCTGGATTTACTTGTATTGAACAAGTAGGAATGGAGCCTCACCTGCTAGGTCCAAACCAAGGCACCAAAAATGCATAAAAAGGTTGTGACACCTGACATTTATAGCACTCAGCATGATCATCTATGAGGGACATCAGCTATGAGCATTTCAGGCAGCTCTTGAGGAGAATCATCATCACATAATAAAAAATTAATTCTAAATGTTACTACTCGATGGTCCTCTGCGCTGATGGTTCCCCTCGATGCCGCGCTCAGCAGCATCTTCCGGCTCTAGCGTGGCCCGGTGTGAGCCACGTCCTGACTACTCCCACCGCGGCGCATCATCCCCCCTCCCAGAAGTCCCCACGTTTATGTGGGAAATACTGATATTTAAAGCACCATTTCCAGCACAGCATTGCCTCGGCTACAGACTTGCTTGTGCTGGTGCTCTTCTTGGATTGCTCTTGAACCTTGTGTACCTGACTCTGGACTGTGCTTGGTTCTTGTCTACTTGCTGCCTGCCTCTGGATTTGGATTGAATTTGGACCTTCTCTTGCCTGCCGCCTGCCCTGACTCTGGACTGTATTTGGATCTTGTCTTCTTGCTGCCTGCCTCTGGATTTGGATTGGATTTGGACCTTCTCTTGCCTGCCGCCTGCCCTGATTCTGGACTGTACTTGGATCTTGTCTTCTTGCTGCCTGCCTCTGGATTTGGATTGGATTTTGTCCTTCTCTTGCCTGCTACCTGCCCTTGGACCCAGACTGTTCTTGGTTCCTGGCTCGCCTGGTCTGGCCTAAGGTAAAACTGTTATTCTACCCAGGGATCCACTATCAGATCCATAACACTCACAGAGAATCTGTGATTAGAAAAAATGTTTCAACCATACCTCTGACAATGCATCAAATTCAAACTCTTTACTCTTGCCTACAAAACACTCAAAAGCCTAGAACTGACCTACCACAATGGACCTCTAACCCCTTATATATCTATCCCCTCTCTATGCTCCCTGGCATAGGCTTGCAAAATAGTAGGGATGTGAATCGTTTTTTGACGATTTAAAATATTGTCCGATATATTTTAAATCGTCAAAAATCGTTAGAGGCGATATTTAATAGGAATTCCCCCGATTTATCGTCAAAAATCGTAAATCGAGGGAAGGGGGAGGGGAGGGGGAGGGGAGGGGGAGGGCAGGAAAACCGGCACACTAAAACATCACTAAAACATCCCTAAAACATCTCTAAAACATCAAAATTTTGCAAAATGGCGCCGGCCATAAGGCCATATTGCCGTACAGCAAAATGGCGCCGGCCATATGGCCGGCACCATTTTTCATTACGGCAACACGATTCGAGTGCAGGAGGTCATTCCCGGACCCCCACTGGACTTTTGGCAAGTCTTGTGGGGGTCAGGAGGCCCCCCCAAGCTTGCCAAAAGTCCCTGGGGGTCCAGGGGGGTCCGGGAGCGATCTTCTACGCTCGTGACGTCGGGGACAGGAACCAAAATGGCGCCGGCACTACCTTTGCCCTGTCATATGACAGGGCAAAGGTAGCGCCGGTGCCATTTTCTATCAACGTACTCGTGGCCCGAGAGTGGAAGATCACAACGGGACCCCCCCCCCCACTGGACCCCAGGTAATTTAAGACATTTGGGGGGGGGGGGGGTTCGGGAGGGTGGGGGATTTATTTTAAAGGGTCGGGGTGGATTTTAGGGATGTTTTAGTGTGCCGGTTTTACCGCCCTCCCCCGATTTACGATTTACATGATATTTTAAAAAACAAAACCGCGACGATCCGATTCCCTCCCCCCCCCAGCCGAAATCGATCGTTAAGACGATCGATCACACGATACACATCTCTACAAAATAGTGTTATTCTCCAGAACAATAGACCTCATTAAAACAAGTCAAAAAGCCAACTCTATGGAACTCTCTACCACTCCACATCATATTAGCCCAGAAGACTGTTAAAAACATTGAAACAAACCTTGAAAATCTTTTTACAGAAACCCTTCCACCTTTCTGCACTATTTAAGTCAACTCAAACTACTTACTTCCTCAAGCATAAAGAACTTCATATTTAAACTTTATTTAACTAAATGAAACCCTATTCTTCTTTTTTTAACCAGTTCACTGCATTATGTTGACTTCTAATTAGTATCTATAGTGTACTTATTACCTATTATGCTGTACTACTCCTACAATTCTAGCTAGTTGGAACTATTGAATAAAACCATACTTAATAGAGATGTGAATCGTGTGGTCGATCGTCTTAATGATCGATTTTGGCTGGGGGGGGAGGGAATCTGATCGTCGCGGTTTTGTTTTTTTTTTTTTTAAATCGTTTAAATCATAAATCGGGGGAGGGCGGGAAAACCTGCACACTAAAACAACCCTAAAACCCACCCCGACCCTTTAAAATAAATCCCCCTCCCTCCCGAACCCCCCCAAAAAATGTTTTAAATTACCTAGTGTCCAGTAGGGGGGTCCCGGTGTGATCTTCCACTCTCGGGCCACGGCTGCGTTAATAGAAATGGCGCCGGCGCTACCTTTGCCCTGTCATATGACAGGGCAAAGGTAGCGCTGGCAAGTCTTGTGGGGGTGCAGGAGGTCGCTCCTGGACCCCCGCGGGACTTTTGGCAAGTCTTGTGGGGGTCAGGAGGCCTCCCCAAGCTGGCCAAAAGTCCCTGGGGGTCCAGCAGGGGTCCGGGAGCGATCTCCTGCGCTCGTGACGTCGGGGGACAGGAACCAAAATGGCGTCGGCGCCATTTCTATTAACGCAGCCATGGCCCGAGAGTGGAAGATCACATCGGGACCCCCCCCCCCCACTGGACCCCAGGTAATTTAAAACATTTTGGGGGGTTCGGGAGGGTAGGGGATTTATTTTAAAGGGTCGGGGTGGGTTTTAGGGTTGTTTTAGTGTGCCGGTTTTCCTGCCGTCCCCCTACCCCTCCCCCTCCCCCGATTTACGATTTACGATTTTTGACGATAAATCGGGGAATTCCTATTGTATCGCGCCTCTAACGATTTTTGACGATTTAAAAAATATCGGACGATATTTTAAATCGTCAAAAAATGATTCACATCCCTAATACTTAACAGTTTTATCTGTAGCTCATATCTATTAGTGCTCCTATAGCTTGTGTAATCTACTGTGTTGCACCATATAGAAATGTTTAATTCTCTAACTCATTTTGAATTCCCTACCAATAATGATAAGGATGATGATGATGATGATAAAAAGGACCACTACTTTTTTAGTTATTGTAGACAGTAACCGAAAAAAGATAATTTGTGCTAGCACAATAAATTGTTATCCATGCGTGTGGCTCTGTTGAACTGCTTACAAAGATTACGAAGAAAATGGGGCAAAAAGTGCACTCCATGAACAATTGAAAAAACAGCATCTTAAATAGAATTAATGAAATGTAAGCTATATGAAAGGACCTCATAAGGAATGGTACACAAACCATAACCTATCACATTTGTATAATCATTGGTCCATCATCAATAGCATTGCTTTTTTTCACTTGGCTCAGACTAAAAAATACTAATAAATAATACATTAAAAATATTGAGAAAGACTCAGCTAAAACATACAAAAATGGATTTTGGTATAGAAACCCACTTGGGATTACCACTAGAATTAAGATCTAGTATAGGACCTGAAGGGAAGTACTGTAAAAGTGGAGCATACCACTTTCCTATAGCACCCCCCTATGAGGTTGCTGCAGTAATGGGCTTCTGACCGCTCAAGGTCAGGTGGAGTTAGAGATTTTTATTTGGAGTTTGAAGAGAGGATATTTTGTGCTTTGTGTCCTGTTCCAGTTTAGCTGGGCCTTATAGTCTGGACTAAAAAGAATAGGTAGTAAGATGATAGCTTTTTAGTACACATCCTGGCTACTAAGTGTATCTCAGTGTTTTGGATTTGGATTTTATTCTTGACATGTTTCCTGAATCCCCTTGTTCTGCTTAGGGAAGAAAGCACCCTTGCTCTGAGAAAGGCTAGGGAGAGAAAAGCCCATTTTTTTCCTTTCAGATCCAGCAGTTGGAATGTGGTAATTCTGCCTTTTAGATGAAGCGTTGTGGAGATTTTTGTATTTTTGCTTTCAGGAGGAAGCTTTTTGACACCCTTTGGGCCAGATTTTAATAGGTATGTGTGGGTGTAGATTTGTGCGCGCAACCCGACGCGCACAAATCTACACCCAATTTTATAACATGCACATGCAGGAGGGGTTTTAAAGGGTTTTGTGCGTCTGTTACACGCGTAACCCTTTTAAAATCTGCCCCTTTCTGTCCAACAGTAGGGGAAGAGAGGAGTCCCCTGTTTTTACACTGTTTTAGACTTTCAGCTGAAAATCCAAGTAGAAAGAGTTAATTGTGTTCATCTGGATACTTCCTCAGGAGACTCTGCTCAATGCCAATAAAAGACTAGGAGAATCTTTACAAAACACCTGTGATATCAGGTATTTTTTTTCACTTTTAGAAAGGAAAAGCCAATTTTAGCTAGGGATGGATATCCTAAAACTTTTAACAGAGGGATCACTTATACAGACTAAGGGCCTTATTTTCCAATATCGCATTGGTAACGCATTAGGGGGCGTTACCAATGCAAATGAGGCTTCTTTCGTGCAGTGGGGAAAAATCGCGTGTGGTGATGTTTTCGCCATTCACGAAAACATTAGCACCGCACGTGATGTTTCCCCAGTGCACGATGATTCTTTCAGTGCAGTGCACAATATTCCCAGACAGCCTGTTTCAGGCTCCTGGGGGGGGGGGGGGGGGGGGGGGGGGAGAGAGGAGAGAGAGAGAGAGAGAGAGAGAGAGAGAGAGAGAGAGAGAGAGAGAGAGAGAGAGAGAGAGAGAACCTTACTATAGTGCCTATGCCCTACATAGGTATTTTAACCCCTATGGGAGGGCCACCTACTAACTCGGGGTGGGGATTAGGTATGAGCGTCGGGGGTTGGGGGCCACTTTCGCATTCCACATGAGACCTACGGACAGAACAGTAGTCTCTAGTGCAGATTTGCTGGCTGTCGGAGTGAGGACGCTCACTCCAAGAAGTGGTTTGGGCAACGTTCTCTCTACCTAGCTTGATGGACACTCTACCTGGGCAACAACATGCTAGGTGGAGAGAATGTTGGCCAAATCTCCGCTTGGAGTGAGCGTCCTCACTCCGACGGCCAGCAAATCTGCACTAGAGACCACTGTTCAGTCCGTAGGTCTCATGTGGAATGCGAAAGTGGCCCCCGACGCTCATACCTAATCCCCACCCCGAGTTAGTAGGTGGCCCTCCTATAGGGGTTAAAATACCTATGTAGGGCATAGGCACTATAGTAAGGTGCTCTCTCTCTCTCTCTCTCTCTCTCTCTCTCTCTCTCTCTCTCTCTCTCTCTCTCTCTCTCTCTCTCTCTCTCTCTCTCTCTCTCTCCCCCCCCCCCCCCCCCCCCCCCAGCCTGAAACAGGCTGTCTGGGACTATCGAAATATCGTGCACCACGATAAAAGACTGAATGAATCATCGTGCAGTGGGAAAACATCACATGCGGCGCTAATGTTTTCGCGAATGGCGAAAACATCGCCGCACACGATGTTTCCCCACTGCACGAAAGAAGCCTCATTTGCATTGGTAACGCCCCCTAATGCGTTACCAATGCGATATTGGAAAATAAGGCCCTAAGTAAAACTGAAATTTTGAATGGGGAGTAGGGAAAAGATCTGCAATGTGGCAAAGGTCCTGAACCCACCACATGATTATGCATGAGCTTAGGCATATTTATCAGATAGAAAGTATAAGACAAGGGGGCAAAGAAGAACAAAGGGGTGAGACCCGAGAAAGCAAAGGACCCCCTGGGGAAACGAACCATGAGGGGGAATCCTGAGAAAAATCCTGAAACCAGAGAAATGACCACTGAAAGAAAGGGGAACCTGAAGCAGACCAGCAGCCCTGCTATCGAGGAGGGAGAAGACTAGGTGTGGCCAGGAGACCGGGGAAGAAGACCAGAGAGGAGACACCCTTCTCAGATGCAGAGAATGATATGGAGTCTGGAATCCTGTGGCTCGAGAGCAAACCCAGACAGCCTGGCAAGTACCAGAGCCAGAAGCAAGTCTCCTTCCAGGATCGCCTGCCCTTTCTGCCAGTACCAAGCCCAGGGAGCAAGCCTCTCCCCTGCCCACCTCCTCCAGACAGAATCTGCTTCAGAGACAAAACAGAGGAATATCGCCTGAAGCTGGGACCAGGGGTAAGTAAGTTAGCCACAAGTATCAATATATTAAGCAGGCTAAGGATTATGGCCTGTCTGTTACCACCCATGAAACTGAACTTTCTGTAGGGAAAACCGGTGCTTAGTGGCCAGGATGTTAGAGACAGGAATTGTTATTTTCTAAATGCTATATCCTGCCAAATCTGACAAATAAAAGTCTGTTTCTGAGGAGAATACATGTTGTCTTTTCCTGACTTAGGATTCTGAAGAAAGGTGGGAGGGCAATTGGAAGTGTCCTGTAGCAGATAGGTCCCTGCACCCCTAAACTTGCTGAACAGGATGTTCTTCCCTTTGAATACCTAGGATAACTTGTCCTCTAAACGGCCTACTGAATATGGACCTCCCCATGTCTATAAGCCAGCCTTCTTTAAAACTGACTTCATCAGACCTTTGCTCTATTAACTTTTCTGATTTGGTCATCTACATCCCTAAGAGGAATATAAATTGGTATTGTATGTTCATCATTTTGGACAGTTGGTGGACATCATTTTCATATTATCGATGATTTTTATCTGCTTACCAAAATCTGTTTTTGCATGTTTAAGCTAGAATTTCCTTCAAAATTTGTTAATATGCAATTAATTATTAAGTTTTTCTCCTGAAACAAGCAACAAAATGTTGTTGAAAAAATAATTCTGTTTGCCAAGGACCAATGATTATACAAATGAGAAAGGTCTTGGTGTGTGTTCCACTCCTTCTGAGGTCCTTTTATATTAACAATTAATTGAATTTGGGGGAGCTGTTTTTTGCTTTGTCTGTTGCACTGCTTGTCATCAGAGAAATAGCTTTTCATTCATGTACAGCTTTTTCCTTCCCCTTACAAATTTCATGCATATTTGATACTCCCATTACCGTATGTACTAATTCATTTAATTTGGATGCAATATCATAAATTGTTAAAAAGAGGAATGTTCTCTCTGGAGCACATTTCCTACTATCCACAACTTATGCCTTTGTGTGGAACTTTATTCAAGGAGAGTGTATGCCACATTTTAAGTTCAATTATTAGCAGATAAAATAGCCATATTAAATGCACAAATATACAAAAATGGAACTTAACTGGTTTGGAACAATTAATATTTGTAGACACAAATTATGTGAGATAAAAATATAAGCAGTGTATATTGTATGAGAAATGATACTTAATACATTGAGGTCAATTTTCAAAGAGCTTAGGCTCCTAAATTTTGGAGTTAGATTCCTTAATTAGCCCTTTTGAAAATATATTAGGGCTGAGTCCCTAAATTTAGGCTCCTAGTTTTATTCGTCCCCTAAATCTAAGATTCTAAATAGTGGCTGACTATGGGTGCAGAGTTAGGGCAAGGAAACAAAATTAGGAGCTTAGCATTGATTTTCAGAAATAGGCACATAATTAAGGAACCTAAATTTAGGAAATAAATGGCAGTCCTAAATTTAGGGGCCTAAATTTTAAGACCCTAAATTTATGTGAATTTTCAGCTAAAAATGTAGGTACCTCTTAGGCCTAGATTCATCAAAATGCTATAAATTTAGCAGAAATAGCACCCACAATAAAAAAAAATATAAGCATGATTAGGCTAATTTCCTACCTACTGCATCACGTAGGCAGTTTCTAAGAAGTGCGATATGTTATCACGTTTTGTGATGTATCAGCACACCACATGTCATTTTATGTGGCGCACATTGATTTATGCGTGGCACATTATTTTTTAGGTTTATAAATAACGGTTTTCTGCAGCTGTCTCTCTTTGAGGGTGTGCCAGGCATTGGAGAGAGTAGAGAAGTTGGTGAGTTGGATAATGGAAGTAGGAGCTTTTTCAGAATCGATTACATGAGTGCATTTTCTGGTCTTCTGTCGCCATCTGTTTCCCTTTACCTTGGTCTTTGTTACAGTGAAAGTTTTTGTTTGTTTGTCCAGTTTGTCTGTGTGTCTTTTGGTGAGGAGGAATGTTGGTAGTGTGGAGGAGGAGTGGAAACATATTAACAAATGGCAGAAAAAGACCAAAATGATCCATCTAGTCTGCCCAGAAAGCTTCCCAAGATAGTAACTGCCGCTCCGTGAAGGTTACCCCCACGTTTCTGTAAAGGGTAGTAACTGCTGCTCCATGCAGGTTACCCCCAAGCCTTTTTATTTATTTCTATCCTCTAGCCTTTAGGGATCCACTGTGTTTATCCCATGCCCCTTTGAAATCCTTCACAGTTTTAGTCTTCACCACTTCCTCCAGAAGGGCATTCCAGGCATCCACCACCCTCTCAGTGAAGAAATATTTCCTGACATTGGTTCTAAGTCTTCCTCCCTGGAGTTTCAAATCGTGACCCCTAGTTCTACTAAATTGTTTCCAGTTGAAAAGGTTTGTTGATGACCATGGATCATTAAAACCTTTCAAGTATCTGAAGGTCTGTGTCATATCACCTCTGCTCCTCATTCAATTCTTCAACCTCTCCTCATAAGTCATTCAATTGAAACCATCCAACATTTTGGTCGCCCTTCTCTGGACCACCTCCATCCTGTCTCTGTCTCAAGATATGGTCTCCAGAACTGAACACAGTACTCCAGGTGAGGCCTCACCAAGGACCTGTACAAAGGGATTATCACTTTCCTTTTCTTACTAGATATTCCTCTCTCTATGTAGCCTAGCATTCTTCTGGCTTTGGCTACCACCGTGTGACATTACTTCATCGACCAGGTTGTTAGACACTTTCACCCCAAGGTCTTTCTCCTGCTCCATGCACATCAGCCCTTCACCCCCCAATGCATACAGTTCTTTCAGATTACTACACCCCAGATGCATGATTCTGCATTTCTTGGCATTGAATCCCAGCTGCCATATCTGTGACCACTCTTCCAGCTTCCTTAAATCCCATCTCATTCTCTCTACTCCTTTTGGCGTGTCCACTCTGTTGCAGATTTATTTATTTATTTATTTTTAACTTTTTTATACCGACGTTCCTGTATAAAAGTACATATCACACCGGTTTACAATGAAACTGCAAATTTGCTCGGGAGGCGATACAAGGAACAGGGGATACAAGTAACTGTGACAAGGGAATTATAAAATCTTCACAAAAAACATCAGAACTGAGAACAATCCTTAACTATAGCATGAAGTAAAATACCTTTGTAATGCAATATGACAAGGCCCAACCTTAATTACAAACTTAAAGATCTTAGTATCATCCGTAAATAGGCTAAATTTACCTTCTATCCCTTCCGCAATGTTGCTCACGAAGATGTGGAACAGAACCGATCCCAACACCGATCCCTGTGGCACTCCACTTAACACCATTCTCTCTTCAGAGTAGGTTCCATTTACCATCACCCATTGTCTTCTATCCATCAACCAGTTTGCAATCCATGCCATCACCTTGGAGCTGACTCCCAAGCTTCTCATTTTGTTGATGAGACTTCTATGTGGTACTGTATCAAAAGCTTTACTAAAATTCAAGTAAATTACATTGAGCACTCTTCCCTGATCCAGTTCTCTAGGCACGCAATCAAAGAAATCAATTAGATTCATCTGACAGGACCTTCCCCTGGTGAATTTATGCTGCTTCTGATCGAGTAACCCACCAGATTGTAGATAGTTCACTATCCTTTCCTTCAGCAGTCTCCATTAATTTTCCCACCACCGAGGTGATGCTAACCAGCTTGTAGTTTCCAGCCTCTTCTCTACTCCCACTCTTGTGAAGCGGGACCACCACAACTCTTCTCCAGTCACTAGGCACTACACCTTTTCCAGGGATCTATTGAACAGGTCACACAGTGGACCCGCCAGCACATCTCTGAGCTCCCTTAGAATTCTGGGGTGAACCTCATTAGGCCCCATGGCTATCTCCACTTTCAATTTTCTTAGCTCTTCCCATACATTATCTTCCATAAAAGGAGTTTCATCTACTCCACCCCCCTTCTACAGTCTTGATAACAAGTGACGGTCTTTCTCCAGGGTCTTCCTTAGTGAACACTGAATTGAAGTATTTGTTTAATATTTCTGCTAATTCTTCATCTCTCTCCACCCATTGATCCTTATTAGGGATGTGAATCGTTTTTTGGTGATTTAACAAAATCGTCAGATATTTTTTAAATCGTCAAAAATCGTTAGAGTCACGATACAATAGAAATTCCCCCGATTTATCATGAAAAATCGTAAATCGGGGGAGGGCGGGAAAACCGGCATACCAAAACAACCCCTAAACCCACCCTGACCCTTTAAAATGAATCCCCCACCCTCCCGAACCCCCCGAAAATGTTTTAAATTACCTGGTGGTCCAGTGGGGGGTCCCGGCGTGATCTCCCGCTCTCGGGCCATCGGCACCATTTCGGCTGCCACTAAAAAAATGGTGCCGATGGCCCGATAAAAAACAACCCCACCCGACCCTTTGAATTCGGCCTGCGGCTGTCGGGCCGAAAACTGGACGCTCAATTTTGCTGGCATCCGGTTTCCGAGCCCGTAGCTGTCAGCGGGCTCGAGAACCGACGCGGCAAAATTGAGCGTCGGCTGTCAAACCCGCTGACAGCCGCCCCTCCAGGCTAAAAGGAGGCGCTAGGGATGCGCTAGCGTCCCTAGCACCTCTTTTTCCCCATTTCTACCGCACCACCTAATTTGAATACTGAATCGTGCGCACTAGCAAGAGGCCAGTGTGTGTGCCGGGAGAGCGGGTGTTCGTCCACTCTCCCGCGGACTTTACTGAATTGGCCTGTTGACTAGCTAGCAAAATGAAAGACCTTAAGTATCCGGTGAGGATGACGTCATCTCAGGGGGACGCCCCTGAGGTTCGCGCCACAGCTGGTACTTGCCAACGTTTATGCATTATCCTATTTTCTTCTGTTGGATCCTTCTTCCAATTTTTGAATGAAGATCTTTTAGCTAAAATAGCTTCTTTCACCTCCCTTTTTAACCATGCCGGTAATCATTTTGCCTTCTTTCCACCTTTCTTAATGTGTGAAATACATCTGGATTATGCTTCTAGGATGGTATTTTTTAACAATATTGCAATAAAATTTGTTCGATACTACGTACTAACTAGTTTTTTCTTTTTTTTATATTAGTGCACACTCACCTCCTAATTATTATCATCGTCAGTAAAACATGCTTACTAAACATTTTTTCTTTATTTTTTACCAACTTATTTGGTTGTTTCCTCCTGAGAATATTCTGAGAGTCCAAGATGTTGAATGGTAGCGATGTCGACTTGTACAAGTTTCGGCAAAATGCCTTCCTCAGGAATTATTTCTTTCAAACTTTTTTTCAAAAGCTATATTTCAAACGAGACCGCTGTTATTTCTCTTTCAGTGCCCGAAAGCCTCCTCCCAATGCTGATCTGATCTGACCATCAGAATACGGCAATAACATTTGATTAAGGAAATAGATACATACGCAAAGTGGCAGAGGCATACATGGTCCTGCCCAGGTTTACAATAACATCTAAATTAGAGATAAAAAATGAATCTGTAACTCTTCTAGCATTATCAAATTGAACACTAAAATTTCCTAAAACAGTGGTTCCCAAACCAGTCCTGGAGAACTTCCAGCCAGTCAGTTTTTCAGGATATCCACAATTAATATGCTTGAGATAACATTTGCATGCTATGGAGTCAGTGCATGCAGATTTATCTCATGCATATTCCATGATGATATCCTGAAAACCTGAATGGTTGGGTGTCCTCCAGGACAGGTATGGGAACCACACACAACTGCTGATGAGTTCTAAAGTTTCAACCATTGAAAGGTTAGTAGAATCAGGGGGATTATAAATCAGTAAATGATTAAAAAGCCAGCCTGCATAAATTTGAATTAACAATGAATCAATACATTGTTGCGGTTGCAAATCTTTAGTTCTTTAACTTTAAATATGTTTAAAAAGATAATAGCAATTCCCCTGCTTGTCCTCCATTTATAACAGAAAGTATCTCCTGGTGGACAGGCCTGAACCAGATGAGGGAATCTCCCTTCCTAATCGAGGTTTCCATAATGCATAGAATGTGTAGCTCATTATGACTATTAAATCTACACACTACAACTTATTCAACTCCAAAAAGTAAATCACATCATTTTATTTGATTTCTAATATTGCAGTGCTAACAACCCGTAGCCCTTATAAGACCACAGTTGTGCTGAAATTATGTTTGAAACAAAGGATATGCACTAGGGATGGGCATTCATTTTTTATTATTATTATTTCATTTTTATTAGAGCGCACATAGAGCATGATTTTCAAAAGTAGTTACATGTGTCATATCCAAAGTGCAGATATTCTATTAAGTAAAGGAAGTCTGTGATTACCTGAAGTCAAACACATTTCCAGTGTTTTGAAGAAATATAACTCTATGACTTTCATACATTTCCTGAAAACCTTTCTGCCTACAACTTTCTTTTGAAAGTCAATAAATGACCACTCAGCGAAGTCCACTTCTATTAAAGGAGTGGGCTTCCAATTAAGAAACTGCTGACTGAGATTAGATGGAATTTACAGATATTTTTTCTTCAAAAAGAAATCATGAATAAGACCACATTTTTTTTTCATGCAGTATGTTACAGTGAAAACGTATGCTTGTGTAAGACCTGATTTTCTGCAAAGGAGTTAGTTTTAAAAAAAAAAGCAATAGAGGTCAGCCCCTCTCACTTGCCATTTCAGCAAACTGCTGAGAAGCTTCAAATTCTTAGAAGACTATGCATTCAAGTGACTATGAGGAAAGTAAAGCAATCACCCCAGCTTTAAAGACTTCTTCTTATTGTACATGGTTTGATTCAATGTTTTACAAAACAGGATAATCTAGGTCATGTAATGGATGGCCAAAGGCAATGTTTCTCACTTCCATTGACCTCCCAGCACTTGGACAGACGTACAAATCTAATAATGTAAATCGCGAACTATACTCAGGACATATGTAGAGTACTCAAAGAAAAGAAAAATAAGAGAAGTATGGTCTTAGGATATTATAATAAATCAGATGTGTCTGCGTCACCTATAAAACAGAATAAAAAAAACTATATAGATCAAATCAAATCAAATCAAAATGGATCCATGACAGGTATTCTCATCAGTATAAAACTATCATCCACACATTCCTATGGATGCTAATGAAACTAAAAGGAGCAGAGGAAAGACATAGAGAAGGAAAAACAAAACATTTTATTGTGACTTGAATCCCATGTCAGTGATCTAAGAAAGCTAGAGGAGCAGTTGAGTGCTTGGCAGGTAAGATTCAATGCAAAAAAACTGAAGAATCAAACATTTAGGAAGAAGGAATCCAAAGAAACCTGTTGTGGAAGTGGATCCTTGGACCAAGGGGGAGTTGGCACAACCTGCAGGGAGGAGTCCTATAGGTCTCCCCGTCGGTAGGCGGAGCTGGCCAGAGCAGAGGCTCAACAGGAACTTCACCACTACCAGCCCTCGTTCCTCTTAGGTTGAGCCCATGGGTGCTGGGACCAGCTGGACTTAGGCATGGACTTCTAAGGAGAAGATCTGAAGCTCGGCAGAAGAGTCAGGCCAGTACAGTCTGGTCAGGCCACATACAAGACACACCAGACGACAGGCAGTGGATTCTGCATGAGGCAGCAGTTAGAGGCAGTCAGAATTCAATCAAAGACAGAGTACAGGTGGTGGTCAGTGGCAGGCGGAGGTCAAGCAGGTCCAGTCCAAGGTTAGCAAGAAAATCAATCTGAGAAAGATGACAAAGAGGAGAAGAACAATGGACCACATGACCTGAGGAGATGCTGAAGACAGATGAGGGGAGACTGACCACAAGTGAGGTATTCCAAAGGCAGACCAACTACAGGAAACAAGGACAGAAAACACGGACTCAGGAACACCACAGTGGAGATAGGAACCAAGAAGCAGAAACAGGAACAGTAATCAGAAATGCTGGCAAAGAGGTTCTCCCGGAGGAGATGAGGCACTGGAGAGGCATCTGGAGCAGCTTCATATAGAAGCCAGCCAGTGATGTCATCAGAGGGCACCACCTGACCATTCCTGCCAATGGCCCTTTAAATGTGGGGGAATCAGCCTTGTGCACGTGCCTAAAGAAGCAGGAGGGGAAGCTTCCCGGAAGACAATCCTAGGCCAATGATTGAGCAGCATCCTTTTGCGGTGGAGATAGGCTGGCTGGAGCAGTGTGGCACATGGTAGGAGCACTGGATGGCCAGCGCCATCTTTAAAGGCGCCGGCCATCCAGTGCTCCTACCATGTGACAGGGGCCGGCCAATGGCACGGATACCCTGTCACATGATAAGGGCAAAGGGCCATCGGCGCCATTTTTATTAGTGGCAGCCGATGGCCCGAGAGTGGGAGATCGCTCCCTGCGCCCCCACTGGACCACCAGGTAATTTTAAAAGGTCGGGGGGGGGGGGTCGGGGGGGGGAGGCTAAGGGGGTCAATTTAGAGGGAGAATGCCAAATAGGTATGCCGAGAGCAGCAAGGAAGATGCAGCATTGGGAGGCCAGGCAACCGGGCCCGGCTAGTAGGTAAGGGTGACAGGCCGCAGTGTGGGCCTGCAATCCACTGAATGCAACAGTACCCCCTCCTCTAAACCCTCTCCCTGAGGGTTTAGGCTTTCTGGGATGCATGGCATGGAATTCCCTCAGAAGATTCTATTCTAGGATATTGGAAGCAGACTCCTAGGTGTTCTCTTCAGGGTCATAGCCCTCCCAAGAGAAAAGGTAATCCCATTTCTTGCCTCATCAATGGACGCTGAGAATTTCCTTATACGTAGCATCATCCTCGTAGGAAATTTCTTGTGGTTTGGGTGGCTTTCTTGAGGGTCACGAGAGAATTAGAGATTTCAGGAGGGAGACATGGAAGACATTGTGAACTCCTAAGGAAGTTGTCAGACTTATCTGATAGGTCACAGGACCAATTTGCCTGAGGATGGGAAAAGGCCCAATATATCTGGGAGTGAGATGCATAGATGGCATCAGGAGCTGAATGTGGCGAAGGTAGAACCAGACCTTGTCCCCTGGCTTGAATTGCTGTGCAGGCCTCCGGTGAGCATCAGAAGTCTTTTTGGATCTGTCAGCAGCTTTTTGAATCATCTCCGTGGTGCATAGCCAGAGTTCCTGGAGTTCTTGAGCCATCAGTTGGGCTACAGGTGATGGAACCATGATAGGAATAGGTAATGGAGGTAGCAGCTGCCTTCCATACACAATTTGGAAGGGTGAAGATCCTGTGGTTGCGCTGACATGGGACTTGTGAGAAAACTCTGCCCACAGCAGAAGGGAGGCCCAATTATCCTGCCGGCCATTGGCATAAGCTCTAAGGAAGCTTTTCAAGGTGTGATTGATCCATTCAGCCTGACCATTGGCTTGTGGGTGTTACGCCATTGTGAAGTTCAGAGATATATTAAATGTTTTGCATAAGGACCACCAGTACTGGGTCCTCGGTCATAACATGCCAGGGTAAGCCATGCCTGTCTCCACTGTGGTATTCTTGAGTCCATGATGAGTGAAAAGCTGAGCCCTTTCTGGAGCCATAGGAGACCAAGAAGTAGAACAAAATGAGCCATCTTTGAAAAATGGTCGATCACGACTCAAATGACAGAGCAGCCATTTGAGAGAGGGAGATCCACTGCAAAGTCAGTGGACAAGTGTGTCCAGAGTTCCCTAGATGCTGGCAACAACTGTAACAGCCCCTAGTGTCATCCTGACAAGGGTTTCTGCTGTGCGCAGGTAGGACAAGAGTCCACGTAGGCTCAGATGTCATGTTGCATCTGTGGCCACCAGTAATATTGTTGAAGAAGAGCATGCGTCAGAGCCAGGCCAGGGTGTCCTACAACACAGGAGTTGTGGGATCAGTTTAATACGTTTTTGAACAGTCTGCGTGGGATGACTGTCTTCCCTGGTGGAACAGTCAGGGTGGTGGACAGGAGGACTCTAGCTGGATCAATGATGCGCTTGGGAGGTTCTGGGATGTCCACTGTCTGAAAGGAGCGAGAAAGGGTATCCACTTGAGTATTCTTGAGGGCCAGGTGAAACCTCAGCTCAAAATCAAAACATCAAAGAATAGAGACCTGCAATCTTGTCAAGCATTCAAATGTTGGATGTGCTGGAGGTGCTCCAGGTTTTATGATTTGTGTAGATGGTTATACAGTGTTAGGCACCCTCCAGCCAGTGGCACCATTCCTCTTAGACCAGCTTAATTGAAAGGAGTTCTCAATCACCAATTCCATAGCTGCATTTGGCAGGGGAGAATTTCTTTAAAGAAAAAGGAACATGGGTATAAGGTGCCTTTGGTGGAGTGCTGACTTAAGACGGCCCCTACCCCTACTGAGGAGGCTTCTACTTTGATGATGAAGGAGCAAGTAGGGTCCGAATGGTGGGGACAAGGTTCTTGTAGAAAGGCGTTTTTCAAGTCTTGGAAGGTTGTCACGGCCTCAGATGGCCAGATCTTGGTGTTATCCCCTTTACGTGTGAGGGCAGTGAGTAGAGTGGAGATCTTGGAATAATTAGCGATGAAATGTCTATAATAGTTGGCGAAGCCCAGGAACCTTTGTAGGGCCCATAACCTATTTGACTGGGGGTAATCACGGATACTTTTGAGTTTGTCTGGATCCATGGTGAAGCCTTTACTGGAGACTAGGTACCCTAGGAAGGGAAGGCTCTCTTTCTCAAACTGACACTTCTCCAGTTTGGCGTATAGCTGGTTTTCACGGAAGCATTGAAATACTTGGCAGATGTCATGGCTATGAGGAATAAGATCCTCAGTGAAAATGAGGATGAAATCAAGCTACACCATGACATAGGTGTATAAATGTCTCTGAAGATCTCATTCATCATCTTTTGGAACATTGCCAGGGCATTACATATTCCGAATGGCATCACGAGGTACTCGTAATGCCTATCTCTTGTGTTCAAGGGTGTCTTCCATTCATCATTAGCACAGATGCGGACCAGCTTGTATGACCCTCAGAGATCCAATATGGTAAAAATTCTCACCCCTTGCAGTACCCACAGCCACTAGTGGCATACTGAGGGCGAGATGGGGGACAAGGTCCCCAGGCACCAGGCTGTAGGGAGCACCTGGGGGCCTTTATTTACCAGCAGAATTGGAAATCCATGGCCGTCGGGGGATCCCACAGTAGCAAGTGGACAAACTGAAGTAGACCCATGACCACTGGCAAATATTTCCTAAGCTGCTCATGTGCGCTACTGGGCACAGCTTGCCCCCACCCCCAACGCAGTAAGAGCAGCAGGGCCATGGTCGAGCTCATCTCACCTCCATCAAAAAAGAAATGTGGCCACGGCTGTCTGAGGATCCCATCCCACCAGGCGGCTCAAAGAGAATAGACCCTGGCCACCAGGGTCATCCCATCTTGCCAGGCAACCGAACTAGAAGTAGCACCACGGCCACCGGGAGATCCCATCCTGCCCAGTACCCCAAATGAACGAGGCCCCATGGCTAATGGGGTATTGGGTCCTGCCTGGTGGGGCTTCTTCAATATTTCAGTATTGCCTCAGCAAGAAGGTCTCCAGCTTCTGCCTTGCTCCGTTCCAGAGCAGCAGCTTCAGCCTTGCCTCACTCCAGGTCTTCAGCTTCAATCTTGCCTCACTCCAAGTCTTCAACTTCAGCCTTGCCTTGCTGCAAGCCTTCCGCTTCAGCCTTGCTTTTATATAGACTTTTGGACTCTGTCATAGCCTGGCCTGTGACAAGACTCACTCACCCGCCGTCAGCACAAGCCTTAGGGCCCAGCCTACAAAGTTAAGCCAATTGTGCTTCGGCAAGAAGAGCTCATACTCATGCCGTTCACAACAATAAGCATGTATGCCTGAGAGTGAGGGAGTTTGTGTGTATGTGTGTGTGTGTATAAATATGTATATGTGCCTGAGAGAGTGGGAGCGAGTGTGTGTGTAAGCATATTTGCCTAAGAGAGAAGGATTGTATATGTGCATTTATGAGAGAAGAGAAATTTTGTGCACCTTCCTTCCCCTCCCACTAATCCATGGCAATCTTACGGTGACCGGAAGTCTAAGTTCCCAGGTATGGGGAGCGAGCAATTTTTTTTATCCTTATTGATTTAATTAATTGGGTGTTATTTGATGTGCCTGCTGTTTTGAAATATTATTGATGTTTAGGAAATTTTAAAAAATGTGTACAGGATTTATTAATTACACTGGTCTACATCAATTTTGCTGACTACAAGATACCATGTGATCTTTATGTATTTTAGTGTGCTGAATCCAAAAATCACATCCGTTTCCTCCAGTCATGTCCAGTATTTCTTCAAAATGCTGTCTACTCATAAACTCTTATAGCAATAACTAACATTATTATTTAGATATGCTGATTATGCAAAAAGATAATTAATGAGCAGAAAGACATGCTGAATTTCCAAATTTCCTGCTCTTTCACATGAGAAGTTGAAAGCTGGCATATTTGATGGCCCGCATATTAGGCGTCTAATCAAAGACAGAAAATTCCTCAATACCATGAAAACCATAGAAAAGGATGCTTGGTTTGCTTTTTCTGACGTGATTACAGACTTTCTTGGCAACTTCAGGGCCAAAAATTATAACCTTTTAGTTCAAAATGTGTTCATTGCTTTTCAAAGACTGGGAGCAAACATGAGATGAGTGTCAAATTGCATTTCCTTGATAGCCACCTGAACTTCATCCCCTCAAATCTTTGAGCTATGAGCGAAGAACAAGAACACTTCCACCAAGACATCAAGACCATGGAGCATAGATATCAAGGCAGATGGAACACAAATATGATGGCAGACTATTGCTGGTGTTTACAGCATGACAACCCTGATCATAACTATTCCAGAGCATCCAAAAAGAGAAAATTTCTCCCTAACAATTAAAATGTATACAGCTATTACTCTCTTGGTTAGACGATAGACTCGTTTTTTGCATGAAACAAATATTTGACGTGCTATCACTTCTTCAGAACTTCTTATTACCCTTGATATTTGACTTTATAATCCATGTGCCCACGGCCATCCAGTGCTCCCTCCATGTGACAGGGGCTGGACAATGGCACGGATACCCTGTCACATGGAGAAAATTTGACATATTGCATATTTTTTTACTTCATATTTGGAATCAGCACCTTTCATTTGGGTTAAATCAGCAAAAATAATTAGGTCAGCAGAAAGCCTTTTTTCAAATGTATACCTTGTTGAGAAGGGGTGTTTTAGTGTGCCCGTGGGCCTCAGCCTGGCCCCAGACGCGACCAAGACCGACCCGACGTGTTTCAGCATGGCTGACGGGCTGACCCTCTGCCAGGTCTGCAAGCTCCCAAGGCCAACAACAGGATGATGTTGGAATTTGAATGGTCCTCCGACCATTCTGAGCCCTTTCAGACCTGCTGCGTGGAACAGCATGGAGCAGCAGGCCTGGCCTGAGGTTGAGGGCAGACGGAGGCCTTGACACGAAGACAGTACTATGATGGATGCAACAGCATCACGGACAAAGACACTTGGGTTGATGCAACGGCATCACAGACAAAGACACTAGGGTTGATGCAACGGCATCACAGACGAAGACACTTGGGTTGATGCAACAGCATCACGGACGAGACTTGGAACTTGACAACAGCTGGGAGGAAGGACACAGGCACTGTCTCTCAGGGGGCCCTACTCAGCCCACCCATGGGACTGAGTCGCGGACCACCCTGTCCCACTACGCGCCCTACATAGCCCTAAGCGGCTGGTCACGGACCACGAGGAGAGCGGGACAAGCGCGGGGAAGATCCAGGCAAGGAGGAACTCCAATGATGGAGCCGATGTCATCCGAAGCTCTCAGTCTCATTTTTTTTATCAAAGGCTGTTGTTGTTGTTTGCTTGCAGTACCACAGAGGGAAATGGCAAAGGAAACTCTATGGGGGGCCTGTCTGCAGGCAGGGGAGCTTTGCATTGGTCCCTGGGCACCAGAGACCCTTGGTAAGCCTCTGACAGCCACATATACGCATATATGCCACTGCACGCAGTTATTTGAAAGTTATCCTCCCTGAATATTGACCTCTATGTTTCTATATTTCTCCTAGCCCCTTAGCCTATTCCCAGAAAATAACTATGCTTCAAATGAAATGTAAAAAGAAATGCTTTAACCAGATAGAAAAATCAAATAATTTATAAGTCCTAACATGATGCAAACACGTAGTGTTTTCAAATTAAAATTAGAACCACATGAAAGAAAAGTATGGCAACCAGTTAAGTGGATCTGGCCCAAAATAAACACAATATTCTTTCAACATGCATTGAATGGCTCAGTGCATTGCCATAGGTATAGAGAGCCTTACACACTTAAAGTTGGGTACTCAAATCTGTCTAATTCAGTAATGTCTGCAAGTCATTGCTCTGGAAAACCTTTGGGTCATCTATGTAAAATGAGTCCCGTTCCAAGTGAAAATATATCCACATCACTTAAAAAAAATAAAACACTGGCAGTCTTTTTGACAGTTTCAGCAGACTAGCCAAGAACTGGATACATGTGGACAGGATTACCCTCCCACTCTTGGAGTTAGTATGGGGAAATTTGCACTGCATTCACTGTGCTGCACCTGTTTTGTAGGTAAATGGAGGAATCTGTTTCCCAGTGCTATTAAGCCATTGTTTTTCACAAGTGCTACCTGCACTAGGAAAATATTCAGTAATAAAAAAAAAACAACACATGCAAAAGATATGCCCCCACTATGTCAGGTTGTCAGCCTGGAAACATTAAGTACAACGCCTGAAGGTTCAATTCAGCATTTGCTTTCAAATAAAAGTGAAAACACTTAGTTGACTTACTACTGCTACTTATCATTTTTAAAGCGCTACTAGATATATGCAGTGCTGTACAGATACATAGAAAATGACAGTCCCTGTTCCATGTATCTTATAATCTAGTCTAGACAAATAAGGGTCTTCACATCCAACACATAAATTCCCCCTATACTGGGAGTGCAGCAGGTTTACAGACCTTAGCAGTTAGTTCAAATGTTAAACAGAAAGGTCCAGTTCAGGTCAGAATATACTTAGCCAGGTCCAGAGGTACAGGTTAAAGCTGGCGATGAGAGGCAGATTTCTTGCTTTAGGGTCCACTGCATGTTTCAAAGCCCTCAATTTGCTGGAACAATACAATGTTTCCATCAATTGGCTTTTAAACCCCTGAGGACCAATCTGGATCCTCAGCTGTGTGACCACGGGTCTGGGCTTCAGACAATATATAGCCCCTACTGAGTTGCTCTGCTAAAGTTCATTTGAGCTCCAGCCTCCTGAACCAACGCCCTGCTGATTCAAAGCCAGTCAGAACTTTAGGTTCCCTTGATATGCTAAACATATGCAGGTGTGGGAGTGGCATTCTTTTAAACTTGGCAGTGTCTGCAAGACCAACATGAAACTCGGCCATTGCAACTACCATGTTACACTCTCAAACCATGCCAAGGCACATCATCACGCCCATTGTTCTGCCCATGAGAGGATATTACAGCCATCAGATGGATCAACACAATATCCCATGAAGCATTTTTGCTCTACTTCATACAAGAACACCTAAAATTAAAAATTTTCTTTTTAAAGAGAAGATGTTGTTGGGACTCCCAGCAGTGGCAACCTGCGGCCGGTCCCCCCCTACCTGCTCTGGCGACCGGCAGGGCTCTCGCTTTCTGGCGTGGCGCAGCCCACTCCTGACACGGCCACCGGCATGGCATCCACGCGGCCCTGAATGCCGCCGACCTTCCTCCCACTTGTGCTCCTTTAGGCGCACGCATGTGACTTGGCCCGATTCTTAAAGGGGCCACGGCGGAAAACCACTCCCCGGCCCCTGGAGATGACATCAGGGCTGAGGGGTATTTATTTATTTTTTTATAATTCACTCTTTATTAATTTTTACTTAAAATAAGCATACATCTTACTCTGTACAGAAAAAGAAAAAGAAATGTAACATCAATAATAACTCATTAACATAATCTCAGATAATTGATAAGTTACATCACTTTTCTAAAAGGTAAATTTATATTAAAAAAAAAAGGAGGCCCAGTAATACAAGTGGGAGTATTCATGGCTGAGGGGTATTTAAACCCTGGCTCAGTCCTCTCTTCGGAGTGCTAATTGCTGATCTTGCGATTCCTGTGTGTCCTGTTCCTGACTGCTCCTGTTGTTCCTGACTCCATGCCTCTCCTCGTCCCTGGTTCCTGCTTCCTCTTCCTCGGCTTGAACTCCTGGTTCTGACCTCGGTTTGTTCCCTCGTCTCTGCTCGTCCACTGCCCGTCTTGATCCTTGGCCTGGTATCTCGTCTCTGCTCGTCTGCTGCCTGCCCCTGACCTTTGGCTTGGCTCTTCATCTTGCACCTTTGCTGCCAGCCTCAACCTGGATTGCTGACTCTGCCTCTGCCTGCCGCTGGACCCGTCATCACCGAGGAGACCCGCACCTAAGACCTGCCGGCCCCGGTACCCAAGGACTCAACCTGAGGGGAACGAGGGCTGGTATAAGTGAAGCTCCAGCCGGGTCGTCCTCACCTACACTGCTTTCCAGCGATGAGGAACATTGGGGGCTGTCCCTCGGTGGTAGCGCCAACTCTCATCCCGGTTCAAGGGTCCACAGTTCCAACAGATATATTTTCACTTTAATAAGACAGCTCTAAGCACTTTATCCTTTCATATGGAGAACTTGTTATTCTATAGTTTCATAGAGATCAGTTTTCAAACAATCACTGAGTGGCCAAGATCTGTAAGGTAAAATGTCAGCTGAACCTAACCAGCCAGGTTTTCGGTAAAATATTTGGCTAAATCTCGTCAGTCAAAGTAGAACAGCTTTGTGTGGCTGGGTTCTCTGGCCATACATAACCAGTTAATCCTGAATATCACTGCTAACCAGCAAAGTCTTTTTATTAAAAAAAAATAAAAGTAGAGATTCCTTCTTTCTTCCCGGCATCACATCTTTAAACCTCAGTGTTACTCACAGTGAGAAAAGCCTCCTTTCTCCTATATAAATGTTTACAATATTGCATGTTGTCCAATTATTCTTCCTCCCTCCTGTAAAAAGTTTTAAAAATTATGTAACGTTACCTGATATCCCCTCCCTCCTTTCCTCTTTCCCCTGACTGCCAAAATAAAAAAAGGCCTACTGCACCCAGAAGATTCAGTCTGCAATTAGTCATTCCAGGGAGTTACTTGCAATAGTGACTGGATTAGTAACTAAGCCCTCCCAGAATCATGATGGGAACTGTCAGGATATTTTGAAATTGTGAAAAGCTTTGATATTTTGAAAAGCTTAAAGCAACCATCACAGGGGTTAAAAGGGATGATGGATCTAGATTGTGATGCATTTGCTGATTATTTATTATTAAGGCTTTACATATTTACAAGGATTTAATTAGTTTAGAGACAGAATCAGATTAGAGAGGGATCTGCAAGCTATCATAATGTTATCCCTTTTATGGGTAAATCCAGGGAGGTAAGTTTTTGTAATTGGTCAAGGGGATACTGGTTTAATGTTTGAGATCCAGTTTACACAAGAGTTTATGGGGGAAATTAATCTGTATCCTTCAGTTGTGCATTCAAGCAAAGCAGGAAACAAGACTGATCCTCTGTTTCTATACTCTGAAAGTCTCCAGTGTGTTGTTTTAGAGATTCAGGGGGAGTTGCCGAGGGACGCTTTTACTTTGCAAGGAAATCTCAGCTGGAGTATGAGAAAGAAAGAGGGATTAAAAGCAGATGAGAAGAAATTGATTACATTATCTGAAATATATTTGGAGAAAATGTGCTTGATATTACAAGATTTAAGTCCTACAACTTTTCAATAATCCATGTCCATCTGGACTGATAAAGACAGAAAAGGAGGACTGTGTGAAAATGGTGTAGTTGATGGGTAATTCTCAGAACCATTTCTTCCATTAGGCAAACTAAGCAGTTGCCTAAGGCACCAAATCTTTTTTGTGGATGATAAAAACCCAAGAAACTTCCAGGTGCTGCATGCCCACTTTTAAGCATGGCACCACAAGAGAGAAGGAAATGAATGCCGGGTAGGTGTGGGGCATGGAGCCAAAGAAATAGTTGGTTGGATGGGGGAGTGGTGAAGAAAGAGTGCTAGGTGAGTGGAAAGGAAAAGGGTGCTAGACAGGTGAGGGTGAGCTGGAGAGAAAAAAAAGAGGATTCTGGGCAGGTAGAGGGTAAAGGAAGGATGCTGAGCACTGCAAAAAAGGGGCAGAGTGGGGTGATGTGCTGGGGGAGAGAGAAAAAGAGATGATTGATGCTAGACAAGAGGATGGGGAGAAGGGATGCTGGACACTGTGAATGGGGGGGGGGGGAGAAGGGGGATGCAGGACTGGTAGAGAGTGTGAGGAGCATTAGACATGGATGCTGAATAGGGCAAGAGGGGGAGATGCTGTACTAGAGCTGTCACCGATAAGCAGGTGTATAAGGGGGAGGGTGCAAGATTGAAGGTTTGCCTAGGGTATCTCATCCTATTGCATGGCCCTGTTAATTCTTCACAGAAAGAATGTTATGTTCCTCTGGCCATAAAAGAAAGCAGTTATTAGACCATTCCTAAAAAAAAAGCCAGAGTTAAGTGCAACTGATGTGCAGAACTATTGACCATGACCAATATCTAACTTACCATATTTGGCAAAAGTCATAGAAAAAGCAGTTGCGATTCAAGTGCAGGAATTTAGTATGGAAATGGAACTATTTGATGCCTGTCAATCAGATTTTAGGAAATATAGCACAGTGTCAGTTTTAAGAACATAAGAAGTTGCCATACTGGGTCAGACCAATGTTGCATCAAGGACAGCATCCTATTTACAACAGTGGCCAATCCAAGTTACAATACCTGGCAAGTACCCAAAACATTTAGATCCCATGCTTCTAATGCCAGTAATAGCAGTGCCTATTCCCTAAATCAACTTGATTAATAGCAGTTAATGGATTTCTTCTCCAAGAACTCATCCAAACCTTTTTTAAACCCAGCTACACTAACTACACTAACCACATCCTATGGCAACAAATTCCAGAGCTTAATTGTGAATTGAGTGAAAAATAATTTTCTCTGATTAGTTTTAAATGTGCTACTTGCTAATTTCATGGAGTGCCACCTAGTCTTTCTATTATCCAAATGGGTAAATAAACAATTCATGATTTTGTGGACCTCTATCATATTCCCCCTCAGTCGTCTCTTCTCCAAGCTGGACAACCCTAACCTCTTTAACCTTTCCTCATAGGGGAGCCATTCCATCTCCTCTATCATTTTGGTCACCCTTCTATGTACCTTTACCAGTGCAACTATATCTTTTTTGAGACGTGGCTACCAGAGTTGTACACAGTGCTCAAGGTGTGGTCTCACCATGAAGTGATAGAGAGGCACTAAGACATTATGTTTTGGTGCCTATGGTTTATAATATGAGAGAACAGAGAAGCACTTGGCCAGGGATCAGACATACTGTAGTACTTATCCTATTGGATTTTAGTGCCACATTTGATATCATTGAATGACCATGTGCTCCTACTTAGATGTGTGGTATTGTGGGCATGTCTACTTACACAATACTAATAAAAAGGGTTATTTACTGTTTTATTTTGGTGTGATGACTTTATCTAGTCTGTGGTGCCACAAGTGAGAGGTTGCATGGGAAGGGCATAGAATTGTGGTATCGGGATGACTGGGACCCTGACTCATCCCCCACTCAGGCTACGAACCCAAAGATAAATCATATTAGTGAATATAATTTCTCATATAGTACTCCCCACTCCAAGCATAGGGGTAATTAATAGGGATGTGAATCGTTTTTTGACGATTTAAAATATCGTCCGATATATTTTAAATCGTCAAAAATCGTTAGGGCCACGATACAATACCAATTCCCCCAATTTATCGTCAAAAAATCGTAAATCGGGGGAAGGGGGAGGGCAGGAAAACCGGCACACTAAAACCCCCTAAAACCCACCCCCAACCCTTTAAATTAAATCCCCCACCCTCCCAACCCCCCCCCCCCAAATGCATTAAATTACCTGGGAGTCCTCCGTAGTGGCGGTCCGTGGCTAAATCGGGGGAAGGGGGAGAGCATGAAAACTGGCACACTAGATCGTGAGGTCTTCAGCCGGTGCCATTTTTCAAAATGGCCGCCGCAAAATGGAGGCGGCCATAGACGAAAACGATTCGACGCAAGAGGTCGTTCTGGACCCCCGCTGGACTTTTGGCAAGTCTTGTGGGGGTCAGGAGGCCCCCCCAAGCTGGCCAAAAGTTCCTGGGGGTCCAGCAGGGGTCAAGGAGCGATTTCCTGCCGCAAATCGTTTTCCGTACGGAAAATGGCGCCGGCAGGAGATCGACTGCAGGAGGTCATTCAGCGAGGTCCGGAAATCTCGCGAGGGTTCCGGACCTCTAAAATCCCCTAATGGCCATTTTCCGTATGGAAAACGATTTGCGGCAGGAAATCGCTCCTTGACCCCCGCTGGACCCCCAGGAACTTTTGGCCAGCTTGGGGGGGCCTCCTGACCCCCACAAGACTTGCCAAAAGTCCAGCGGGGGTCCGGAATGACCTCTTGCGTCGAATCGTTTTCGTCTATGGCCGCCGCCATTTTGCGGCGGCCATTTTGAAAAATGGCGCCGGCTGAAGACCTCACGATCTAGTGTGCCGGTTTTCGTGCTCTCCCCCTTCCCCCGATTTAGCCACGGACCGCTGCTACGGAGGACTCCCAGGTAATTTAATGCATTTGGGGGGGGTTCGGGAGGGTGGGGGATTTAATTTAAAGGGTCGGGGGTGGGTTTTAGGGGGTTTTAGTGTGCCGCTGGACCACCAGGTAATTTAAGGCATTTGGGGGGGGTTCGGGAGGGGGGGGGATTTAATTTAAAGGGTCGGGGGTGGGTTTTAGGGGGTTTTAGTGTGCCGGCTCACGATTTTAACGATTATGACGATACTTTACACACACAAATGGCAACAATACGATTCCCTCCCCCTCCCAGCCAAAATCAATCATTAAGACGATCGAGGACACGATTCACATCTCTAGTAATTAATTGTCCGGACCAAGAGCGGGCCAAATTACAATCATCTTAATAACCTTAATAGAACACATGGGGTAACCTGCATAGAGAGGCAGTTACTATTCTTAACGGAGCTAATGGGGGTAAATGCACAGAGCGGCAGTTACTATCCTTAACAGAATGCATAGGGGAACCCTGAAAGGTGTGGCAGTTACTACCACAAGCAAATTACTGAATAGACTAGATGAACTGTTTGGTCTTTATCTTCTGGCATTACTATGTTACTGTGTAACAAGCCACAGAACAGGGAGCCAATGCAAAGAGTACAGAACAGGAATAATGTGCTCCTGCATATGGGTCCCTGTCAATAAACATGCTTCTGCATTTTGAAAAAGGAGGAGTGTACTTGCCAGAATAGCTAAATTTGAAGAGTTGAAATAATCTAATGCTGGAAAAATGTGTGTCTACAGGACTGTGTGGTCAGTTGGCACAATACTGCAGATTCAATAACGAGGACTCAATAAGGACATTGGTTTTCTCACTAATTCTCAAATATAAGCCATTTCAACTGCAAAATTTAACTGTCTCTTAACCTCTGGCATTCACCCGGCTCTTCTCTTTCCTTTATTGAACTACAATGACATATGCAAACAGCCTAAAATCGAGATGACTCTATACTATTTAAACCCAGCATAAGTGAATTGTTTCTTCACTAAACAGATAAAGAGAGGCTAACTCTCGAAAGCTTGTCAAAGATGTATTAAGTTAATCCAATAAAAAAGTTATTACCTACAACTTGTTTGTTGACCCATAATTCCACATCCCAAGGGGACTTAACACAGCAACCACAACCCTTTGCTCTAAGCGACATCCACATTTATCGCACTGACTCATATCTCAACCTATTAGTGTGGTCAGTGATGGTCTGCTCCTCTTTTCTCATCCATTTATTATTGGTGCTAAAACTTTCCTCTAAAATTCCAACTGTTCATTGACTTAGTTCAACCTCACATAGCTGGAAGGCTAACCCAGAACCACTTCTCATTGCACTGATTCTCATCTTAACAAAATACTAGCATTATCGCTAACGTTAAGGCCCTAACACACACGATAATGCTGTAACGCATACGTTATTTACTGCACCACATGTTAGTATGCAAATTTCATAGTTGCTATGCAAGTGGGAGGAGTTTGGGCAGAGTTAATGGTAATGAGCAGCTTCTAACATCAAATGCAATAAAATAACACAGGTAATTACTATACCTTTTTTCTATGCATTGTGCCTGCGATAAGCTGTTGAAAAGGTTTTTATTGAGAGAAAGAGAAGCTCACATATAAGTTAAACTATTTATACCACTGTAAGAAGGGGCATTAGTAACTTGGGGTGAGGTTTGGGGAGGGTGGGGTAGTTTTTGGGGGGCAGTTTGATGTGCACAGTCAGAGGTATGAACAGCACAGTTGACATCAGTGAAGATTTTCTGTCACTTGGAATGATGAAAGTTCAAAAAAGAGTTGATTTGTACAATGTTCTCTCTACCTAGCTTGGTGCACTATGGGGCGGATTTTCAGAGCCCTGCTCGCGTAAATCCGCCCAAAACCGGGCGGATTTACGCGAGCAGGGCCCTGCGCGCCGGTGAGCCTATTTTACATAGGCTCACCGGCGCGCGCAGAACCCCGGGACTCGCGTAAGTCCCGGGGTTTTCGGAGTGGGCGTGTCGGGGGGCGGGGCCGGAGCGCGCGGCGTTGCGGGGGCGTGTCGGCAGCGTTTTGGGGGCGGGTACAGGGGCGTGGCTACGGCACGGGGGCGTGGCCGCGCCCTCCGTACCCACCCCCAGGTCGCGGCCCGGCGCGCAGGAGGCCCGCTGGCGCGCGGGGATTTACGCCTCCCTCCGGGAGGCGTAAATCCCCCGACAAAGGTAGGATGGGGGTTTAGACAGGGCCGGGCGGGTGGGTTAGGTAGGGGAAGGGAGGGGAAGGTGAGGGGAGGGCAAAGGAAAGTTCCCTTCTAGGCCGCTCCGATTTCGGAGCGGCCTAGGAGGGAACGGGGGTAGGCTGCGCGGCTCGGCGCGCGCAGGCTATACGAAATCGATAGCCTTGCGCGCGCCGATCCAGGATTTTAGCCGATACGCGCGACTACGTGCGTATCTACTAAAATCCAGCGTACTTTTGTTTGCGCCTGGAGCGCAAACAAAAGTAGGCTGTTCGCGCTCGTCTGAAAATCTACCCCTATGTACCTAGCTGCAATTAAGCTAGGTAGAGAGTAAATTGTGCAAATCTATTCTTTTTTTCCTTTCATCACTCCAAATCACATAAAGTTTTCACTGATGACAACTGTGCTGTTCGTACCTCTGACTCCGCACGTCAAATTGTCCCCCAATACCTACCCCATCTCCCCAAACCTCACTCAGAGTTAATAGTGCCCTCTCTTACAGTGGTATAAATAATTTAACTTATATGTCTCTCTCTTTCTCTCTCTAAATCTTGTGCTGCTTAATCTTTATTTTATACTTTTTCACAGTATCGAAGGCACAATAATGATAATGGGGCTACCAACACAGAAGGGGATTGCTATCTGACCCACAAAAGCATCAACACACTGTAGCCCAGATGGGATGTGAGGTGACGTTCATTGTTTTCTAGTCTCTTTGGCTAATGTCTCCCCAGAGTAAAAAAAAGTCTACCTTGCTAAGTAGATTGTGCTTCATGTATGGTTTAGACACTTTGAGATCCATTACATAACAGGCTTAGTCTCCTTAAACATCTTTATAAGTTGCCTGCATTTTTCTAATGCCATTTTGACTTTTTTTTTCTATGTGATTAATGCATGATTATGATTAATGCTTTCAAATATTTTTTGAACAGGAATTTCTGAAAGTTAAGAGAGCATTTTCCAAAACCATGGGGGTCATTTATCAAAATGCGATATGGTGCTATGCAAAAAATGGAGGAGTGTGGGCTGGGTTAGCCTGTTTGTGAAGAGCTATTACACAGCTGTAATGCTGATTTTAACTACACCTCTTTGAATTGTGTTAGATGCCATGACTGTGTGGTAAGGTTTCATTGCTTATTTCAGGTGAATGGAAGGGTCAGAGAGAGAGAGAGAGAGAGAGACTGGCCATAATGTAATGCCCATAGGCAGGTATTTGTATCCCTATGGTAGGCCCACCTAGTAACTCGAGGTGGGGTTTAGGTAAGAGTGTAGGGGTTAGGGGCCACTTTGACATTCTATGTGACACCTACGAACAGAACAGTGGTCTCATGAAGATTTGATGACCTTTGGAGTAAGGAAACTCACTCCAAGATGAGATTTGGGCAAGGTTCTCTCAACCTAGCTTGATGGACTCTCTACCTGGGTAACATCAAGCTAGGTTGAGAGAACATTGCCCAAATCTCATCTTGGAGCGAGTTATTTATTTATTTATTTATTTATTTATTTATTTATTTATTTACTTGTTGAGTTTTATATACCGTCATTCGGTAAAGCCATCATAACAGTTTACAAACTTCAAGATGCTAGTTTTTTAACAATTGAGCAAAAGGCATAACAGGAAGCATATTAAATAAAAGAAAAACATCCAAATGCAAAGATATTAAATGGAACTTGCACTATGGAATGCACTAAGGGGTGCACAAAGGGGAAAGGAGTCCCACACAATCGTTCTTCATCTGAGAGCTATCTGTAATTTCCAGTGAAAGTGGTTCCATGACTGAGGATATTACATGTTTTCTGTTTATGTTCCTGGTCTGTGCATTCTTTTCCTCTTTTTCAGCTGCTATTTTGTTAAAGATGCAGACTTCTCTTCTTCTGTCCTTAATAGGAATGGAGAGTTTGGAGGATTTTTCCCCATGGGGGCGGGAGCCCTACTGATATCAGCTATCAGGATTTGGACATTCAGGCATTAGGGAGAGGCACTTGTGAGCCAAAGAAAGATGGCTGTATAATGGCTAAGCTCCTCATATTTATTTGTTGAACACAGTCAGCGTTCCTTCTTGCTGAAAGTAACAGAGTACCAGCTCTACACTATTTTGTGTGGAATATGTCAGAAACAAAAAGCAATAAATTTGAAGCTGCTTTTGCCCTAGCTTCAGGGACAAAAGGCTCTAAGCATGACCCACTTGTTCCTGAAAAAATGCCATCAAATAAGGCTGGGAGCACTTTGGACCCCAGCCTATCGGAGCTTCTGAAACTTAAAGAAATGCTCCATATTAAAACAGAGACAATATGTTTGATTAAAGCAAAAATGAGCAATCTAACTAATAAAGTTGACACCTTCCAATCACAGGTTGATTCGCTGGGGCAGTGTATTAGTTACTGCGAAGATTCCAAAGCCGGCCTACAAACCACTGCTTCCAAAATGGTGATGCTGCAACAAGGCATGGAGGATCTCTACAAGCAAAATAGAAGAAATAATATCTGCATTCTCAGCATATGGGAGAGAGGGGAAGGAGCATATATGATATCGTTTTTGACCGCCTACGTCAGTATTTGGGTCTCCCATTTCAGCAACCTTTGAAATTCGAATGTGCGCATCAAGTATTGTAGGGAATCAGCTGAGGCAGTGACTGGCAAACCATGCTGCCTCAGCAAATTCAATACATCTTCACTTCCTTATCTCTGACCTTTGCACTGAGTTCAGCAAGACTAGCACATCTTAAAGATTTAGCTTATAATTAACCCCCACTGCCTAAGGAGAGGATACCTGGCTGCCACGTAATCAGCTGCAACAGAAGACAGACACATATATGGTATAGGCTTCAGCAGCCAATGAAATGATCTGTACGCACCTCCTGAGCCAATGGTCTAATGACACGTCTGTATGCTATGGCTAAGAGAGCCAATGATGTGATGGCACATCTGTATGCTATGGATGTATGTACAATAAAAGGGGACCCACGGGAGTGTTCAGCCCTTCTTTTGCCATGAATCCTGCCTGATGTGTCTTCATTGCCACAACAAGTACCATCTCGCCTACAACCAAATGTTAAGTATCCTCAGGGCTGGAGAGAGAAGGAATCAGGCCCGTGCCAGCTAAGAAAAGTAGGCCCCTATGTAAGGCTCTGATGTGATACTTAATACAAGAAATCATTTTCTAAATTTCCCAAATAATTTTTATTTATTTAAGAAGGCTTTACAAGCTTTTTTGTTAGCAAATTCTTCAATTACAATTGAAATTTTTATTTATACATGTTAGAAATAGATATATTTAGCTTTTTTTTTTAATTTTGCCCAACAAAAGTAGGCCCCAAATGGCTATTCTGGCACCTCCTCTCTCCTGGAGTGAGTATCCTAGTCCTATTGTAGCCAAATTGTTGAGAAACCCACACACGTTGATGATTTTGGGGTCAGCCTGTGAGAAAGCCTTAATATTTGAAGATTACAAACCAATTGTTTTACCTGATTTAGCAAAAATGAAGGCAGTGAAAAGAAAGCTTTTTCTTAGTACATGCCCCCTTCTACAAGATATTAAAACTTATTTTGTTTTCCTTTAACCAACTAGACTTCGGGTGACCAAGGTTACTTCGATGCTGACTGTCCAAGAAAACTGTGTGTTTTTTTGGCTGAATTCGCTATGTATTCGTCTCGATAAATGCTGTGATTATGATTTTCTGATTGAAGGCGCATGGAAACCTAGCTTCGCTATTGAACAAACTATGTGGAATTATGTGAAGATAGAAACAATTGAAGACTTGTAAAGATATATAAGAGTTCTGATGAAATTTGGATGAGTGATATTATGGGAAATAGCTGACGGACATGAACAGAGAGTGGTAGTGTATTAATGATTGCTGGATAAGAAGTAAATACCATCTGGGAAGTTGAAATTGGATGACAAATTATCCCCTGAGGAAGCCATTGGCGAAACAAGGAACCTTGTAGGGAATTTTGTGAAAAGAAAGAAACGATAAAACAAAGGATAAGGGGAGCACCTGTGAGGAAGAGGAGAATAAGAAGTATCACACAATTATGGAAGAGAGTGTTTTTAGGTGTGTTTTATAGGGGGTGGGTACAGTTAGGGGTATGTATGAATGGGGGAAGAATGCATGTGAGAATATGATGTAGGATGTCATTTTAAATGAATCTAATGGTATCTGGCATGTCCAATAGGTAAAGTATAAAAGACTAATGTTATGTAAGTATTAAATTCAGATTGTAATAAATATTGTTAAAATATGTTGAATACATGAATATGAATAAAAGTTTATAGAAGTAAAACAGTGTGAGCAATGTATGTATTAAAGAGATTGTAATGATAATCATAAATATTGTATTGATTACAGGGGACTCAACGCCATCACCTGCAAAGATAAATATCCACTACCCCTAATCAACGAGCTCTTTGACCGCCTGTAAGGAGCCACCATCTTCTCCAAACTCGACTTAAGGAGCGCCTACAACCTAGTCCGGATTTGGCCTACAGATGTCTGGAAGTCCACCTTCAACACTCGAGATGAGCATTATGAGTATCTCCTGATTTACTCCCGGGACCTACAGATGCACCGCCAGGATGTGCGTCAATTCCTTCAGTGCCTCCGGGATTATAAATTGTACGCCAGATTGGACAAGGGTGTCTTTGAAAAGCCGAGCCTACCCTTCCTCATCTACATTGTATCCAGGATTGGCTTCACCATGGACCCCAGCAAGCTTCATTCAATCTGAGATTGGCCCCAGCGGTCCAGCCTGCATAAGCTCCAGCGCTTTCCAGGATTCGCCAACTATTACTGACAGTTCATTGCCAACTACTCCTTCATTGCAGCACCCCTCATTGCAGCGCCCCTCATCAAGAAGGGCATGGACCCAAAGAATTGGACATCAGAAACTATTTTGGCATTTCAGGCTCTCAGGGAGGCCTTTCTTAAAAGACTGTGTCTGCAACACCCGGACTCCAGCCGGAAGTTCCTTGTCAAGGTGGACGCCTCCTCTGTGGTAGTTGGGGCCATACTCAGCCAATGCTTTCCCAAGGGCAAGCTCCATCCATGCTTGTTTTACTCACATAAGTTCTCACCCACCGAAATAAATTACTAAGTCGGCAACCGCAAGTTGCTCGCCATCAAGCTGGCCCTGGAAGAATGGTGCCCCTGACTCAAGGAAGCCCAACCCTGGTTCATTGTCTATACCGACCACAAAAATATCAAGCATCCAAAACAAGCCCAGCATCTCAAACCAGGCAAACTCCTTGGTCGCTCTTCTTTTCTCGATTTGATTTTGATTACTGTCCTGCAGAGAAGAACCTACAAGCGAACGTGCTGTTGCACTCTTTTGAACCAGAAGATGTACCAAACACTCCTCAACACAACATTGACCCTGCTCTCATCCCCTCCAGTGCCCATCGGAAAGACGGTAGTTCCGGGAGACTCCACGGAAGGGTCTTGCGCTCGGCACCCAAGGCGGGCTCTCACCTTAAGTCTACTCCAGCAGTACTACTGGTGGTCCAACATGAACCAGAATGCCCAAGCCTACAGGGATTCCTGTGCCACATGTGTCCAACAGAAAGTGCCTGTGGGTCCGCCATGGAGGCTCCTCCAACCTTTATCCATTCAAAAGGCTCCATGGGTTTATGTAGCCATGGACTTCATGGTGATCTCCCCAAGTCTGGCAGCCACACCATGATCTGTGTAATCATGGACCACTTTTCTAAGATGGCCCATTTCATCACTCTGCTCCATAACTGGCCCACCTCTTCTTCATCCACACTGCTGCCAAAATATATCACCTCTGACCGTGGGCCCCAGTTTTTATTTTTTTTACATTCCACTTTTCATACTTTTTTCAGCACTTCAAAGTGGATTACATTCAGGTACTGTAGGTATTTCCCCTGAGGCAATGGAGGGTAAACTGACTTGCCCAAGGTCACAAGGAGAAACAGTGAGACTTGAACCCTGGTCTCTTAGTTCTTAGCCCACTGCTCTAACCACTAGGCAACTCCTCCACTCCTGTACCCCATTACTAGGGGGCCCTCTGCCAAATGTTCGGGGTAAAGTTATGCCTCACCTCCGCGAACCATCCTCAAGTGAATGGGCAGGCATAGTGCACAATTCGCTCCCTGAAAACTTTCCTGAAGGCATACTCCAACGAGTGACAGGACAATTGGGCACAACTGCTATCTTAGGCAGAATTTTTGCATAATTCCCAATTCTGTGAATCTACTGGAGCCTTATCGTTCTCTATTGTCTACGGCTGACAACTACAGCTTCCTCTGCCCGTATGACTATCTGTCTCTTCTCCTGTGGCCCAAGCCACTGCCCAAGCCCTACATGTGGTGTAGGATTGTACGACCAATATGCTCCAGGAGGCTGCCAACCATGCCAAGAGAACCATGGACACTCACTGCAGACCAGCACCAGTCTTCCACCCGGGAGATAAAGTGTGGCTGAGCACATGCCACATACGTCTGAAATTGCCTTCACAATGGTTGGCAC
Source organism: Rhinatrema bivittatum (assembly GCF_901001135.1). Classification (NCBI taxonomy): domain Eukaryota; kingdom Metazoa; phylum Chordata; class Amphibia; order Gymnophiona; family Rhinatrematidae; genus Rhinatrema; species Rhinatrema bivittatum. The sequence goes on along the minus strand of NC_042616.1, from coordinate 676,390,638 downwards.
CAAAGTACATTGGTCCATTCTTGGTTGCCAGACAGTAGGACCAGTCTCCTTCTAGCTCCTTCTCCCGCAGTCCTTACAGATCCACAACACATTCCACGATTCGTTACATAAGCCACTGGTCTTATCTGGCCACCTCGCAAACCTCCCGAACCTCCTCTGCTGTCCTCAGACCCGGACCCTAGCTACCAGATTCAAGAGGTCTTCGACATCCGGAAGAGAGGGCGAAGGTGGGAGTACCTTCTCTCCTGGGAGGGATACGGTCCCGAAGAGAATTCATGGGAGCCAGCTTCTAACATACTGGACAAAGAACTTTTTAGACAGTTCTACGCAGCTCATCCCGGTAAACCCAGATCTCCCGTGGGGGGTCCATAAGGGGGGGAGTACTGTTACAATTCCCGGTCTCAAGAAACATGCTCCTGCCTCCCAGCACTGGGCCCAGGGCTGCAGCCCTTCTCTCCTCAGCCACACCTGGCAGCCGCCACTGTGGTCCTCCCGGCTCCCTGCCTCGGCCCAGGACTGCTCCTCACTCTCCCCTTTGCGGTGCGGAAGGGTGCCACTGCTTCAACCTCTGCATGGGCTGCCTCCCAGCTGCGGTGAGGGAAGACGCCATGCTGCCCACACCCTCACAGCCATCCTGCACGGCCCCTACTCCTAGGCACATGCGCACGCACGACGCCATCCAGGATTTAAAGGGGCCATGGTGGGAGAAGCTCCCGTGGCCCCTAGTGATGACATTTCCAGCCTTGAGTATATAAGGCAAGCTCTGACAGTCAGAACTTGCCTTGGCAATGGGTCTCCTCATACTTGTTTGCTCGAGTTCCAGAGCTGCTGTTCCAGTTCCTGAATTCCTGTTCCTGCACCCATCTCCAGCTCCTGCTCCGGATCTCCTCGTTCCAGTTTCCACTTGTTCCTTGCTTCCTTGGACAGATAACCTACTGCCTGACCTCTGGACTGGATCTGACTATGCATTCTGCCTCCTGCTTCTGACGCTTTCCGCCGCCTGCCTGTCCACTGGAATGGATCTGATTCTGCCCTTGACTTCAGTCTTGGGCCGCTCTCTCTTGGCTGCCACCGTGCTCTCTCACCAACTTCCTGGGATCATCCATGCAGAGGCCCATCTAAGACCAGACAGCCCCGGTACCCAAGGGCTCAACCTGCGGGGAACGTGGGCTGGTATTGGCGAAGCTCCTGCTGGCCTCTGCTTCCCATCTGGCCTCGCCACAGGTGGCAGATGACCATGCCCCCGGGGGAAGATCCCAAGAGGGACCACCAGGCAGGCTCAGCGTATGGAGACAGACACACAGTAGTTCTTTATTAGACAGTATACTGAACCACCAGAGGTGGCATTAGTAAGCTGGAATGCCCGGCTGGCTGTAGTCCCTCAGATACTGGAACAGCGATCTCTGGAGGCTGAGCTGCAAAGAAACTGAAATATAGTGAGTAGGCAGGGTATGCAGAGTTCATGTACTGAACCAGATGGTAACACTCACACAATGTCTCATAGAAGTCCAGGAGCTGGAATGTATAGGCCCTTGAGGAGCGAGTACCTGGTTCCAGGGAAAGCTCTGAGAGAGCGATGGTAACTCACTGATGTAGTTGGCAGTGATGACTTCCAGGCAGAAGAGAGTACCGAGTAATTCTGGGAAAGAGGGCCCTCGAGGAGCGAGTATGTTCAGGTAACCAGAGTTATTAGATCGTAGGTTTCTTGAAGGTTTTTGAGGGATTATGTTTAGTGAGTTAAGACCTTGATTATCATTATGTAGGATTTTGTGGATTATAGTCATTGATTTGTATGCAATACGTGCGTTGATATGTAGCTAGTGAAGTGCTGTTAGAATTGGTGTGATGTGTTCACTTTTTTTTGATCTGGTTAGGACTCTGGCAGTCTTATGTGTGTAATCCTTATTTATTTTTTTTATTTTTTATTTTTATATACCGACATTCATCTCAATTGAGATATCACACCGGTTTACATTCAGGTACTGTAGGTATTTCTCTATCCCCAGAGGGCTTACATGTAAGAACATAAGAACATAAGAAATTGCCATGCTGGGTCAGACCAAGGGTCCATCAAGCCCAGCATCCTGTTTCCAACAGAGGCCAAAACCAGACCACAAGAACCTGGCAATTACCCAAACACTAAGAAGATCCCATGCTACTGATGCAATTAATAGCAGAGGTCATCATCGAAGCGACTGCGACGAGGGATCAGAGTGGAGGAGCTCAGTCAGGATTCCACTCCTCTCCCGGATTACCAGAGTCAGCTTTACCTTTGCAAGTTGTATCATCACCTATTCCTTTTGCTTCAGGTCAAGAAGTGGAGGAGTTGGGAGGGACAGCTGAAGAAATGACGTGGGAACCATTAAGAGAGGCACAAGCCGGAATAGGGGGTGAGTATTTTCAGTCCCCACCTAAACCAGCAATAATAACTCTTGAAACATTATGGGACTTGATAGTGAGCCTTGGTAGCTCAATGAAGGTTTGCCACGGAGAAGCTGAAAAATTAAATACTAAAGTAAATGCACAAAATGTGGCGTTTGACACTCAACTTCAGGAAATGGAGAATCAAATAGCAGCCACTCAGCAATCCTTGGTACTAACCCAAACAAGTAACTTCAAGCTTATAAAAGATTTTGGGTCTTGTTCACAGAGACTAGAGTATTTAGAAAATCACTCTAGGCATTTGAACTTGTGTTTTGTCAACTTCCCCAGAGTGCTGGGTGAAGCAATATATACCACCTTAAAAAACTTTTTTTATCAGAACCTTGGATTTGAACTGGATAAAACACCCACTATAAATAAAGCCTATTTCCTGCCTAACCCTAGCAAAGAAAGTGTTCGTGGAGGTCAAGTAGAGGGCATCACAAATTTAACACAGTTCCTAGAGGACTCGTCTGAAGTTATTATTGAGAGGGCCACTTTGCTTGTCTCTTTTATAATGGAACAAGAATTAAATGATATTATGAGGCGATACTTCAAAAATATCTCCTCAAATTTCTACGGACAAACCATACGTATATTTCCTGATTTTGCTAGGGTGACGCAGCTTAGAAGGTGTGATTTTTTGTCTTTGAGAGCTCAAGTAATCGCATTGGGATATTCCTTTACACTCAAATATCCCTGTAACTGTGTAATAAGAGATTCTAATGATTGTTATATCCTTTTTCTTTCCTGAGCAATCAAAATCTTTCCTAAATTCCAGGAGTGTTATTGCAATATCAACTCCTCCTAGTCAATAGAGATCCCGAGTATGATCTAGTAAAGGATTTTCTACCATTTTCACGTTAAGCTAATTTCACTTTAATGTTATATTGTTTTGTTTCCTTTGAATCTCCTTTGGTTACTGGCCTCTTACTTGCTTTTTCCTTTGAGAGAATGATGTTAAAATTAGTTGGTATTATGAATTATATATTTTTCCTGTATAAGTATCATATTAACATATTAATTATAATATGAGATGTTTTCGTTAGCACCATTCTATTTACAGATGAATTGAAAATAATAAAACAAAATTGGAAAGAAAAAAAGAATTGATGAAAAAAACACAATTTTGGAGCCCAAAATAACCTGTGGTGCTTCCCCCATTGACTTTAATGGTAAATGAATGAACAAATAAAAAAAAAATTGGTTTGACATGAACTAAACAAATGGAAATGACCAAAGAAAACCAAAACAAAAAAGTTGCCTCTGCACATCCGTATCAGCTAATAACAGGATGTGGTGAATGCTACTATTGTAGTTGCATTTAAAAAAGGTTTGAATAAGTTCCTGAAGGAAAAGTCCAGTCACCATTATTAGAGATGTGAATCGTGTGATCGATCGTCTTAACGATCGATTTCGGATGGGGGGGGGAGGGAATCGGATCGTCGCAGTTTTGTTTTTTTAAATATCGTGTAAATCGTAAATCGGGGGAGGGCGGGAAAACCGGCACACTAAAACAACCCTAAAGCCCACCCCGACCCTTTAAAATAAATCCCCCACCCTCCCGAACCCCCCCAAAATGCCTTAAATTACCTGGGGTCCAGAGGAAGGGTCTCGGTGTGATCTTTTACTCTCGGTCCTCCATGCATTGTAGAAATGGCGCCGGCGCTACCTTTAACCTGTCATATGACAGGTCAAAGGTAGCGCGGCGCCATTTTGTTTTTTTGTCCCCTGACGTCAGGAGCGTAGGAGATCGCTCCCAGACCCCCGCTGGACCCCCAGGGACTTTTGGCCAGCTTGGGGGAGCCTCCTGACCCCCACAAGACTTGCCAAAAGTCCAGCGGGGGTCCGGAACGATCTCCTACCGCGAATCGTTTTTCCGTACGGAAAAACGATTCGACTGCAGGAGGTCATTCCGGACCCCCGCTGGACCCCCAGGGACTTTTGGCCAGCTTGGGGGGGCCTCCTGACCCCCACAAGACTTGCCAAAAGTCCAGCGGGGGTCCGGAACAACCTCCTGCAGTCGAATCGTGTTGCCGTATGGCTGGCGCCATTTTCCGTATGGAAAAACGATTCGCGGTAGGAGATCGCTCCCGGACCCCCGCTGGACTTTTGGCAAGTCTTGTGGGGGTCAGGAGGCCCCCCCAAGCTGGCCAAAAGTCCCTGGGGGTCCAGCGGGGGTCTGGGAGCGATCTCCTACGCTCCTGACGTCGGGGGACAAAAAAACAAAATGGCGCCAGCGCTACCTTTGACCTGTCATATGACAGGTCAAAGGTAGCGCCGGCGCCATTTCTACAACACACGGAGGACCGAGAGTAAAAGATCACACCGGGACCCTTCCTCTGGACCCCAGGTAATTTAAGGCATTTTGGGGGGGTTCGGTAGGGTGGGGGATTTATTTTAAAGGGTCGGGGTGGGTTTTAGGGTTGTTTTAGTGTGCCGGTTTTCCCGCCCTCCCCCTTCCCCTCCCCCCCCCCCCCCACTGGACCCCAGGTAATTTAAGGCATTTTGGGGGGGTTCGGGAGGGTGGGGGATTTATTTTAAAGGGTTGGGGTGGGTTTTAGGGATGTTTTAGTGTGCCGGTTTTCGATTTACACGATTTACATGATATTTAAAAAACCCAAACTGCGACGATCCGATTCCCTCCCCCTCCCAGCCGAAATCGATCGTTAAGATGATCGATTACACGATTCACATCTCTACTTTACATGTCACATCCAATCTTCCCTGAATCGGCCATTGCAGTTGTTTTCAATAGTTAGAAAATTGCTAGATACTCCTTTGGTGGGTAACCTAGAGGCTGTGATTTACCCACAGGCATTTTCTAATTATTGTGGGACCAAAGTTCAGAGACTAGTTGGGTCTGGCTACCCTAGGGGAGAGTCCACTGTATGGGCTGAGGAAATTTCTGGGACATGGATGGATGTCTGAGATTTAGAGTGAGCAAATCATAACTATGTTATGGATTATAGTGGGCTCTGGTAGGATAAGACTTGTGATGCAGTAACACCACTCTCTCAAGTGACACAAGTACAAAATTTATTCTCTGTATTGGAAAATGAAGAAGCTCTAGTAATAGAGATTGATGTAGGATCAGAAAAGAAAGAAGAAACCCAATGCACACAGAAATTCCATAACACAACAAAAAACCACTAGAAGAAGAAGATCATTAGGCTAGGAGACTCAGTCATCAGAGACACTAATTTGGGAATGCTTCTCAAAGGGAACACTATAGTTAAATACCTTCCAGGATCCTTAGCTGGTAGAAATGCTAATCAGATAATCAATGCAATCAATGAAGAAAGTAAGGACTGTGAAGTTGACATTATCATCCATCTTGGAATCAATAACTTTGCTAGATACAACATCCAAGCCACACAGAGAGATTTCCAGACTCTAGGTGAGCAGATTAGGCACATGGTGAACAGTATTGCTTTTTCAGAAGTGTTACCTCTTAATGAAAAGGGAAAGGATGGCTAGGCCATATAAATAATTTCAATGCATGGCTCAAAACAAGGTGTAAGAAATAAAGTTTTAGATATATTGGGGGCTGGGGCTGTATATGGAACAGTAAAAGGCTTACATCTGTCTGTGGCAGGAAAAAAGATCCTAAGTGAAAAATTCAAACCATATACCATAAGATATTAAACTAGAAAATGGGGCTGGCAAAACGAAATTGAAATGTCACCTCCAACATCTCCAAGAAGTGGGTGAAGAAATTAACAAAAATCAACTGAATAGGGCAAAAAAGATGTCCAAGGAGAGAAGCTGGAATGTTATGAGCACAAATGCCTGTAGTCTGGGCAATAAAATCCCAGACCTGCAGGCTCTAATGATGGAAGCAGATTTGGATATCATTACTGTTACAGAGACATGGTTCACTGAGTTATATTTCGAATATGGCCCTCCCTGGCTATAACTTGTTTAGGAAGGGCAGAGAGTACAGAAAAGTTAGAGGAGTAATGCTTTAAGACAGAAAAAATATCCAAGCAACTGAAATGCAAGGGACGTGGGGTAGGGAAAAAGAATTATGGGCTTTCCTAAAAAAAAATAATACTGTGCTTCCATTTACATTGGAGTGATCTACAGGCCTCCAACTCAAACAGAAGAACTGGCCAGAGATTGGGTTAAAAATATTCAAAAGAAGGAGAAGTGTTACTAATTGGAGATTTTAATCTGCCAGATGTGGACTGGAGCATCCCATCTGCAGAATCTACAAGAAGTAGAGAGATAGTGGATGCTTATCAAGGGGCTCTGTTCAAACAAATGGTAATGGAACCCATGAGGGAGGATATGATACATGACCTGGTGCTCTCAAATGGGGATAATGTCTCAAATGTCCAAGTAGTTGCCCACCTGATCACCAGTGACCATCAGATGGTACATAAGAACATAAGAACATACCATACTGGGTCAGACCAAGGGTCCATCAAGCCCAACATCCTGTTTCCAACAGTGGCCAATCCAGGCCATAAGAACCTGGAAAATACCCAAAAACTAAGTCTATCCCATGCTACTGTTGCTAGTAATAGCAGTGGCTATTTTCTAAGTCAACTTAATTAATAGCAGGTAATGGACTTCTCCTCCAAGAACTTATCCAATCCTTTTTTAAACACAGCTACACTAACTGCACTAACCACATCCTCTGGCAACAAATTCCAGAGTTTAATTGTGCGTTGAGTGAAAAAAGAACTTTCTCCAATTAGTTTTAAATGTGCCACATGCTAACTTCATGGAGTGCCCCCTAGTCTTTCTATTATCTGAAAGAGTAAATAACCGATTCACATCTACCTGTTCTAGACCTCTCATGATTTTAAACACCTCTATCATATCCCCTCTCAGCTGTCTCTTCTCCAAGGTATGGTTTGATATCACAAACAGGATACAGAGAAGACGCACAAAGACCTGAGTTTTGAATTTCACAAATGCAAACTTTGTCAAAATGGGAACATTCCTAGAGGAAGAACTGGAAGCCTGGAAGAAAATGGGTGGGGTGGAACAACAGTGGGCCAAACTGAAAGGAGCTATTACATAGACAACAAATCTACATGTTTGAAAAGTAAACAAAAGTAAGAGGAAAAAGAAACCAATCTGGTTCTCAAAGGAAGTGACTGATAAAATAAAGGCAAAAAGAACAGTGTTCAAGAAATATAAATAATCCCAAAAAGAGGAACACAGGGAAGAATATCTGGTGAAACTGAGGGACACAAAGAAATTAATCAGGAAAGCAAAATGTCAAGAGGAAGAAAGGATTGCCAAAGAGGTAAAGCCAGGTGATAAAAGATGTTTCAGATATATCATAGAAAGAATGAAGGTCTGTAATGGAATAGAGAAATTGAAAGGTGACAAGGAACAATATGCTGAGGAAGACAAAGAAATGGCAGAAATATTAAACAAATATTTCAGTTTGGTGTTCACTTAAGAAGACCCTGGAGAAGGACCGTTGCTCATAGACAAGATCATAGATGGGAATGAGGTAGATGAAATTCCATTTACAGAACAGAATGTATGGGAAAAGCTAAGCAAACTGAAAGTGAACCAGACCATGGAGCCAGATGAGATTCATCCAAGGATACTGAGGGAGCTCAGAGATGTGCTGGTGGGTCTGCTGAAGGACATTTTCAATAGATCCCTGGAACCGGGAGTGGTGCTGTGGGATTGGAGAACAGTGGTTGTGGTCCTGCTTCACAAGAGTGGTAGCAGAGAGAAGTCTAGAAACTACAGGCCAGTTAGCCTCACATCATGGTGGGAAAATTAATGGAGTCACTACTGAAGGAAAGGATAGTGAGCTATCTACAATCTGGTGGCTTGCTAGACCAGAGGCAGCATGGATTCACCAGAGAAAAGTCCTGCGAATCAAATCTGATTGATTTTTTTTGATTGGGTGACTAGAAAATTGGATCGAGGAAGAGTACTCAATATGATCTACTTGGATGTCAGCAAAGCTTTTGATATGGTCCTGCTTAGGAGGCTTGTGAATAAAATGAGAAGATTGGAAGAGAGCACCAAGGTAGTGGCATGGATTACAGACCGGTTGACTGATAGGAGACAATGTGTTATGGTAACTGGAACCTACTCTGAAGAGTAGGTTCCATGTTAAGCAGAGTGCCACAGGGATCGGTGTTGGGACCGGTTCTGTTCAATATGTTTGTGAGCGACATTGCAGAATGGATAGAAGGTAAAGTATGTCTCTTTGTGGATGATGCTAATATTTGCAATAGAGTGGGCATGCCTGAAGGAGTAGAGAGAATGAAAAGTGATATAAGAAAGCTAGAAGAGTAGTTGAAGATTTGCCAGCTGGGATTCAATACCAAGAAGTACAGAGTCATGCATCTGGGATGCAGTAATCCAAAAGAGCTGTATATGATGGGGAGTGAACTTTGAACCTTTTCTGTTGAAAATAAAACAATAGAACAAGGGATCACAAAATGAAACTCCAGGGGGTGACTCAGAACCAACATCAGGAAATATTTCTTCACAAAGAGGGTGGTGGATGCTTAGAATGCCTTTCCAGAGGTGATGAAGAAGAAAACAGGCAATGAATTCAAAAGGACATGGCATAAGCACTGCAGATCCCTAAAGGTAAGAGGACAGAAATGAAGAAGAGGGTGCTTGGGGGTAATCTGCATGGAGTGGCAGCCACAACTCTTAACAGAAGGCATGGGGGTTAATAGTCTCAATTAATAGCCTTGATGCTTTTGACACAACTGCAACATCCCTCTCCACTTTGATGGCAGGAAGAGGGGAGGTGGGGAACTGGATATTGACAACAATCATCAGGGGCCCTGACTTTTACAGTCTGGTGTACTGACATGCAGACATAAGGATAAAAGCACAGCACAGCTTCTACGACAAAGTCCCAAAGCAAAGAACATCAAGCAGCATTGTCTACATTATCAAGAAGGCTCCTCACCCAGTAAAAATGTTGTTAGAAGTAATTTATGGGTTTGATAGTTGGTTTTAATTGATTGTAAATATTACTACCCTTATCATAAGGCTTGGGGTTAACTGCATGGAGTGGCAGTTACTACCCTTGAGAGAAACATGGGGGTATCCTGCACGGAGTGGCAGATGCCTCAAATAAGAAACTTACTGGGCAGTGTGGGCAGACTGGATGGGCTATCTGGTCCTTTACTGCCATCATTGTCATTACTATGTTAAGGATCAGCAGTGGAAGTGCTGGTCCATTGATCAATGTTTACCATTAGCCATCCAAATTTTGATGGCATTTATTGTGTCTACTGTGTTTAACTTTTTGTTTTAGAATGGAGCTGCATGCCATGCAGAAAAGTGCCCATACCAGGTGTAGAGCCTGCCTGGGCCTTTGATCCAACCCAGAAAGAAATGGATGCATATGCTTTCCAGTGAACTATGTTATGTTGTGTGTTGCCTTTATTTTGTGGAATGGAGATTGCAATGCAATAATATGTGTTCTACTGTAAAATCTGTGCCAGAGTTTTACAGATTTTGCCTAACAGGGAGGGGGGTGTAACTGAGAGCCATTTTCAGTTACCAGTAAGCCTTGGGAAATGCCAGAAAGAATAGGTTAGTGAATGGGGGGAGGATTCTTTCAAATTCAGTCTCTCCCTTTGAGGGGTCTGACAAAGGCCATCCCCCTGAGAGTCTTTAAAAATCTGTGGGTAGTCCTGTATGGTTTTTTTGAGAGTTAGGAGGCAGTGAGGAACATTACCTTTTTTTCATGTTACCAGTCCCAGTCAGAGGAATCAGGCTAACCCAACCTAGGGATCCTGACAGTCTGCTCAATAGCTGGCTGGGATATCCCTCTGGGTAGTTTTCAGGACTTTCAGATTTTCATGGTAGGAGCCTTGCTGAACACCTGGGCCTTTCTTGGATTCAAGGCACAGGGATCCCTGCGTTTGGGATGCCCAAGGATAGGGAAGGCCTACCCATCAAAGGAAGTGACCCGTTGTGAGGAGAAACTCTGGTGTTAATTTTTGTTGAGGAAATGGGACACTAGGTTAAAAGATCCAGAAGTATTTTTAAAAAAGAACACATTAACTTTGATTTCAGGGAAAGCCACAAGTACTAGCCTGAGGACCCCAGCTACCACTCATAGCAGCAGGAACTGCAGTAGCAGAAGGGCCAGAGAAAAGAAGTCTGTTTCCCAAATTGACCCCTCCTCCAGCCCCTTCCTCCAATGAGGAGACAGTCCTGCAACCCCACATCAGTGGCAAGGCAACATGGAGCAGATGAGGTGCTTTACCACAACACTGTCCCACAGTAAATGGTAGACAGCATCACAAATAGTGAAAGTGCATTTGGGAAATGATTGTCATAGATCACCAGTCCCTGAATATCATGCAGAATTTGAAATTTAAGTAGCTGCTGCACCTTTTGGCTCCCAAAAACAAAGTGTCCTCCTGGATCTTATACCCCCCCCCCCCCCCCCATCCTGTCATACTTGCATGCAGGCACAGTTGTCAAAGGTGGAGGAGAATACCATTCATTTCACCAATGACATCTGGACCAGCATTATGATCACCATTGCCAATTGGCCACACTTTCGTTACCTGTTGCATCAAATCCTACATTCTAAAATAGCTCCCCCTCTTGTTGGTTCCTGGATGAGCTGCTCCATGAAGCAGTTATTTATTTTGTCTAGAAACGTTAACTCCTTAGCTTGTCCTGATATGACATTTACTCAGGCAATATTGAGATAATTGAAATAATCTATTATTACTGTGTTGCCAATTTTGTTAGCTTTCCTAATTTCTGTTAGCTGTCACAGACTATCAGGCTGGAGTCAGAGAGCACCCCCACAGAATAGGGCTGCTGTGATCTTCTGCCTAGCCAGCCCCCTCTCCCGCAGGTTGAATCCTTGGCTTCTGGGGACCAGTAGGACGTATCTTCTGCTGAACATCATGGCAGGGGTTGGATTCAAGCATAGGCTGGAAGCTGGAGACAGGCTGGGAGCTGAAGTCAAGCACCGACTGGGAGCTGGATACAGGTGCTGGCTAGGAGATGGGTCCAGATGCTGGCTGGGAGTTGAGTCCAGGTACTGGCTTTGAACTGGATCCAGTTACTGGCTGGGGCTAGATGCAGAATACAGGCTGGGACTAGATACAAAACACAGGCTGGGGAATGGATGCAAAGTACAGGCTGGGGCTGGACCTGAGGCAAAGGACAAGGGCAAGGCCTGGGAAACAGGTAAGAAGAGAACAGGACTGGGCAAGACAAGGACTAGACAAGGACAGGACTGAACAAGGACAAGACCCAGACAACACAAGGACAAGACAGAATAGGAAACACAGGAACCACAGAAGGCCCAGAGGCCGCTTGGCAAGGCAGAAGGCCCAGAGGTCACAAGGCTAGGCAAGGCAGAAGGCCCAGAGGCCACAAGACTGGTCAGGTCAGAGAGCCAAGGTGACTCAAAAAAAGGCACCGAGGTACTGGACATGCTGGATTAAGTAGAGCTGAGGCTTGGGCATTGTTTACTCAGCAAGGAGGTAACTGGCAAGATAGCAGGGCACACTAAGGATCTCTGGTGGAGAGAAGGCTGCTCAGCAGGCTTAACCTTGGCACAGGGAGACTGCACCACAAGCATTAGCATTTCATCAAACTGTGACATTAGCACTTCATCATCTGTCTGTTCATTTTGGTCAGGTGGAGGTAAAATACACACATGGAATTTCTATCCATAAAGGTTCCACGGTGCAATTGTTGTCCTGCAGGATCTTTATCCTATTTGATTCTATGCCATTCTTAACATACAGCACTACCCTCAAACCCTACCCCCCACCAATTTGATCCACCCTTTCTCTGCGATATAATTTGTACTCTGGTATTGCACTGTTGCATTGGTTATCCTCTTTCCTCCAGGTCTCTGAGATGCCAATTATGTCTATCTCCTCATTTTGCCAATGATACTAAAGTCTGTAACAGGGGCCAAACAGATGGATAAGGTGATGGCAAATGGAGGAATGGTCAAGAGAAAAAAAAAGAGGCAATATTGTCCCTGTATAGGTCCCTGGTGAGACCTCATTTGGAATATTGTGTACAATTCTGGAGACTGCATCTTCAAAAGAATATAAACCAGTTGAAGTCAGTCCAGAGGATGGCTACTAAGATAGTCAGAGGTCTTCATTCTAAAGCATATGAGGACAGACTTAAAGATCTAAACATGCATATCCCAGAAGAAAGTAATGACAAGGGATCCTTAGCAGCCAGCTTGTGAGTGGAAGTTTTAAGTTACAATGTCCGCCCCTGAGTTGGCTCTTCAGAAGGGCAAGGTGTGCAGTGTGCAGGAGCTGCCTGTCTCCCATCCCTGGAGCTTGAGCCAGATTGGGGGGGCCTGCTCCCACAAATGGAAAAGAGAGAGGGTGCAGAAAAGAGTTTTCTGGTGAGGGGGGAGTGGAGTGCTTGCCAGTGAGCCTGGTCCTAACATTTTTTCTTTTCATTTAGTCAGGTTTTTGGGTTTTTTTATATTTCATTTTGTTTTGGTTTGTTTTATTTTAATAAACGAAAAGCAACAAAAAAAGGAGAAAAAAACCCATAGCAAGCAAAATGTTTCCTGTTCACATCCCTACTCAGCAGTGAGAGCAAGAGAGTTAAGCTGAATAGCAATTAGATAAAAGATGATTAAGCACCATATGCAAAGTGTTTTCAAATCAGTTTCAGATATGTTATATTGAAGAGGCAACATTAAACTACTCTTTCGGCTACTCTATGGACTATGTTGTCTATGGCATCAAGACTATACAATAAAGCAAAACACTCAATGAGAGTGTAAAGATCTAGTTATTTATTTATTTATTTATTTATTTAGCATTTTTCTATACCGACCTTCAAGGTTAAATACCTTATCAGATCGGTTTACATCGAACAGGGACATAAAAACAGTAAACATAAACAACTTATTATAATCAGGAGAAACAAAGTTACATTTAACAAGGACTGCAAAACTTGGAAGCTTAAACAGCTGGAAAGAAAGGCTTAAAAGGGTACAAGGGCACAAGCACATAATATAGTGAGAGAGGGGAAGAATTTTGTTGACAGAGATGAGTGCACCTGAGGTTCACATCTAAATCTGTAAGACCAACTTATTATCAAAAACCTCACACACAGCCTATCTTGTGTGTTGACCTAGAAAGGAAAGACTAAGTTGTGTTGCACAGGTAATCGCTGTTATGTTTATGTTGTGCGCCCGGCCCGTGCACAGGCCTGTTCACCTCGCTAGCTCTTCTGCAGGTCATGGATTGGCCTCCCCAGCAGCAGCTGCGAGCTCCTCTAGGCCACGGCATCCCATGGCGGCAGTCACCGGGCCTTCCACTGCGCACCAGGCCTCACTCTGGAGTTCAGCATCTCCAGAGTCATTGACCACGCCCCTACACGTGCACATGGACCGCCCGGCCTCTTGTAGGGCCAGGGGTGGGTCCTAGCTCTGCGGCGCGCCCTGATTGATGGAACGATATAAGGAAGTCCCTGCCTGCACTTCCTTGCCTTGGCAATCGGGTCAGCACTGTAAGTGTACTAGTTTGCCTCAGCGTTCACAGTCTTGTTCCAGTCTTGTTCCAGCGTCCTTCTGTTCCAGTGTCTGTCTGTCCGTCCTCCCAGGTAGTACCCTCGGACTGTCTCTTTGGTACTGACCTCAGCCTGTTCCTTGACCTTCCTGTCTGCTGCCTGCATCCTGACCTCTGCCTGCCTTGTGACCTCGTCTGACCACCGGAACCTGACCTCTGCCTCGTTGATTACTCCTCGGACTGATCCTTGGATTATGATCTCGGCTGCCAATGACCACGTCTTCTGATTTTGGCTCTGTCCCTTGCCTTTTCATCGCCTACGCTGTTTGGACCTTTCTTGCCTCTCCAGGCCAACAGCATGAAGTCCGATCGCGATCCCTTGCTGATTGTGAGCATGCTTCTCTACTACCTCTCCGGGAGACCCTGCGAGGCCCACCAAAGTCCAAGTGGCCTGGGTCCCTACAGGCTCCACCCGGGGGGACCTCGGGCATCCAGTGGTGAAGCTCATCCTAGCTTCTGTCTCCTCCTGTGCTCCGCTTCCTGGGGGCAGGTGCTTCCTGGTCCCTACCAGGGAGTCGTTCTCCACTGCTCCAGGACAATGGTCCACCTCCAGTGCAACAGTTTACTCAGTCTTTTATCCCTTCAGTTGAAGACCAGTTCCTATTAAATCTAAAACCCTTTTTTTATACTAACTGCAGATAAATAAATTAAGATTTCTTGTGTGGCATTATCTCTCTTCTCCTTTGCTATACAGAGGTAACACTTTAAAAAAATACTATTATTCTTTTTAGCTTTTTCATACCATCATTTTGTAATACAACTTAGTTTCTGACCAGATCATTTGTCTTCAAGTGGACTATACCATCAATTTTTCTTTTTTTCCTGCATCTGCAGCCATGAGAATATTTTTGTATCTTTACCTGCTGAAGATGCAAAGAGGCTTTTATCCATTTTGTCTCCCTTCATTCCTTTCCCCAGATCTAGTCCACTGATTACAAAGTCCCCAGCCAGGAGAATTGTCTTCCTCTTCGGGGATCCTCTGCTCTGGAAGAGGCTTGGGTTTGGACATGGTCTGGATAGGTGGGAAGAGTGGAAGAGAGATTGCAGCTGGCAAGAGAGGGCGCAATACCTTTGATTTTAAATTTCGTGGATGGAGGGGGGTTGGGCCTTGAGTCACTATAGCCTGCATTTTATATTTTAATTTTGGGGGTTAGGGGTTTGGGAGGAAGATTAGACACTAGGCCAACATATATTTAAAAGTATTTTATGGAGTGGGGGGAGGGGGAAGGGTACTGCAAGGTTGGGCCTGCAAGCCTGGAAGGATTTTGTTTGTTGGAATTTTTTTTTTTTGTTACCCAGCTATATTTTGTATATGGCTGGGTAGGGTTAAATTTATTCAGGTAGGCTTACCCAGATACCTTTAAAGCTACCTGGCTATATTCAAAATATATCGGGTTAAGTTTGAAGTTATCTAGGTACCATTACCTGGATAAATATATATGAGTACAGTATAATCAATAGGGAGACTTGTCCCGCTGAATATCCGTGACAAGTTATCCGGCTAACTGTCACTGTATAACGTGTGCACTCAAAGCTTTTCCGAATATTGACCTCAGTGTCTCTAGATCTGAGTGCAGCGACAGCTTTGCTATAATGAGCAAGGCTACAGAAAGAGCCCACCTCCTTCACTGAAAAGAATCTATGTAACAAAACAAGTTGGATGAGTGATTAGAGACTGTTAGCCAGCAATAACAAGCAAACAATGAATTGCAGCCAGAGAAAAACAGTTCAGACTGCAAGCAGAAAAGGATGGGTTTTACAACCCAAAAGCAGCACGTTTTAAAGGAGAGTCTTAAAGCCCAAATCAATATTAGGTATGCAGAAAAAATATTCATAACAAATCATGGAGAGGGAAAAAAACTATTCCCAAAACAAGATATTTATTAATATTTTTTCTAATTTTTTATATATAAAGAGACAGGTATCATAAAACTCAGTGCCTATTATTGTCTATCCACCGTCTCCCGCCCACATAGGGCATCAGACAGTATCATCTCTTATGGCACCATAATTATAATCATGTACCATCTCCCTTATATCAGACTAATTATCAATATAAAAGCTTTATCTTACTTGTAACCTCTAGTTATTTAATTTCCAAAAGAGATACTTAGCTCAAGTAACTGGCGGTTAGATAGAATATTTCTTAACACTGTATTATTGCAAAACATTCGTAAACAGCTCCCAACATGGACCATGTTTCGGCTAAATTAGCCTTCATCAGGGGATATTTTTATCAAATATTCTTATCACGCTACAAATTCTTCATATCTCCATACCCTACAATATATAATATAAAAATCACTATCACAGCAAATGTTTAAAAAATCACACAACGGTATCACAATCGACAGCTTCCTCACAGCACATTGTTAGTTCCAAAGACTATTTAGAACATCAAAATTCTTACCTTTCACAGGAACTAAATAATTCTCAAACCCGGGTATTCCAAAGTTGCACAAGTTCAACAATGGTGCCGTAACGCTCAATAGTACCCAGCCCTCCATTTCCTATTTAAAGCCCAGACTGTGTCGTCACCGGAAATTGTACGTCATACAGGGCCGTCAATCAACAATATATCTATATCAAATCAACACTCAAAAAAACTCAAAAAACCAACACTCAAAAAACCGACCAGTCCAACTCCTTATTTAATCCCCTAGGTACCACAGTATCAAACCAGTAAATCCATCTCAATTCTTGTTGTAACAAATACCTATCAAAATCACCTCCCCGAGAAAAAGGTTTTGGTTGCTCAATTACTGAGAACTTCATATCTGCAAAAGTATGTCGTTGATCTATGCAATGTTGTGCTAATGAAGCTTCTAAACAATTTCTCTGAATCACACTCTGATGTTCAATCATGCGTGTACGTAAACTACGTTTAGTTTTACCAATATACAGTAAAAGGCACGAACACCATATACCATATATAACCCCAACCGAAGAGCAGTCAGTATTAGCTCTCAAACGAAAAGTACCCCTTCTAAAATGGGGGAGAATAGCACCTAAAAAGGATTGCTCGCAAACCGAGCATGTATTACATGGGAAATGACCTGGTATTTCAGAACACTCTACAGGAGCATTACACAATTCTTCAAAATTAGAATGAGTAATCATGTCTTTTATATTCCTTCCCTGTTTCAGGGCAAACATAGGCATCTCTGAAAAGATTTCATGTAGCCCAAGAACACGCCAATGCTTTTTTATACTGTTCTGAACACGGTAAATAGAGGGAGAAAAAGGTAACTAGAGGTTACAACTAAGATAAAGCTTTTTATATTGATAATTAGTCTAGTAATAAAGTGATAAGTAAAACATTTTTTAAAAATGATATAAGGGAGATGGTACATGATTATAATTATGGTGCCATAAGAGCTGATACTGTCTATCCACCGTCTCCCGCTCTATGTGGGCGGGAGTCGGTGGATAGACAATAATAGGCGCTGAGTTTTATGATACCTGTCTCCTTATATATAAAAAATTAGAAAAAATATTAACAAATATCTTGTTTTGGGAATAGTTTTCATCCCTCTCCGTGATTTGTTTGGATTATATTAGGAGAGAGGCTTTTGAGTGGTGAAAAAATATTCATGCAATGAGATTTGGTTGTGCAATTTGGTTTTCAAATTTCTATTTCTGAGCTACGTGAGGGCAGAAATAAACCCTGATAATTTTGGTGTTGAACTTCTTATGGGTTTTTTTTTCATCTATTTCTAAATCTTCTGAACCAGTACTGAAAATTAACAGAATGAAAGTGATTGACACATGGCTCCTCTCTGCCTATTTCCTGAAGCCAAAATTATTACTTTTTTAAAATGTTGAACAACTGCAATTTGGGAGTGAGCAGTGAAGTGCTATTATTACCATACCATAATAAAAGCAAAACAATAATAAGGCAGCATGTCCTATCTTCTTGCAATTATAGATTTTAACAGACTTTTATTGGTGTCCTTGCTAGCATATAAATCTGTAGAGGAATCAGACTGTCCTTCAACAATGACTTTACTACACAGTTCCAAAAGGCTTAGTCTGTCAGAGTTCAGAATTACTATTCATCAAATCCTTTTCAAATCTAGTAAATATATTAGCAAAGGAGAAACGATTATAAATATTTATGAATTCTGCAGTGAGAGGTCAAACTATTATTTTTTGCTTTTCACCTTTTAATACTAAAGCAATATTTGAAAAAATAGGCACTTCATAAAATTTTATAAGGAAAAAAATATAGGAAATGGAAATCTGTTTAGATTAAGCTTTTCAGCAACTATGCATCAGTTTCAGTTTAAGTAAAAATCAAAACAGTTTAGCAAGAAAGGCTTGAATCCTGTGCAGGAAGCGATAAAAGGAAGAGGGAATAGAAGCAATAGTTTTCTGAACTGTACAAAGTTGGACTTCTCAGTATTTCTGTCTCCCCACAATTATATCAATTGATCAATATTCCCTTTTTAACAATTAAACATGTAAACATAAGAAAAACATGAGCAAGATAAATCTTTATAAAAACTACTGAACGAAAAATGCAGAGTGTAGTGGTAAGCAGGGACTGGGAGAGTAGCAGGTAGGAAAACGATGTACCATTTGAACAAAAAGATACCCACTAGCATCAGTTTTGGGGAGGCTGCTAGTCTTCCACTCAAAGCAGAAGAAGCAGGAAAGCCAAAGAAAAGGCAAAAATCTATCTTCCCAGCCCCTTCCCCCAGTGAAGTAAAGGCAAGCAGCCTATACCCCCACATCAGTATCAAGCTACCATTGAGCAGATGGGGTGTTTTACCACATTACTGTCCCATTATAAGAGATTGCAGGATCAAAGATGTTGACATGGTACATCAGCAAAATGATTGGAGGCTAAGTGGCTACTTCAGTTGCAACATGCCCTCCCACACAGCATTCAGTAAGCATGTCGGGATCCATATTCAATGCCATATAGCTGGATAACTTGGATAGAAAACCCCAATATTAGAAGCCAGAATAGGGCACTTTACTTCTCCCACTGATTTTAATGAAGAGCAAAAAAGAAAGCAATACTTACCTGATAATTTCCTTTCCTCTAATGAAGGCAGGCCAGTCCCCACAAGTAGGTTATGCACCTCTATCAGCAGATGGATATGTCACAGACATATAGCCCTGCCCTGACATCAGCCCACCAGTATTCTCTGGAAAAGCCAAACTGTGGACATACTGATTATACTTGAACATGATTATTAACAATCAACCAGTCATACCTCCAACCAATAAAGAAAACTGAGCTCAGACAAAACAAAGAATATTCACTAACTGAGGGACTGATTAAAACACTTACCAGTCCCCCAATGAATAGCAGGAACAACACTCTTCACTGTACATACTTAAAGGGCGAACAAGAGGCAAAAATTGACAGCCAAGGGCGGATTGGGGATTGGCCTGCCTTCATTAGAGAAAAGGAAGTTATCAAATAAGTAGTAATTTCTCCTTCCTCTGCACTCAGACAGGTCAATCTCCACAAGTGGGATGTACCAAAGCTACTCCTGAACAGGGCAGGAGGCAGACCAGTCAATAACACCCACATGAAGGTGGAATTCTCCAGAGCCCAAACATCCAAGTAGTAATGCTTGGAAAAGGTGAGTAAGGATGACCTTGTCGCTGCTTGGTAAATCTTGACAAGTCAAAAATCGAATCTCCACCCATTATACCTCCTGAGTCCTCGTGGAATGCAGTTTAACCTGCTTTGGCAAAGGAATCTCAGCATCCACATAGGCAGCCATTATGACTTCCTGAACCCAATCGGCTATAGTTGCCCACATCGCCAGTTTACCCTGTTTACCTCCACCATAGAGCACAGTTGATCAGATTTATGGACAGATTTAGTAACTTCCAACTAACACATCAGATGCCGCTTGACATCCAAGGTACGCAAAAGATGATACTCACGCTAATCTCTATCCCTATCCAAAGTGGGCAGGGAAATAGACTGGTTCAAATGAAACTCTAAAATCACTTTCTGCAAAAAGGAAGGTACAGTCTAAAGCTGCACCACCCCCGGAGTCACACGAAGAAAAGGCTCATGGCAAGAAGGTCCTGTAATTTGGTAACCCGATATATGGAACAGATTGCCACTAGAAAAAGTATCTTCAAGGTAAGCAGCCACAAGGATAGGCCATGTAGCAGCTGATAAGAAGGATCCACCATGAAATTCAGGACTAGATTAAGGTCCCACAGAAGCAGCAGTAGCCGCAAGGGAGGACAAACATGCTTAACTCCCTTCAAGAACTGAGACACATCTGGATGAGAAGACAATGGCCCACCATTGATTCACTCTCTATAACAAATGAGAGCTGCCAGTTGAATCTTCAAGGTGCTAAGTGTCAAAAATTCCAATAGAATTTTCACTTCGAGAGGCTGAGAACCTTGCTCCTCACACCAGGCTTTGAAAACTCTCCAAACTCTAACATAAGCCAGAGACATAGAACATTTTTTTGCCCGAAGCAAAATGGAAACACTGCAGGAGAATAACCACACTTCAACAACTGAACCCTCTCAAGGACCAAACTATAAGACAAAATTGACCTGGATTGTCATGTAGAATGGGTCCCTGTACCAACAGATCCTTTTGAAGTGGCAGTCTGAGGGGACTGACCACCAGCAGTCTCTGCAAATCAGCATATTATGGCATCCATGGCCAATCTGGAGCCTGCAAAAGTATAGTTTTGGCCTGACTTGCAAACTTACAAACAATCCTGCCTATCAGAGGCCAGGGCAGAAGGCATATAACACCTTGCCACACAGCCACACCTGAATGAGAGCATCAATGCCCAGTGCTTTCAGATTCATTCTGTGACTAAAGAACCGTGGAACTTTTGTGCTGCTGGAAGTCACCAACAAATCTAGATATGGATGATCCACTATGAGCTGAAAGGCTTTGTCCGCTAACACCCACTCTCCTGGGTCCAGGTTCTTCCTGCTGAGAAAGTCAGCTCTTACATTGTCCATTCCAGCAATATGGGAGGTGGATATATCTGACAGATGTTGCTCTGCCCACACAATGAGCGCATTTATCTCCTTCGACACCTGATGTCTTCTGGTTCCAACCTGATAATTGATGTAGCCCACTGTCGATGCATTGTCCAACATTATCCTGACTGCCCAAGCCTTTAGCTACTTGGGGAACCACAAGGTCTCCAGCCATACTGCCCATCCTTCCAACTGATTGATGCTCCACTGCCATTCCTCAGCATCCCAGTGACCTTGCACCAGGAACTCCTGACAGTGAGCCCCCAAACCGAGAAGGCTCATATCTGTCATGAGCACTAACCAATCTGGTATCTCCAAAGAAACTCCCTTCTTGAGATAATATAACCACCACTGCAGCTGGATGATCACTTCCAATGGTAAGTGAAGCCTCACCACATAGTCCATTGACTATGGACTCCATCTGAAAAGCAACATATGTTGGAGAAATTGCATATGAACCCTTGCCCAAGGGACAACCAATGTGTCGCTATCAAACCTAGAACCTGTAGATAAGACCACACTGTCAGGCAAATAGTCCTTCTCAGGGTTTGAACTTAAGCAATCAACTTCTGAATGCAACTCTCTGGCAGAAACATTCTGCCTTGCTTCGTATCAAAATGAACCCCAAGATATTCCAGCGTCTGAGATGGTTTTAAGCTGTTTTTGACCAAGTACACCACCTAAGCTAGATCATGCAGTAAGGAGTCCACCCTGCAAGAAGCCAGTGGCTCTCCCTCCATGCTCTTGGTTCGAATCAACTAGCCGTCCAGATACAGGTGTACCAGGATGCCATTCTTATCAAGGCTGCCGTTACCACCATCATGACATTGGAGAAGGTCCTGGGTGTAGTGACTAGCCCAAAGGGCAGGGCCTGAAACTTATAAATATGTCCCAGAACAGCAAACTGCAGGAACTGTTTGCATGTGGTGGCAGTCAAGTGGAGGCCCGAAGTATGTGACCCTGATTTAGGAGGCATTACCATCTCTGAAAGGCACCCCTGCAGAAAAGTCTGAAGTCCCTGGAAAAATTCTACCCAGGAAAAGGATGATGGGTGCATACCAGGCCCCATGGGCCCAAACTTGATGTCCTCTGAGTGAGTGTCTTCTGAAGACGTCTCTGCCATTGGATCATCTGAAGAAGGCGACACCATCATTGTGTCGTACAGTCCCACTCCCATCTGACCGAGGGGATGGACCAGCGCAGGCGAAATCAGAAGGAGGAAAATCACCTCGAGCATCCAGGTAGCGCTGACACAGACTCATAGAAAGCCCCAGTTGAATCACCCTTATATGGCAAGCAGCACAAATCGCTAAATGCTTAGACTTTTTAACACTGGCACCATGCTGTACTGGCTTGTAGAGTGCTCCAATTAAGAATCGTGCCCAAGTATGCACTCAGCTATGCATACAATACATGCTCAGCTATTCACGTAATACGTGCTCAGCCATGCACTCAATACACGTTCAGCTACGCACTCAATAGGCACACACTGGCAGGCCACAGAAGTATGCGCACAAACAGAGGCCATGGCCTTATGCACACAAGTAGGCCTACATGTATATGCCAACATCACTACAGTGCCACGCAGTGAGAAGGAGCACACAAAAATGTGCGAAAAGCACTGCCACTGCCTACCACGTGGCCAGAGATACCAAGCCTCCATATCCCAGAGACGTGAGCGGGAAGATGCCAAACACCAACATCAAGGGAGGAAGAAAATCTCCCTAGATTTTCTTTGACTTCTTTTTTTTTATTTGAGCTCAACTCTCCCTGGCTGAAAGCAGGAATGGGTCTCTGGCTATGGTGGAGAGGGTGAAAGCCTTCACAGCCGAACCTTACTCATAAGAACATAAGAACATAAGAAAATGCCATACTGGGTCAGACCAAGGGTCCATCAAGCCCAGCATCCTGTTTCCAACAGTGGCCAATCCAGGCCATAAGAACCTGGCAATTACCCAAAAACTAAGTCTATTCCATGTTACCATTGCTAATGGCAGTGGCTATTCTCTAAGTGAACTTAATAGCAGGTAATGGACTTCTCCTCCAAGAACTTATCCAATCCTTTTTTAAACACAGCTACACTAACTGCACTAACCACATCCTCTGGCAACAAATTCCAGAGTTTAATTGTGCGTTGAGTAAAAAAGAACTTTCTCCGATTAGTTTTAAATGTGCCCCATGCTAACTTCATGGAGTGCCCTCTAGTCTTTCCACTATCCGAAAGAGTAAATAACCGATTCACATCTACCCGTTCTAGACCTCTCATGATTTTAAACATCTCTATCATATCCCCCTCAGCCGTCTCTTCTCCAAGCTGAAAAGTCCTAACCTCTTTAGTCTTTCCTCATAGGTGAGCTGTTCCATTCCCCTTATCATTTTGGTAGCCCTTCTCTGTACCTTCTCCATCGCAATTATATCTTTTTTGAGATGCGGCGACCAGAATTGTACACAGTATTCAAGGTGCCTGCAACCACTTTTTTATTTTGTCCACACCTGAAAAAGACTATCAGACTCAAGGCACTCAACTGAGGCACCCAACTGAGGGAGGGACCCACTGATATTACCTAAGGGGGCAAGAGGTGCTATCCAACTTCTTGCATTCTCTTGAAATCCTCTACTTCTTTACTTTTTTTTTTTTTTTATTTACTAAAAGCAATCCCCAGTAGCAAAATCCATATCTACAATTTGCTGGAGCTGAATTATATTAGTGGGCTGATATTGGGGCAGGACTATATGTCTGTGACGTTAACTTTACTTCCATCTCTATCTGCTGGGAGAGGTGCATAACCCACTTGTGGGGACAAGCTTCCCCAAGTGCAGAGGAATGACCGAATAACAAGAATAAACAACTAAAATTTATGGGCCCAAAATAAATTATGAATCTAAATGAACCAAACCAAAATGTTTGCCTGCACATCCCTAGTGTAGTGCAGGTTTCTACTTAGTCTTGTTATGATTTTGAAGAATTAGTGAACCCCGGGCCAAGGTGAGATGTGTCTCCGCCCACAGGAAGGAGCCCCGTGGGCCTCACCGTTGGTAGGTGTGGTCTCAGCGACGTAGGACACAGCTGTGAGAGAGATTTTATTAAGGCGAGAATAATGTGCATAACCCGAGGAGCGAGAAATGTAATAAAACATAGTCTTTAAGTAAATGCTGTTGTCAGGTTGGTGATGTAGATACAAGGGTCCTGTAGTGGTCCACAGCACAGGGTACACCTGGGGATTCCTGTAGGCTGATGTAGAAACCTCTTGAACACAGATCCAGTAGTGGCCCGCAGCGCAGAGTATGCCATGGAAGCTGCACTAGAAGACAGAGGTCGGTGATACAGGAATCAGGTCGCAGACCCTGTAGATGTGGTAATGTCCTGAAGCACAGATAAAGTAGTGAAGACAGACTGAAGAACGGTAGTGGCCCGAGGAACGGGGTACACCGTGGAATCTTCAGTAAGGTTGACAGAAGTTGAAGAGTGTACTCACACAAGAAAGTCCCAGCAGAGATACCCAAGGAGCAGGTCAAGAAGTCCCAAGCAGGAGGGCCCTCCGTGGAGTGGATAGCCAAGACACGAGAAAGCCCCCGTGGAGCGGGTTCTCAGAGCATCCAAATGCCAGGAGTGGAATCTGGAACAGAAGGTCCAAGTTAGAGCGGATTTAACAAGCGAGATAACTCCTTGCTAACTCATCTTAGCAATGGGCCAGTCAGTATAAGTGCACAGTGGTGTTGACGTCATCGGGAGGGGACACCCCCGAGGTTCCCGCCATGACGTATTCATAAGGAGGCCCTGTGCGCGCGCGCGCCTAAGTGATGCCGGAAGGGTACTTGCCAGGTTCATATGGCCTGGATTGGCCACTGTTGGAAACAGGATGCTGGACTTGATGGACCCTTGGTCTGACCCAGTATGGCATTTTCTTATGTGCTTATGTTCTTAAGGAAGATGGCTGTCGGCAGCACCCATGCTGTCCTGGGGACGCCGGAGGAGTTGGTGACGCTGCCATTCTCCCAATGATTGACGGTGCAGGGAAAAAAGAGGTGAGCATGAGAGGTCACAGCCACCTGCGACCGACGGGCGCAACAAGTCTCTGTAAAACATACAAGCAATCCTGCTGAACTCTCCACAGCAATTCTTTTCACTGCATTGTAGGGATACGCTGTTGTTTGAAACAACATAGGAAATATTACTGACATTTCCTACCTCACTTAAAGGTGAAGTTTCAAAAGCTGCGTGCAAAAAAAAAAAAAACATTTATGTACGTAAAATAGCATATACACAAGTATTTACTATTTTAAAAACCTCAACATACACATGGAAATCAGAATTTGTGAGTAAATGTATACATGTAAAAAGGGGCAGGCCAAGGGTGTTCTGAGGAGGGGCCAACATTTACGCAAGTAATTTGCTATTTTATAAACAATATACGCAAGTAAATGTGGCACTTTACTTGCATATATTTAAACCTGCTCAATATCAGGAGTAAGTGATCATAAACATTAAAAAAAAAAAAATGACTGGATGAAATGAGAGGACTTCAGGGTGAAGAGCCAGAGAGTCTGAGCGAACTGATAGACTAATTAGTAAAACTGATTATTTCATTGTTGCATGCATGTTAGAAAATCCCCCAACCTACGCATGTAAAAGCCGTGTAAATGCATCTAAATTATGCATGTAAAATATTCTTGTGTATCCCTTTATAACTGGAAGAAAAGATATGCATGTACAGGGGTGGATTGGCCTATCGGGGCTTCGGGCCTGCCACGGTAGGCCCGTCACCCCAATCACATGACAGGTGTTGCTCGCGGCCACCAGCAGCAGCCATCCGCCTAAGTGCTGTTTTTGTATTTTTGCCACGGCACCAGCCCCGGTTTCATGGGAACGACAGCAGTGTAGGTGGAGGCTGGCAACTGCGGCTGGGCCTTTTCTTCTTCCCATACCTGCCCCCCTGGCCCGGAACAGGAAGTGACGTGCGGTGGGGGCGCAGGAAGAAGAAAGCCATGCCACATGAAAAAATAGCGGCGGCAACAGCAGCCCCGAGCAAATTCAGAAGCAGCCAAAAATCGGCACAGGAGACAGCAGAATTAGCCTCCTATGGCCGATAGGAATCTTCTTTCTTGGCATGCGGGGACTAGAAGAGGAGGCTGCTGCAGCTACCGTTTGTCCTCGGGGGGGGGGGGGGGGCAGGAAATGAGAGAGAGAGAGAGAGACAGCCAGCTTGTCTGTAAGTGAGAGAATGTATGTGTCATTGAGAGTGTGCATGTGTAACTGTGAGTGAGAGCATTTGATTGAGATCATCTATGTAAAGTGTGTGAGAGAGAGCATGCGTGTGATTGAGAGAAACTGGTCAGAGATGATGTGTGTGTGTGTATATAGGAGAGACAATGGAAGTGACTGCTCAGGGAGATGACTGGAGTGTGTGTGAGTAAGAGAAAAACTGGTCAGGAGATGATTGGTGTGTGAGAGACAGAAACTGGTATGTGTGTGTGAGAGAAAGAAAGTGATTATGGGAATGAGAAGTCTGTGTATGTGGCAAGAGCTAGCATAGGAGTAAGTAACCTGGGTGTGTGTGAGACCCAGCATGGGAGTGAGAAGCCTGTATATGTAAGATAGAACAAATCCAGCACCACTTTACTACACAAAAACCCTCCTGGTCTTCTTCTAACACCTCACTGAACACCCCCCACCCCAGTTTACCCATAATTATAGGGGTCAAATGAAGAACAGAAGCAAACCTGAGTCACTCCTTTCCCTCTATTCGTGGTATATAAAAATGGCACCAGCTGATCCAAGACCAGCATTGTTTTGAAATACTGACCATACTTTTGATGTCACTATGCTTGCTGCCTTGCCTTAGTCCTCATTCTCTGCCTTGAGATTTTGATGCCAATGTCTTACCCTCACTCTATGGATGGCATTGCCAGTCAGTCAATTAATTTTTCCCTATACATGTCTGTTTTATCCAACGTGCATCTCATTTTGTTTCTGTACGTTGAGCAAAATCTTTTTTTGCTTACACTGCAAAAGCACCTGCTGTTTCTGGCTTTGCAGACTTGTTACAGGTCTGTCTTACATGTTTCCTGTGTAGGGCACGTTTTAGAAGTCCTAATGATTTACCTGGGTACATTGCCTATCTGAAAATTACCCACCTCTTATTCTGGTAAAAATATACAAACTTTTACCTGGGAAAAAAGTAGGCAGACTCAGGGGTACCATTTTGAAGAGGTGCGTTTATGAAGATGTCAACAAATGAAGATGTGTGAAGGTTTGGGCCTAGATCAAGGCCGAGACCCCAGTGACAGGACCCGACCTCCAGGTCAAGCCCTAGTGTTGGGCCTGGGTCTGGGCCTAAGCAGTGGCTTCAGCGTCGGGACATGGAATACGGGCCAGACCCCCAGCTTAGTGCCTAGGCCTCTCTGCACCGGCAATGGGACCCAATCGCCAGGATGGGCCATGTTATCAACCCTAGGACTTGGGTTGGCTGGGTCAATGTGACCACCCACGGATGGGATAAGTGGGGACTGAGGAGTTTTCCCACCCCAGTAAATTTTGGAGGTGGGAAAGATGGGTTGCATAAGGATCTGGAGACATCCCATTTTGGTTTTGGGTTTTTTTTTTTTTTCTTTTCATGTTTATTTCATTTCTGCAAACTACAGAAACTAAAGGTACATTAAACAAATTTATACCAAGGGTGAACCCCACCCCTCAAAAAGCTAACAAACAAACAATATAAGAAATAGATGTTTTCTCTGCACATCCCTACTTTTGCATGAACTATTATTTATTTCTGAGCTAATGTTATTTAAGAGTTTGTCATGTACAGGGAGTTGTAAAGATCCTATTCAAGAGGTACTAGTCCTCATTAGCATGGCTGTCATCTCACAGGTAGCCACTCACTGATTTGCAACAAGCAGATTATATAATTCTGCTGCTTTTTTACCTAAACAATGCCCTGTTTAAATTACTATTTATTTAGAAATGGAACTTTTTAATTGTCTAATCAGCAACAAGATTGAGCTGGTAGTAACAGACAATAGAAGCATATTGAATCTGGCTACTGATCCAGTGGTTTAAACAAGAGCAATATTCAAGTTTTAAAAAAAAATGTTTTTATATTTCTTTTTCCATTATTAGTTATGCCTCTGGTGGAAGACTTTATCAAACAATTACCCTTATCAATTTATTAGGCATTTTCACCTTTAAATAAGGATGTCTAATTTTCAGGACAGGTAATTATTTGCTGATAAAACTTATTGCATTGGCACTATCAGTTAAACATTTGTCTAGTAAGAAACTGAAAGCTTTACTGTTAAAGGACAGTGTACATTAATGCATTAACTAAAATACATATTTTTGTTTAGCATTTATGATTGCCTCACGTGCAGAAGTGGGAACATTTGCATGTGCGGTAGAATATGTGCAAAGACTTCATTCTTTTTAATTTACTGCCTAAACCCTGATTCTAGAATGTGGTAGGGAAAAAAAATCAACTGATAGCAAACACAAGAAAATAAAAAGACTAAAAAAAAAAAGTGTCTTAAGACTAGATTTCAATTTAGATAGAAACAAGAATATGTTGGCAGCTAATTACCTTAAGGCCCACTTAGCCTACTCATTTTAAATCCATACAGTAATAACACAGACCCTACTTGATCTTCAGCTTTATCCTTGCTTCTGCATCATTTAAGATTCTCTCGTATTTGACCCACTCTTCCTTGAAATTTGTTACTGATTTTGATGATACCATCTCCACTGAAAGGCTGTTCCATGTATCCAGCACTTGCTCTATGAAGAAATACTTTCTTATATTGTAAAAGAGAAAAGCAAAAACAAAGGGATAGATATTTAAAGGCAAGCTGGCTAGGTTATTTAGCTGGATATAGCTTATGCCACTGAATATGCACGTACAAATTATATTTAACTGGATAAGTGTTGTCCAGCTAAATCTAGACGTGCTCAATAACAGATCTAGACTTAGCTGATTAACTTATCTGGTTAAGTCTCAAAATTGCTACTTAGCTGGATAAGTTATCCAGCTAAATAGTGCTGTCTCAATCTGCCCACTACCCGCCCTCAAGTTAGGCGGCTAGCCAGATAGCCAGATAAGTGACTTATCCAGCTATCTAGCAGCCACTGAACATAGGATATTCAGTGGCTGCTAGATAGCCAGATAAGTCCTTCTTATCCAGCTATCCAGCATTTGAATATCAGGCTCCATCTTCTTTATTAAGTAAGTCCCAAACAGGTAGATTTTCAGTTAACAAGGTCTATTGAATTTGACAGTTTTAGTCTCATAAGATAAAATAGAAAAAAGATAACAGCATTTAGAAAAAATGTATCTTACTATTCACAGAGGAAACTAGAATTTTGCAGCAAAAGAATTAATAAGAGAATTCCAGGGAAGACTTTCACTGCAAGTTAGATCCTGAACACACTTTGAGGGCAATTTTCAGACTGTCCATTTTGGGAAAAAATCTATGGGTGCTTTTTACCCACAGACTTTGCACCAAGTTTCAAAGAGAAAGCACACTAGGGATGTTCATTCATTTGAAACAAAAGGGCAATCCAAAACACATGGGTCCCTATTTCTTTCATTCATAGGTCCCCAAAATGAATGGATGGGTACTACAAATGAAATGATTATTCATCCCATTTGTTTTTGTTCCCCATTGATTTATATGGTGCATTGAAGTCTATGGCTCTGCAAGTAACTATAGCAACCAGCCTTTCCCTGTGTGCCATGTATGACCTCACAACCTTGTCAGAGCTGAATCAGGGCACATTGGCAAGGAAACCACACATACAGTAAATAACAGTAAAGCATTTTTCTAATCTACTCTATTTGTCATCTGGACCAAGTGACACTAACCCATTTTCACCCTGAAGTATAACATATACAAGAAGCTTTCTATTCTGCTCTAACTTTTGGTCAGAAAAGGGCATCCTAGAAGAAAGCTTTCCCAGAGTTAAAAAAAAGCACTTTTTTTGGCACTGGTATTGCCTCTAACCTTCTCATTTACTGTGCCAGAGAAAGACAGCCAGTGCATGTGTTGCTGTGATTTTTCTCTTCACTAAGGAAGAGGGAGGGTGGAAGTGGGAGACAGTATTGAGAGTTGCAGCACTACTAGAAATATTTGTGTCTCTGAGTGTCTGTCTGTCACCAGTGTGTGAGCACTGCACAGAGAGGACTGGATTTCCAATGGATTTACGTGAGTAGAGAGGATTACACGCGCCGGGCCTATTTTAAAAAGGCCCCGGCGATGCACATAAAGCCCTGGGATGCGTGTAAGTCTCGGGGCTTTACTAAAGGGGCAGTCCATGGGTGGGCGTGGGTGGGGCGGTTGGGGGACAGGGCCAGAGGCCTCCGACATAGCAGCCATTGCCGTGGTGTCGGAGGATCGCATGCCGGCAGGCTGCCAGCGTGTGCAACTTGCACCTGGCTGGAGGCAGGCGCAAAAAGTAAGACAAAAGTCAGGGGGGTTAGAGTAGGGCTAGGGGGGAAAAAGGTTAGGGGAAGGGTGGGAAGGTTAGGCTAGAGGGAAGGGAACAGGGGAAGGCATCGTGGCTCGGCACGCGCAAGGTGCACAATTGTGCAATCCCTTACTCGCGCCGAGCCCCGATTTTATAACATGCACGTGGCTGCACACAAATGTTATAAAATCGGGCATACATGTATGTGCACCGGGTAGCACGCGCACATGTATGCCATGCACGCTCCTTTTAAAATCTACCCCAGATTGAAGAGAAGAGTGTTCTGGATGCCAATCATATTTTGAGTGTGGAGTCTGTGTCAGCACTCGTGCATGTCTGCAAGGTACTGCAAACAGCACAGCATGCCACACATATATGTTACTATATTTGCTTGTGTGTATGTGTATGTGTGTGTGTGTGTGTGACAGATAGTTTTCCACATGCACAGTAGAATGGTACCAATAAGGAAAAAATATTTCTAATATCCAAACCCCTATTACACAGAGACAAATTTCATCATGCCAGATAAAGGCAGAGACGGGAAAAAGAATGTTGGTAGGGCTGGCAGCAATAATAAAGATAGTCCTGCACTTAAATTGAAAAGGAACTTCTTCAAGTTCAGAATGGCAGTAAAGGAAAGAGCTCAACTCAAAAGAAATTGAAAATTGCAGAGCATGCACAACCACTGTCTGTTTCTCTCCCTCCAGTTTTGGAGCAGAGTGGAAGAAGGTAAATTCATCCAGCAGGATTAGGAGAAAAGTAATTATTTATTATTTATTTAACACATTTATATACCGTTTTACCAATCAAAGCACACAGCAGTGTACTCTTTTTACTTACTATTGTTGATATTATGAAGGCAGTATTTTAATGAACTGATTCATAGGAACAATCTTGTACAGGATTTCCAGAATCACAAAATATTAAAGTGATCACATTTTCATTAGAGATAAATTTAAGTTTTTGCTACCCCTAAGTGTGTGCGTGTGTGCACCTGCACACACACACACACACACACACACATGGGAGCAGGAGCAGAGCAGCTTTACTTTGCTATTCTCTGTCGGCTCTAGCTTCATGTCCCTTCCTTTCTGTTCTCTCCAGCTGACTGGAAAGGGATGGGCTGGAGCAGGAATCAGAAGGTCCTGGTAGGATACTACATGAAATTCTGAAATACAGCAGTGTTCTGAGTACAGGAAGCACTAGTAAAACTGTTTAACCTGATTCTGCTTTCTAGCCAGAGGGTTTAATTACACCAATCTATAAACATAGGAATATGTACAGGGAGATTATTACAGGGAGATTATTTGTCAGCAGTAACATTAGAAAACTATTCTGTAGAGCCTAATGAACTGCAAAAGTTTGTGTAGAGATCAGACTGAGTTTTTCCTAAAGGATTGAATCACCAATAATATCTTCATCTTACAAATACTGATTAACAAATTAAAAAAAATTCTTGAGGAGAATATTTGCATGTTTTATTGACTTTACAAAATATTTGATTCTATCTGGCAGCCTGATCTCAATTTTAAATTTCTGCAAATTGGAAGGGGGAAGAGGAATCTATGATTAGAGCTCCCAGTCTCCTGTTTCAGATTTTTCAAAATTCTGCAGCAATTATGTGCCAAACTTGCATAATTTAGGATCAATATTCACATCTCTGACTATGCATAAAAGTCAATTTTTTACTGAAAACTATCCACATTATTTAAATATTTAAACTATATACAAATAAAACATGAATCAAGTACAAAAATCATCAATTTATCAAATTAAGACACATAACCTACAAATGTTTTCCCCTCAAATGTATTTATTAAATTTTGAAAGAATGAGATACAATAAACAATATTACAAACAAAATGCAGTGATTAATTCCAGATAGAATATATCAAAAAGAACTGGAGTGATCGCAGGCAATCCCTTTGATTTGTACTCATGGTTTCTTTCCTCCCTCCCCCCCCCCCCCCACCCTTTAGTATCTATGTGCAAGGGGCCCAATTCCATTTCAAATAGCCTAAAACCCTCTTCCTCTTATATTATGCATTGTCTAAAAGCACCAAAACACTCCCTTGTTCCAACCAAGTTCCAACCAGATTCAAAATGTTGAACAAGTATTGCAAGTGCAGAATTATGGCCTGGATTTTCCATTCCCACAGAGAATGATGAATCACGGTGGTAACAGGGGGTGGGGGGGGCGAAGGGGAGGGCGGGCCTGCGAAAGCCAGTAACAATCGCACCACCGTGGTGTTATCGCTGTCGGCTTTCGCACCCAATAGCGCCACCGTGAAAGGTGGCGCTATTGGGCGCTCTAATGGCGGCGATAACGTTACGACCTTATCGCCGCCAGTGAAGATACCACCACGTCTGCCTCCTCACCGCCCCGACTCCTCCCCTCACTGCCCTGACTCTGCCCCGACTCCGCCCCCTGCTTGCTATCACACGCGAAAAGGGACTTTTCGCGTGTGATACGGATGGAAAATGACCCCCTATAAGATCAATCCTACAGATTCAATATTACATTCCTTGCTACAAATTCAGGATAGCATTTCATACAGTGGAGAACAGCTGGTCAACGAAAGTCTGCCAGACCTCCATCATGGCCAAATATCTTTTAGTAGAACAATATTTTGCTGTCAAATTCTCCAAAGTAAGCAATCTTACCATTCTAGCATGCCAATGAGTGAATTGTGGATTCTCCTTACTTATCTAAGTATATAAGATTACTTTCTTTGCTAGTAAACCAGCCTTTTCTATAAACAATTTTTTACTAGATCCTAAATCCAAATTCTTGCCTTGAAAATGCCAAATAGCCACATTTTTTGATCTACTGGAAGAGAGACCTTGAGTCAATTGGAACAAAAACCCTATATTTTCCAAAACGTTTTAATAACCTGGCATGTCCAGAATCCATGAAAGTAATTTCCTTCCTCCTCACTACACTTGAGACACGTAGCTGAAGAACAAATTGTGGCCTTATATGCCTTCTCTTGCAATAAGTAAAATTGTTGTAAAAATGTATATTGTGTTTCTCTCAAAATCACATTTTCTGGAATCTCATGAATGTGAGTAAAAAACAAATTAATTTATTTTAATGTGAGTTGGAAGGCTGACCATCTATTTCATTTCGCATGTAGCTCAGTGAGTTTCTCATTAGTACTTATGATAATTAAGATTTTTCTAACACATGACTGAGGGCTTTTTTACCTTGTCCCCCACAGGAGACTCAGTTTACTGTTAGTACCTAAGTCCCTATAAGATTCTGGATAACTCAAGACAAATTTTCTCAATTGTAGATAAGCGAAGAATTCACTGGAAGGAAGAGGGGATGTCTCTTGCAGCTCTTGAAAACTGTGAATATCAGTAGAGTTCTCCAGGAAAAGTTGCTGGATACTCTTAAGTTCTCTAATGTGCCTCCTTTGAAAAACAATATTATCCATACCCAGGGGAAATAGTGGATTATTGCAAAAATGAGAGCTGAAACCTTGCCCTTATGGTGTGATAACTTACAGAGTAAGGCCCAAGCTTTTCTGCAGGAGTTCATTACTAAATGAGATCTTACATTTTTCGGTATCAGTCCCATATCAATTTGAAGCAATAAATTCAGAAAAATCAGCCCAAACCAACTTTGTAGGCATTCCCAAGGAGAAAAATGGGAAGAATCTCCTATCCAATCTGTAATGTTTTAACATGCAAGCTTAGTTATATTGCTGTAGATTTGAGCAATTTAACCCTCCTTGTGCTTTAGGTCGCATCAGTATCTTTATGGGGATTCTTGCCTTTTTCCCATTCCAAAGATATTTTCTAAAGAGTTTATCTGCTTCTTTAAGATCTGTTTTAGTGACCCAAATTGGTAACATTTGCATGACATATAGCCATTTAGGTATCTCCACCATTTTTTTAAGTAAATGTATTTTGTATATAAGGGAGAGAGACAGCTTATGCCAATGTGTCAAAGATTTAGCCAAGCCTTGCATTAAAGGCTTAACATTTGCAGTATATATGGAACTCATATTGGAGGGTATTTTAATTCCCAAATATTTCATTTCTTTTTTAACCCACCTCATTGGAAAGTCTTCTCTCCAACCTCCTCTCATATTCCCACATACGTCTAAGGCTTCTGACTTATCTTGGTTGATTTTAAAGCCTACAAATGAGCCGAACTGTTTCTGGAGTTCCAAAACATTCCTTTAAAAAAACCGTGGTTTAGTTAAGAAAATCAGCACGTCATCAGCAAAAGTCACCACCTTAAAAGATTGAGTCCCTCTGTTATAACCTTCAATACTTGGATCCATATCAATTTTTCTAAGGAAGGGATCTATAGAGAGAATATATAGTAAAGGTGAATGGAGGCAGTCTTGCTGGACCCCTCTTCTAATTGAAAAGTCTGCAGATTTAAGACCATTTGCTATAATGTTTGATGTCGGTGCCCTGTAAAGTAGGGAAATATATTTTACTATATATCCCTGAAAACTAAACCTTTTAAGCACTGAAAACATATATAGCCATGAGAGTGGATCAAAGGCCTTTTCAGAGTCGAAACCCACAGCCATGGCTGGGATATTTTAAGTATTACATAAGGTCATGACTGTAATTAATTTAACTATATGAGTTCCAGCAATTCTGCTCTTTACAAAGCATACTTGGTTCTTTGAAATAATTGTGGGAAGAATAAAGCTCTTTCTGTCTACTAATATTTTTGCAAAGATCTTTACATCACAATTT
This sequence comes from Rhinatrema bivittatum, assembly GCF_901001135.1. Taxonomy (NCBI): domain Eukaryota; kingdom Metazoa; phylum Chordata; class Amphibia; order Gymnophiona; family Rhinatrematidae; genus Rhinatrema; species Rhinatrema bivittatum. The sequence continues at coordinate 676,355,505 of NC_042616.1, read as the reverse complement.
AGCAAGGATATGGGTCTATAAGAGGAAGGCAATAATGGATCCTTCCCTGGTTTAGCCAAAACTGTAATATGGGTTCTATTAAAATCCTGCAGAAAGGATTCCCACTGCAATGCATCTGCATAAACTTACTCATCGGCTCCACTATATAAGATTTCAAGATTTTAAAATTATCATATGAAAAGCCATCAGGACCTGGATCTTTTCTGGATTTGCTGGTATTAATTAGATTTAAATTTTCATAGGCTTGTATTGGTCTATTCAGAAATTCTAAATGTGCCTCCGTAATCTGGGGTAAAAGTAAATCAGAGAAGAAATTATTTTCCTCCATATGTCCCCCTGCTATACCATCAATGTATAAAGATTCATACAAAAACTTAAATATTTCACAAATCTCCACCTTTTTAGATCCTACAGAGCATTGCTTAGTTTTCAATCATGCAATGAAAGTTTTCCCATGCCAGACCTTCACTGCATTTGTCAAGAATTTTCCAGCCTTATTTCTGAATAGAAAGAAATTATATTCTGAAAATTGTAATGCACTTTGTGCCCTTTTGTGGAGACAAGCATTCAAACTTTCTAAAATAGCATTATACTTTGCTTTGTTTTCTGTATTTAAATTCCTAACCAATTTTTCCTTGGCCAATTTTAATTTGTCTTCCAATTGTAAGATGGTATTATTTATCTGAGTATTCCTACTAATCAGATATATTATCTCTCCTCTTAAAACTGTTTTTCTAGTTTCCCAAAACAGTTGTGCCATATCCTTACATTGCTTATTGTGGAATTCAAATTCTTTCCACTTATTCTGGAGAAAAGACTGAAAATCAGCATCATTTATTAAATAATTCGGAAATTTCCAATTATGCTCACCCATTCCGATATTTGCATGTCTACCCAAATTTGAGTATGGTCCGAGACTGAGAACCAATCTCCACCGAGGCAACCATATAAAAAACTTCTTGAGCTAATAAAATATAATCTATTCTAGATATGAAAGTATGAGCTCTCAATATATGGGTCAAATCTTTCACCTCCAGATGGAGGACTCTCCAAATATCTAATATTTTTTATTTTTGACACAGAAAGGTAACTCCCTTCTCCTTACTGTTTCCAGCAAACTACAAACTGGGAGATTTATCTAACCTCGGGTCGTGAGGGAAGTTAAAGTCCCCAGGAACAAATAAGAGACCCTGCATGTTAATTATTAACAACTTTAGTATCTGAACAAAAAAACCATGGTTATATTTATTTGGTGCATAAAGATTGCAAGTACTGGTTTCTTTCTTATTCAATTTGCCAATAATAATTATAAATCTACCTTCAGGGTCCTGAATCACTTTATCCACTTTTAAATTCATAGATATTCTTATAAGGATAGGCACTCCTGATTTCTTACCTTTAGCCGCAGAGAAAAAGCAAGAGCTCACCCATTCCCTAACCAATTTTTTGCTCTCAACTTCTGACCAATTAGTTTCTTGAAGGCAACGATTGAAGTACCTTTTTCCATTTTATAGGAGATCCTAGACAATTTACATTCCAGGATAAAATTCTAGTAGTCTCGTTCATTGTCAAAGTGTTGTTTCAGAGCATTTATCTCTATAGCAAAATGTGGGACACCCAGCCTTGCCTCATATTCCTACCACCTTTAGGTATCCTGCATACCAGACAACTAAGCAAACAATTTTGTCTCAGAAAATAAAGCATTACAACTGACTTAAGAATTGAACTATCCCTTCGTCCCATCCATTCCTCCCTCCCTCCCTCCCTTCCCCTTAATTCCCTCTCCTTCCCTATCCCTCCCCTTAGTCCTCCCCCTTTTCAAATCCCAAGTACCTCTATCCATTAATATCAATATCTCCAATTAGGGGTGACCAGGAGCCACAATTAACATGAGCAGGTGCCACCCCCCAATTGCAAGTGCATTAATGACCCTAAAGTTACTTCCCATGGTTACTCACAAATGCATATTTGCCATTTTTAATAATAGAAAAGATGCCTTTTTGTGTGAAATTTTCTTACATTGTAATCAGAAGTGCAACCATGTGAGAAATAATATTTCCCCAGTTAAACAAACATGTGAGGTATTGCAGATTTAATTAAATTAACTGTTCAACAGTCTGTCTCATTTCCTCTGTTATGGCCATCTCTGCCGACTCTTCACATTTATTCTTCCATCACTATTGTAATTTGTTCACTCTCCCAGTTCTTATCATGTGCACACTTCTTTTCAAGATCATCTTCTAAGCCACTTGTATGCCTTCTCTGATAGCCCAGTGTAACATCCAAACTTCAGTTCATTGAATCTCATACATACCTGAATCTCCTCATGTTCTTATGCCTCTTTTTGTATCTTATTGCATCTTAAAAGAAAGTGCCATGATCTCCATTCACTTAGTAGCAGATATACATCCATGTAACAGACAAAATCAGACTATTTTTCAAGTCCACCAGTTATAAACAGATGCAAATTAAAGCTCAATATTTCCTTTCTGGGCGAGGTTGCATAAACTTCACTTTATGCTGCAAAGTACGTGCTCACCAGAAAGAACTAGAATGAGCCTTAACGGGGATGAGACATGGAACAACTTCAGCCTGCCACCATTGTTCTCTGATCAAACCACTCCATACAACTGATGATTTATTTAGGCAAACACTCCTCAAACATTGTTGCCTCTTCCACAGTTTCAAAAACATGTATTTGATTCCCCTGCCAGATTCACAGCTTATCCAGGAATTGTAATGTGAATCTTATCTGCTTTTCCACCAACTTTCATCAGATGGGGACAAACCTGCATTGGGAGTAATCCTGGAATATCCAGATGGTTGTTTGTTAAATTGCAGGTTAGCCACCTTGTGATATGCTTGTTAGGGATGTGAATCGTGTCCTCGATCGTCTTAACGATCGATTTCGGCTGGGAGGGGGAGGGAATCGTATTGTTGCCGTTTGGGGGGGTAAAATATCGTGAAAAATCGTGAAAAATCTAAAAATCTAAAAATCGCAAAACCGGCACATTAAAACCCCCTAAAACCCACCCCCGACCCTTTAAATTACATCCCCCACCCTCCCGAACCCCCCCCAAATGAGTTAAATAACCTGCAGGTCCAGCGGCGGTCCGGAACGGCAGCGGTCCGGAACGGGCTCCTGCTCCTGAATCTTGTTGTCTTCAGCCGGCGCCATTTTCCAAAATGGCGCCGAAAAATGGCGGCGGCCATAGACGAACACGATTGGACGGCAGGAGGTCCTTCCGGACCCCCGCTGGACTTTTGGCAAGTCTCGTGGGGGTCAGGAGGCCCCCCACAAGCTGGCCAAAAGTTCCTGGAGGTCCAGCGGGGGTCAGGGAGCGATTTCCCGCCGCGAATCGTTTTCGTATGGAAAATGGCGCCGGCAGGAGATCGACTGCAGGAGGTCGTTCAGCGAGGGTTCTGGCGCCATTTTTCGGCGCCATTTTCCAAAATGGCGCCGGCTGAAGACAACAAGATTCAGGAGCAGGAGCCCGTTCCGGACCGCTGCCGTTCCGGACCGCCGCTGGACCCGCAGGTTATTTAACTCATTTGGGGGGGGGGGTTCGGGAGGGGGGGGGATTTAATTTAAAGGGTCGGGGGTGGGTTTTAGGGGGTTTTAGTGTGCCGGCTCACGATTCTAACGATTTATAACGATAAATCGTTAGAATCTCTATTGTATTGTGTTCCATAACGGTTTAAGACGATATTAAAATTATCGGACGATAATTTTAATCGTCCTAAAACAATTCACATCCCTAATGCTTGTATGATTTGTTGTTTTTGCCCAAATATCATTATTCAGGCACTAACCACCTGGGGACATAAGAACATGAGAAATTCCCATGTTGGGTCAGACCAAGGGTATATCAAGCCCAGCATCCTGTTTCCAAAAGAGGCCAAACCAGGACACAAGAACCTGGCAATTACCCAAACACTAAGATGATCCCATGCGACTGATGCAATTAATAGCAGTGGCTATTCCCTAAGTAAACTTGATTAATAGCAGTTAATGGACTTCTCCTCCAAGAACTTATCCAAACCTTTTTTGAACCCAGCTACACTAACTGCACTAACCATATCCTCTGGCAACAAATTCCACAGCTTAATTGTGCATTGAGTGAAAAAGAATTTTCTCAATTAATCTAAAATCCTAAAAATCCAATCCTAAAAATCCTACACTGGCTACCCATCCAATACATAATACTCTTCAAGGCTCTCACCATCATACACAAATCAGTCTACCAACAATCCACACTCCAACTTGCCATCCCTCTCGAACTACATACTTCCGCAAGGCCGACCATAACTGCCTACAAAGGTTCGCTCAAGGCCCCCCCAAAAAAATCCTCGGTCCACAACTCTATTCACAAGCAAGCACTTTCGACAGCAGGTCCGCTCCATTGGAATTCGCTTCCCCCAGATATACGCCAAGAACAATGCCATCTCTCCTTCAGAAGAAAACTGAAAACATGGTTGTTCACACAAGCTTACCGTTGAAGGAACCTCTATCAACCAACATTGACTCTCACCCATCGATTTCTTCCCTAATCCCTTCCCCCCTCCACGTTTCCAGTCCCAGCCCTGACCCCCCCCCCCCCCCCCCCTCCCGCTCACCTCTCCTTGTCTCCTCCTCCCACAGGAAATATTATAAAAAAATCGCCTAGGATAAATCTCTGTTTAAGCCTCGCTACTCTATGGTTTTTAGTTGATTATTTTATCACTCTCCAGTTGTTATCGTTTATAATCTTTCCTGTCTTCTATCTCCCATGTTTTCGCTCCGTTTAATGTAAGTTTACCTTCTACTTAGTTGTTAATTGATTTCCCCTGTTCTATTGTAAACCTGTACGATAAGACCTCGTCTTGAGTATCGGTATAGTAAAATAATTTAAATAAATAAATAAATGTGCTTCTTGCTAACTTCATGGAATGCCCCCTAGTCCTTCTATTATTTGAAAGTGTAAATAACCGATTCACATCTACTCGTTCAAGACCTCTCATGATTTTAAAGACCTCTATCATATCCCCCCTCAGCAGTCTCTTCTCCAAGCTGATCAGCCCTAACCTCTTCTGTCTTTCCTCATAGGGGAGCTGTTCCATCCCCTTTATCATTTTGGTTACCCTTCTCTTGTAATGTATCATAATCCACTTGTGATTTAACTACTCTGAATAATTTTGTATCATCCGCAAATTTGATAACCTCACTCGTCGTATTCCTTTCCAGATCAATTATATATTGAAAAGCACCGGTCCAAGTACAGATCCCTGAGGCACTCCACTGTTTACCCTTTTCCACTGAGAAAATTGACCATTTGATCCTACTCTCTGTTTCCTGTCTTTTAACCAGTTTGTAATCCACGAAAGGACATCGCCTCCTATCCCTTGACTTTTTAGTTTTCTTAGAAGCCTCTCATGAGGGACTTTGTCAAATGCCTTCTGAAAATTCAACTACACTACATCTACCGGTTTACCTTTATCCACATGTTTATTAACCCCTTCAAAAAATGAAGCAGATTTGTTAGGCAAGACTTCCCTTGGGTAAATCCATATTGAATGTCTTTCTATATGCTCTATGATTTTGATCTTGATAATAGTTTCCACTATTTTTCCCAGCAGTGAAGTCAGGCTTACCTGATTATAGTTACCCGGGTTGCCCCTGGAGCCCTTTTTAAATATTGGAGTTACATTGGCCACCCTCCAGTCATCAGGAACAATGGATGATTTTAATGATAGGTTACAAATTTTAACTAATAGATCAGAAATTTCATTTTTAGTTCCTTCAGTACCCTAGGATGCATACCATCCAGTCCAGGTGATTTGCTACTCTTTAGTTTGTTAATCTGGCCTACTACATCTTCCTGGTTTACAGTGATTTGGTTCAGTTCGTCTGACTCATCACCCCTAAAAACTATCTCTGGAACTGGTATCTCCCCGACATCCTCTTTAGTAAACACGGAAACAAAGAATTAATTTAGTCTTTCTGCAATGGCCTTATCTTCTCTAAGAGCCCCTTTAACCCCTTGGTCATCTAATGGTCCAAGCGACTCCCTCATAGATTTCTTGCTTCAGATATATTTTAAAAAGTTTTGATTATGAGTTTTTGCCTCTATGGCCAACTTTATTTCAAATTCTCTCTTCGCCTGTCTTATCAATGATTTACACTTAACGTGACAATACTTATGTTTTATCCTATTTTCTTCAGATGGATCCTTCTTCCAGTTTTTGAAGGATTTTTTTTTGGCTAAAATAGCCTCTTTCACCTCACCTTTTAACCATGGTGGTAATCGTTTTGTCTTCCTTCTACCTTTCTTAATGCATGGAATACATATGGACTGCACCTCTAGGATTGTATTTTTAAACAATGTCCATGCCTGTTGAACTCTTTTAACCTTTGCAGCTGCACCTTTCAGTTTTTTTCTATTTTTCTCATTTTACCAAAGTTTCCCTTTTGAAAGTTTAGTGTTAGAGTTGTAGATTTACTTATTGTCCCCCTTCCAGTTATTAGTTTAAATTCGATCATGTTATGATCACATATATTATCTTCTTTTTTCCTGCCGAGTCTTTATATCTGTTCTGTAGTTATAGTGCCTTGCAGGTCTTTGTCCCCTAGCTTTTCCAACAGTCATTTTGCAAGTGTTTCTGCTAGTTTCTGCTCTGACAACTCTTCGAGAAACCTGACAAATCTTAGATTATTTAGCTGTGAGTGATTTTCTAAATCGTCTATTTTTCCATTCTATTCCCAGCACAGTTTCTCTAACTTGTCAAACTGTCTCGCTACAGCCAAGTTATCATATTCAACCACCACCACTCTCCCATCAACTGCATCTAAATGGGCCTATAGTCAAGCAGCAAAGCTTTTAAATCATTGATTTGTGCTGATATATTTTCTAGTCTACTTGCTATCACTGCTGACACAGTCTCCATTATTTCATGTATAGCTGAATTTTCCACCACGCACTCAGCACCATCATGTTTACCTGTGGCTGCCATCTTATCTTTGAACGTCTTTGGCTTCTCTTTCTCTTTTTTACCAAGTTTCCCTGACATGCCTCCAGAAGCTTTCTTCATATATTTGTCAATTGACATATATATTTGAACCAACTGTCTCTTGAGAAACTATAAAGTCACAGATGCCAGTGACATTCTTGGATATACAGGGGGTGGCACCCAGAGCTCAGACACTTTTGTCTGCATCATGTGACTCTCAACCGACAAACTTTTAACTGTGAAATGTCAATTATTTTTTAACTGAAATAGTACAGTCATCCTTTTTATATTTTCTTTGAGAAAGTCCTTTTCGTCTTTCCAAGTATATGAGCTTCTGTATTTTAAAAATGCCCTCAACATTAGCAGTTGGTCATGATGCTAAACACAGAAAAATATATGCACATATATTGGACACATGCTAGCAGATACAAAAAGGGGTTGAATTAGCAAAAACTTGAAACTTGTCAGCAGTAGTGTCATGCATCAAAATTAATACCCTCTCTTCTTCTCCATGAGACCCCAGCAGTTGCAGACTCACAAAAACACATCCAAGTGTAAATGGTATATGATTGGCCACATATGCAGATACAAGAAACTTTGTATAAAGATAAAATTATTCTAAAGGGACATCACTCCATTTAAGAATTATATTAAAATCCTCTTTGGTTTCATAAGGATTTAAGAGATATTTGAGGTGTCAAACTTTTTTTAATTTAATCTTTATTAATTTTTATATCATCATATTAATGATGTAACAAAGGAAATCAAATAATCGAAAACAATAAACAATTTTCAAAAACAGAAACATAATTGAACAAGTTCCCATAAAAGTAAGGGAGATAGCACACAATTAAGGACAAAGAAAAGAATTAGATAAAACATGGGGCTTCAGTTGAAGAAACATTTTCCTTCTTTTGAGTCTCTCTAGAAACTTCTGGGAAGACTTGAATTCTCTGACCACAGAATAAACATGCCTTATATTTAAAATATTGATGAAAAAAAGATATCTTTTTCTGTATCTAAAACAAATGTGACAACAAAAGTAGATCTAGTTGAAATGTTATTACATGAAGATTGCAGAAAAGAGAGAGAGATCTGAGCTAGAGAAGGGACTTAAACAATCGGAAACTCCCTCCTCAGAGCTCAAGACCTTCCTCTTAGCCAGAAAATAGAAATTATTAAAAAACAGAAAATTCTTACCAGATGAAAATTGAAGAACCTCAGTTACATATTTCTTAAACAATTCAACACCAGAAAGAACTCATACAAGTAATTCATCTATAGATTTAATGTAAATAAGCACTTTGCCTTATTGTATAATTTAGAACTCAGTTACAGTTATGTTTTGTTGTTCTTATATTGCTCAATTACTGTTATTGCTACTCTCTCTCCATCTGCCCTATCCTTTCTCGTTGTTCTTGCCCTGCCCCTCTCTCACCCTTTTTCTTGCCTGCTCCACCTATCCCCTCCCTATTTTTTGTATTTTCTGCCTGCTTCAGTTTTTTGTAAAACGGCGTGATATGTCCTATGAATGTCGGTATATTAAAAGTTCATAAATAAAATAATAAATAAATAAATAAGAAAACAAGTTAGAGGAAAATTTAACAAGCAAATATTCTTTGACTGCAATTTGTTCTCCGGAACGTCACATTTTGTCTTTTTTTTTTTTTTTTTTATTTATTTATTTATTAAGTTTTCAAGTTTTACATAATTCAGTATACATCATTTTACACTTTATACTTACAGCTTCAATTTTTACCAAATGCTAAAAAGAAAACTTTACTGTTATGGTTCATTCTATGAAACATTTGCAATTGGCAAAAAATTATCTTGACATCAACTTTTTAAGCATGATACAGGAAACAAAAGTTTTTGGTTTTTTTTAAATCTGAACCATCCTGACTATTCAATAAGAGGATAAAAATAAAATAAAATGTTACAACTAGACATAGCTAATGTGTCTTTACTGATAGACTATGTCATATCGTTTTCTATTAGAAATGTGAATGTAACAACATTTTTTTATTTAAAAAAAGGGGGGGGGGATGTTTTGTTTACTGCACATCGGTACTGAATCATTAAATAGCCCAGTACATTCCCCCCCCTTTTTTTAAATAAAAACGATATGACATAGTCTATCAGTAAAGACACATTAGCTATGTCTAGTTGTAACATTGACGTTACTGCAACACCAATCCATTATTAACCACACATATGTCTTTACAACGCAACTTAATTGTTATTAAGAGATGTTTTTTATTATTATTTTTTACACTGGTGCACTGTCACTCTTTGAATTTATTCATTAATTCACATGCACTTACACAATATTACACATATTATGAATTGTTTAATGTTTATACTTATGCACATATCAATATTTTCATACTAGTTACATCCTGTGAACCCTTTTTTATGAGTTCACTATTTCAGCAGTATTATTTATTTTGAAATCGTGATTTGACTCATCCACTACTGTAGTTTGAGTATAGAAATTAATTGGTTTGAGTTAATCTTAAGTTTGTTTTAAGTTCATCTGGTTTAAGAACACACTGATATTGTAGCTACAATTCCCTTTTTGAATTAAGCACTTCACATTTATTATGATGCATCACTTGTAATTAATCAAATATTCAAGACTCATACACATTTCATCAACCCTGTTAATACAAAACAATCATTTAACTAATTAATCAATCCATTTATTTAAAAAAAATTTCTACACACTCTGTTGTATAGTATCTGAATTAATGTCCGTTACACCCTTCTATTTAACACAGTTTTTTATTAATTTTATTTTTGGAATAAAATGTCCTATACAACTTTGCCATCCTTTCTACACCATTACAGATCCAATAATGTTGTTGGTCACATAGTCATCTATATGACCTCCGACACACAGATAATTTTAATTGTGAATCAGAGAGAACATATGTAAGGTAATACCATTAATAATTTTTATATTGTTTCTATGTCAATTTGATTTGAATCTATTTATATTTTTATGCAAACCGTGAGTTTTTATGTTTTAAGTGTTTGTGAGAGTTGTCTAAGTTTCTTTGAATATAATTTTTATTTTATGTACATCAATGCGCTTCCTATATGTCACCATTTTTAACACATTTATTTATTATTTATCTAATTGTGTATTATCAGTATGTTTTAATATATTTATATTTTATTTATGTTGTAGCCCCTGAGGCAGCCGTTTCCAAACGGCGAAACTCGGCCTGAGTCGGGCTATTCTTGTGTCTCCACTTCAATAAAGGAATTTACAAGACGTTTGGCATCTATCCTCTTTGTTCATCCTGACGGCTTTTATAGATCGCCTTCCTTTGTGTTTTTTGGGTCTTTCCCAGTAGATACAGTATCAAGATTCCTAAGATGGTAATTAATAGAGATGTGAATTGGTTCCGGTATCCTATTTGTAGAACCGCGGGAAATCTTTGTTTCCTGTGGTTCTGACCGCTTTTTTTTCGGCTGCCCCGATCCGAAAAAAACAAACCCACCCCGATCCTTCAAATTTAATTTTTTACAATCCCCCACCCTCCCGACCACCCCCAAAACTTGCCTAAAGTCCCTGGTGTCCAGCGGGGGTCCCGGGAGCGAACTCCCGCTCTCGGGTCATCGGCTGCCAGAAAACAAAATGGCGTGGTGGCCCTTTGCCCTTACCATGTGACAGAGGCTATCAGTGCCATTGGCCGGCCCCTGTCACATGATAGGAGCAATGGATGGCCCGCACCATTTTTTTAAGATGGCGCCGGCCGTCCCCAAGAGGGGGACAATGCTCCCGGGACCCCCGCTGGACCACCAGGGACTTTAGGCAAGTTTTTGGGAGGACGGGAGGGTGGGGGTTTTGTAAATAATTAGATTTGAAGGGTTGGGGTTGGTTTTTCTTTTGGGGGGGGGGTTATGTGCCCTTTCTCCCCCCCCCAAAAAAAAATGATAAGAAAACCACACGAAATTTCGTGGGGTTTTCATATCATTTTCAGGGTCCCCCGATACACGACAACTTTTGAAATATCGTACGAAAAACAAATGCACATCCCTAGTAATTAAGGGGCATGACAGGTTGGCAGAGCAGCAGCAGCAAAACTTTTAAGGTGGTACATCTGAAGCATACAGCAAAGCCATTCTGCACCCTGATGCTCTGGCCCCACTAGACCTTCTGCCAGCTCCTGCCTCAGTCAGGTCCCACCAGTGTGCCATCAGGAAAAGTTAAGAATACATAGCATTCATGCTGGCCCAGACATCACTGATGAAATGCATGCTACTCCCTTCTGCCTTAGCCAGCTGTGCCTCTATGCAACTACGGCACTGGTTGTATGGGATGGTGATGACATTCCTACTAAATGTAGTCCTGGAGGGTACTTTGCATTTGGAGGCTAGAACCTTCGGCAGTCACTTAAAACCTATGTCCTTCACTACCTGCAGGAGCTGGTCATCAAGGGCAATCATTTCCCTGAAACTCCTCATTACTATTTTGGATGCTGCCTACCTCTTGCCTCGGGACAGTTATATGGAAGACCACCCACTTTCCTCTATGATGGGCTGCCGCTTCAGAAACATGGCTGGGTATTGCTGGCCTGTCACTTGACTGCTGGAAGGGGCCATGGGATCAGCATGGGGGAAAGTCTTTCCCTTATCAAAACTGTTCTTCTGGTTTTTACTTGGAGTGGCAGAAGGGGACCCCAAGCTGGTACTGCCACCCTTCCCTGACTCCAATGCTAACAGATGCTGCTTCTGCAGGTGGTGATGCATACCCGCATTTGTGAGTTGCCTCATTTGCTTCCCTCAATTGATATTCTTCCTGCTTACCGACTTCTTCCTGCACATATTTGGACTTTACAGTAGGATAACTTCAGCATTTACTTGATCCAGATAACAACTGGTCTCATTAAACAGATGCTGTACATTGATTTGCCTTTGGCGTGTCTCCTGGCCAACTTATCTTGCCTTGGCTTTGACAAGATGGTGAAGTCACACAAGCAAGAGCTGCTGCTAGTTACCAGTTGTTTTTTTTTCTCAGCAGCAAACAGCCATAGATTTCAATGGGCAATTGTAAAGAATGGGAAACATAAACAAATGGGATGAAAAATATATTTTTTTCATTTGTGGGATCCCTCCATTCATTTCAGGGAGCCACAAATTAAACAAATACTGTTTCACTCATTATATTTTGCCCATTTGTTTCAAACAAATGCACATCTTTAATGCACTCTTTCCCCCTTATATAAAAGTGAATTTTTAAAGCTCTGCACATGCAAAAACCAGGAGATATGCGCATAAGTCAGGCTGGTATGTGCTAAGCAGATTTTAAAAGGTGCTTGCGTATGTGCGTATTTTCTGCTACATGCACAAATACATTTCCCCAAAAAAGGGGCAGGGTATGGGCGTGGTCTGAACGTTCCTGGATTTCACAATGAAACCAGCGCAGGCATACTTCACGCACAAGCACGCACTGGAGTCCTTTGCCACCTAGCTTTACTTCTGTTATCGATGGCGTGTAAATCAGAAAACAAACAAAAATAAAGAGGTGAGCGGGGTTTTAAAGGTCAGGGTTAACAGGGTAAAAGGGAGGTTATTAAACTAATGAACTGAGAAAACTGATTAAGTGCAACAGTGTACATGTTACTAAACTACCCCTACTTATGCGGTAGAAGTGGCATCTGCATGCATAGGTGCACGCCCACATAAATTGCTTGCACATGTGTGCAAATTCAGACTATTTTATACGATGCACGCATGTACAAGTGTATGTTATAAATCAGCTGTGTTCCTGCATGTGTGAGCCGGCAAACGCATGCACATATCCACGCTCGCAGCTGTTTAAAAGTTATCATCAGATAGAGGAACAGAAGTTCTCTTTAATCCAATAAATAGTACAGGCACAGGTGACCATTTTCATATTTTAACTTTAATAAATTCATACAGAGCTGCACTTTTAATTTTTTTATGGGACATTTAAATTTAGATTTCTTGGATTCAAATATAATTTTTCCTTTGCACCCAAGCCAAATTCTGACAGTTTCCCTGATGTTTTAATTTCTGAAAGAGATCACTAACAAGGCTTTCACTGCTAACTCACTTAAGGCCTGATTTTCAAAAGTATTTACATGATTAAAACTAGATTTTACACATGTAAATGCACTTTGCCCATGAAAGTGGGCTTTTGAAAATTGCTACAATATATGCCACTGAATTTTCCATAGGATTTACTTGCGTAAGTAACTGTCTTTGGAAAATTGCTTTGATAGTATATTATATTTACACGAATAACTCCTTTGAAAATTCACCTGTTAGTGTAGTCATCCACTCTCCTACAGTCCTTTCACTGTGTGTCTCTTCCCAAATAAAATAGGGGTGATATAGACACACACAAACGGAGTATAGCTTCCCTCTTTTCTCACTTCAGCTTGCTTCACTGTACTTTACACTCACCCCCACATGCACAGAAGAGAGAGCTCCATATCAGCAGCTTCTTTGTCAGCTGCTTTTCTGTCTTGCTTCAGCCCCAGCATTCTAAACTGTCTTTTATTTTTATTTTTTTGCAGGAGCATATCCTGTGTCCTGCTCTAATCGCAACATTCAGTCTCTTAAAAAAAAAAAAAAAGAGGACACTGTCACTATGTAAGTGAAAGCCACATTTTTCTCCCATTACACAGCCCCATCCCTCCCTGCTCTCCTCTCCACTCCCTGTCCAGCAGCCCTGTCTCTCTTCCCAACTACCCAATATCCTCCCTTATCTCTCTCTCACTCTCTCCACCCCACCTTTCCCCCTTTCTCCAGCACAGGCTTCCTATATCTAAGGAAACCCATGCAAGGGGTGGGGTCACTAAAGAGCCAGTGAGGGTGTGCTGGATTACAGGCACTGGGCTGATTTTCACTACTTTCCTGCCGTATCTGCTCAGTAGGCATGAGGATGCCTGACGGGCATCACGTTCATCCCCAGCCCAGTCCTAGCACTGCTCTGGAGGTTGATTCTGAATGGGCATTGCTCCCTTCTTGACAGTGCAATGAATAAATGGATAGTAAGTGCAAGCAGGCTCTTGCTGCTTCGAGCAGTGCTGGGAATGCCCCGCTGGAGGAGGGAGCAGGCGGTCATCCTCAATCCTCCCACCTCAGTTTGAGGAGTTTTGGGAGAGGGGGTTCTTTCTGGCTTCTGGGGGATGGCGAGGAGAGACGGTCACCACAATCTGGTGGATGGAAAGGAAGAATAGGGGTGGGGGGATGGGGGGGGGGGGGCAGTCCCCTGCTGGTCAATTCTTTTTCCATTGGGTGGTAAAGGGTTATTCCAGGGGTTGTCAGCCCCAGCTACTTTCTTTAGGTTGTTGGGAAGGAGGTTCAAAGAACTGTCAGCTATGCTCATTTTCTTTCTTTTTTAGTGAGGGGTGGTTTAGGGGTTGCTGCCAGTTCTTTTTGACTCCATCAAGCTAGGGTGAGAGAACACTGTAGAAATCTCATCTTTGTGTGACTTTCCTTACTCCAAATCATGTCAACTCTTCGCCGAGGTCCACTGTGCTGTTCGTACCATCTCTCTCTACATGTAAAACTGGCCCCAAACCCTAGACCCACACCAAAACCTCATCTCGAGTTACTAGCTGGCCCTCCTATAGCAGTATAAATACTTGACTACTATGTGTGCCACCCCAGAGGCTCGCTCTCCCCACCCCCCCCCCAACCCCCATGCCTAAAAGGAATTTGCAATATTTATCATGAATTGCGTTTCGGGTATATTGCACAGCTTAACACCAGGAAAAAAGGTGTAGTTATTTCCGGCATTAAAGTGTGCGATAATGCCCCTCATTTTCATCGATCCCACCCAAACCCCTCCCCAATCCTGCTCCTTTGAATAAATTTGAAAAATTTGCATTCACGTCGTGCACTGCGATAAATATTGCATGCATTATGGCATTAGCGCCATAACGCATTTTGATGAATGATCCTGTTAGCTGGCTAAAGCTGACTTTAAGGGCCTCATTTTCCAAGCACTTTACCGCGTGCGATAAATTCGCAAATCGCGTTAACAGCTGTTAACGCGATTTAGTAATTTGGTATTCAGGGGGCGGAGTTGGGGCGGAGCATATGTAAAGCGGGAACCTGTTTATCGTGTGCGGGCGCTACGGGTCAGAAAAGGATTATCACCATCCACGATAGTCCCAGACAGCCTGTTTCAGGCTCCCAGGGGGGGGGGGGGGGGGGGGGGGGGGGGGGGGGGGGAGGGAGAGAGAGAGAGAGAGAGAGAGAGAGAAAGAGAGAGAGAGAGACTTACTATAGTGCCTATGCCCTAGACAGGTATTTGAATCCCTATGGGAGGGCCACCTACTAACTCGGGGTGGGGATTAGGTATGAGCGTTGGGGGTTGGGGGCCACTTTCGCATTGCACATGAGACCTACGGACAGAACAGTGGTCTCTAGTGCAGATTTGCTGGCCGTCGGAGTGAGGATGCTCACTCCAAGAAGTGGTTTGGGCAACATTCTCTCCACCTAGCTTGATGGACACTCTACCTGGGCAACAACATGCTAGGTGGAGAGAATGTTGCCCAAATCTCCTCTTGGAGTGAGCGTCCTCACTCCGACGGCCAGCAAATCTGCACTAGAGACCACTGTTCTGTCCGTAGGTCTCATGTGCAATGCGAAAGTGGCCCCCAACCCCCGACGCTCATACCTAATCCCCACCCCGAGTTAGTAGGTGGCCCTCCCATAGGGATTCAAATACCTGTCTAGGGCATAGGCACTATAGTAACTCTCTCTCTCCCCCCCCCCCCCCAGGGGAGCCTGAAACAGGCTGTCTGGGACTATTGTGGCCTGCAATGATTGAAATCCAAAAACCGGCAAATATTGTGCA
The DNA here is from genome assembly GCF_901001135.1 of Rhinatrema bivittatum. NCBI lineage: Eukaryota > Metazoa > Chordata > Amphibia > Gymnophiona > Rhinatrematidae > Rhinatrema > Rhinatrema bivittatum. The sequence continues at coordinate 676,339,670 of NC_042616.1, read as the reverse complement.
CCGTGATGAAAGAATCATCACACACTGGGAAAACATTGTGTGTGGCGCAAATGGCAAAAACATCACCGCACGTGATGTTTCCCCACTGCACGAAAGAAGCCTCATTTGCATTGGTAACGCCCCCTAATGTGTTACCAATGCAATATTGGAAAATGAGGCTAAGTGTTAGCCTTTTAAATTTTGGATGATTTTCTCTGCCAAAAATCTAGGTGGTTAGATTCAACTGAAAAGGAGCTTAACTTAGCCAGCTAAGGGGGGAGTCATTCATCAAATTGCGACGTGGCCTTTTCTGCGTGAGTTAGGGCGGGGCAAAAAATAATTCTTTTTCCAGTAGCATTGTGGGCGATAATGTTTTAGACAGTATCGCCAGCAGTAGTGCCGGAAATAACTTCACCTCTTTCAGTGGCGCTATGGGGGCGATAGTGTGCGGCGCGGCCGCAACCACGGCGAGTGAAAACATACCACCGCAATGCAGCCGGCTGCACACTATCACCCCCCGCCCCCCCCCCTTTTTTTTTTTTTTTTTTGCGAGTCATCATTAGTAAATTAGATGCTCAGCCTTTATTTGAAAATCCATCTGTATGTTCCTATGTAAGTATAAGATGATGAAAGGAGATGTTTGAAATCAGGGAATAGCCATAATGGGAGATGCATACCTCTCATTCCAAAAACACATGACTACAAATATATTGAAGGAAAAAACAGGAGGCCTATGTTACGAAAAGAGTCTGTTAGTGGACCCTTGGGCCGGCTGACTGGAGACGGACTCCAGTCGATGGTAAGGAGCCGGGAGGCGGAACAAGGCTGGAGCGGGTTACGAAGTCTTCGCCCTGGAAACCCGAGACCCCCCCAGGAGGAGCCCGTAGGGGTCCGGGTCGCTGGGACTTAGGAGATCCGGTAGTTGAGATAGGCGGATGATCAGGAGAGTTGAGAGGAAGTCCGATGGTCGTGGCTGGCTGAAGACAAGGAGAATCGAGAAGAAATCCGAGGGTCGAGGCTGGCTGAAGACAAGGAGAATCGAGAAGAAGTCCGAGGGTTGAGGCTGGCTGAAGACAAGGAGAATCGAGAAGAAGTCAGAGGGTCGAGGCTGGCTGAAGACAAGGCAGGATGCTGGAAAAGCTGGAGCGGAACCACGGAGCGGAGGCTGGAACAGGCAGGGTTAGGCAAAGCAGGAACAGGATAGGAGCAAGGCACGGCTGGAACAAGCAGGAACCAGAGCTGGAAGCAAGGCACGGCTGGAACAAGCAGGAACCAGAGCTGGAACAGCAACTAAGCACTCAAGAGAGTGACCTCGTTGCAAAGGCAAGGTAGGAGAGACAGACGCCGGTTTAAATAGCCAGCCGGCGTCTGACGTCAGGAGAGGGGCGGTTCAGCACTTCCGGGTGCTGGACCTACAAGAGGGGTTCCCTCACGCGCGCGCGCGTTCCCTGGCAGGGGGAGGAGTCTGGCTCGGGCCTTGGCAGCGTCCCCACGTGGGAGACGCCGCTGCCATGCGGTCGGGCAGGCCCCACGGAGCGCAGGTCGCTGCAGGAGCGGAGGACCCGAAGAGCAGGTAAGGACCCGGTCGCTAGCCTGGAGACCGGGACCACAACAGCCTAGGCAGAAGAACAATATAAGAAGAAAAAGAGCTAAGAAACAAATAAGTTAATATCTGAAAGATTATACCTATTACTGCTGCTTTCAAGGGCTTTATTAGATTTAACAAAATCAGCAATTTTTAATTGCAGTGGGATAATCCTGTAGCTATTGAATTATTCCTCTACACAACATGTATGCAAACAGATCTCTCAAAATAACTCATCACATTAAGAAATCAGATTAGCTGAATATGCTGAAGTGCTTTAAAATGTACCGTGCTTCTGTTGCCTCTGTTTCCCCTGATCATGCAAAGACATTTTTTTTTAAGAGCATTCTAGCATAATAACCCTCCTCTACTGCCTCATCAATATTCTTCACTTGTTTTCCTCTGCCATTCTATGACCTAAATCTGTATCATGAAAACATGCAGAAGGTCCTCACAATAAAAAAAAAATACTTCATGTTTGTTTCATGTTTTAAAATCCAGAACAAAAATCTCACACCTTACTAGTTTTTAAGATATGTGAATAGAATATTTAAGATGAAAAGAAGGACAGATAAAAGTTGCGGTGTGTGCTATAGGGTTAGTGTGATTAACTTGTCATATGTCATATAACTATGTTTTAAAGATAAAATGTCCTAGAACTGAAAATCTATTAAAATTCCTCCTGCTAATATTTTATCCCAATGCTGGACAGCTTTTCTTTCACAGAACATAACCAAAAAACAGTTCACCAATAATTTAAAAAACAAAACAAAACATACTTAACCTCTTTTCTTCAATAACGCATGCAGTACCATTTGATTTTTAGTGATGGAAAAAGTCCCAAATGTATGGCAGAGTCTATAATTCAAGCAAATTGTTGTATATCACTAAGGAAAGAAGGATTTCTCTGGAGGTATTTTACGTTATTATTGAGTATTTTGCAAATTAAGAATGAATATATTTTATTTGGGAACATGTTATTGACAGAAAACTATCAATAGTAACGCGGGAATTGTCAAGGGTCTGTCAATATTAATGTAATTATGATTAAGGGAATCACATGGATTTTAGCTGCTCCAAGTAACATCTCCTACAGTGCTGCTATCAATATAAGCATTATTATTGACCAATTTTGAGACTGAGAGTGCTAGATGTATTACTACTGGACATATTTGTCAATGCATTTGGAGTAAAATAATATTCAACATTTAAATTTACAGGCCAGTAGAGGTGCCTAGTTTCCACCTAATCTCCACTACTTTGAGTTGGTACTAATTGACTTCTGCTCTTTGGGTGCTATAGGCAGGCTACTGTTTATATTTCTCTTTAAAGAAAGATAATAATTCTTATGTAAGAAGCACTTACAAAAATGTTTTATGCATCTATTGTTAAAAAAAAATTTCCAACTTTTCAAAGGATAATGTCAAAATGCATTTGAAAACTTCATAACATTAGCATATTAATGTGTATATTTGTTATCATGTACTGTTTTTCTAATAAGAATAGCTTGATTTTTATATCATCCCTTACTGCTAAACACACTCAGAGTCTGGATCAACCAAACTAAAATATAATCATTTTTTGAATTTATTTAGAAAATGAAATGTCACCACCACCTAATCTGACAGGAGAAACCTCCTGGAACTTGACAGGTGAATGGTCAGATAAATCATTATAGGATATGGTGGTGAGAGTGAGGGAAGTAAGGAGGTGATTATTATTTTTTTAAATTACACTTTGTAAATGTAACGTTCTTTTTAGTAAAATAGTTATTTCTAGAATATTGCCTTTTACCTTCAGCTGCTCACCTTCAGCTTTTGATGCCTACCTTGGGTGACAATCAATTATCTGATAGTAGAGATTTTCTAAAGGAGCATTACTTAAATAAAACATTTTATACCAATGTGCTAGATTGTGATGTGCACAAGTATACATGTTGAGCACTAGTGAGGACGCTTGGAATTAATTGGGACGATTCATCAGTAGATGCAGCATGCATAAGGCCAGATTACTGATAGGGACATAGAAGTATCCCCCAACCTCAGTTTACAGTCAGGCATCTAGAGGTCAAATGGGTATAGGATCCTAATTTGGGGCAGGATGATTTTCAAAAAATGTACTACACTTGGAATAAATATGCTCCATTAAAATTGTACACCTCTAACCAAATAAATTTGTCTAGTTAAAATCATGGACTGCCCAAATTTAGCCAGGCAAAAATAGGGCAGGCTGGAGGTATTCTCAGGGCAGAATTTTCAAATTTAAAGCCTTATTTACGAAGGCTATTCTCACATCCTGTGTCTAAGGGAAAAATGCTTAGTAAATGAGGCCCTTCATCAGTTAGCACAATATTCAGCACTAGCAAGCAAATAGGGTCATTTACAAAGCCACACTATTTTATTATGGGAGGGGCCAAACATCACAGGGAACTGTTCCTGTGATATTTTGCACACCCCCCCCCCATGACAAAAACTTGTGGCAGTTGTGCCACATGATTTTCCAGCATGGGAGAACTGGCATGTTTTAGCAGATGAGACTGCTAAAATGCAAGATGGCATCCCATTGCGTATGAATCTGCCATTGTTTTAAGGGCCCTGAGGTCATAATCTACCCCCCAAAATGTGCATAAATTCCCCCAGAGGTCTCTTGAAACCCCAGCTGCCTTCCAAGGCGCCTGGACCTCCGAAACACAACACGCTGAAGAAATGGCCACCAGAAATATCGTCTTGAGAGTTAAATCCTTCAAGGAGGCCCTCTTAATAGGCTCAAAAGGTACCGCGTTGAGACCACGGAGAACCAAGTTCAAGTTCCAGGAAGGACAGGGAACCCTCACAGGAGGACGCAAGTTCCTAACACCATGCAAAAAACGAGCAACATCTGGGTGACAAGCAAGAGAGGAACCTTCCACCTTACCACTCAGGCAACCCAGAGCCGCCACCTAAACTTGAGGAGAACTGTAGGCCAAACCCTTCTTCAATCCATCCTGTAAGAACGTAAGGATATGCCCCACAGAAGTCTGTCGTGGTGAAATCTGTAAGTCCCTGCACCATGCGTCAAATACCTTCCATACCCTCCATAAGTAAGCGTAGTCGAAGACCTTCGTGCCCGAAGGAGAGTGGAAATGACCACTTCTGAATAACCTTTCTTCCTCAACTGCCGCCGCTCATAAGCCAAGCCGCCAGACAAAAGCGATCCACCAGGTCGAAAAATACCGGACCCTGGTGAAGGAGATTCGGAAGATGGCCCAGACGCACTGGCCCGTCCACCGCCAGACTGACGATATCCGCGAACCACGGGTGCCTTGGCCACTCCGGGGCCACAAGAATCACCAGACCCTGATGTGATTCTATGCACCATAATACCTTTCCCACTAGGGGCCACGGGGGGAACACATAGAGGAGGATGTGACGAGGGCACGGAATCACAAGTGAATCTACTCCTTCCGATCCGTGCTCTCGCCTGCAGCTGAAGAAACGTACCGCCTTTGCATTCAGCCGAGTCGCCATCAAATCCAGGCGCGGAACCCCCCAGCGCCGGGTTATGAGATCCATCGCCTCGGCCGACAGCTCCCACTCTCCCGGGTCTAGGTGTTGCTGGCTGAGATAATCCGCCTGAACGTTGTCCACGCCTGCAATATGGGTGGCCGCGATGCGGGATAGATGAAGCTCCGCCCAGGCCATCAACAGTGATGCCTCGTCCGCCACCGGATGACTTCTTGTGCCGCCTTGCCGATTTATATACGCCACTGTGGTCGCATTGTCCGATAGAACTCGTACCGCCCGACCGCGTACCAGTGGAAGTTGGCGGCGCAAGGCCAGGTGCACCGCCCTGGTCTCCAGACGGTTGATGGACCAAGAGGCCTGGCGAGGAGACCATGACCCCTGCACCGCTCAAGACTGACACACTGCCCCCCAGCCTGACAGACTGGCATCCGTCGTCACTACTACCCAAGGCGGAGGTTCCAGATCCACACCTTGCAGGAGATGGTCCGTGTTCAACCACCAAGCGAGGCTGGACCGGGCCTGCTCCAGTAAAGGCAACTCCATGCCGTAATCCCCGGTCCTGGGATCCCAGCGAGAAAGAAGCGCTCTTTGCAAAGGCCGCATATGCGCAAAGGCCCACTGCACCATCTCCAGAGTAGAAGCCATATGACCAATGACCTGTAAATAATCCCATGCCATAGGTAATGGGAGAACCAGCATGTTCTGCACTTGTGTCATCAGATTGACCATCCGCTGGTGAGGCAAAAACATCTTGCCCACCAAGGTATCGAAGCGGGCTCCCAAGAACTCCAATTGTTGAGTCGGCTCTAACTGGCTCTTTGCAAAGTTGACTACCCAACCTAACGACTGCAGCTGCTGCACCACCAACCGAACCGACCGCTTGCACAATTCCTCCGACTTCGCCAATCGTCGAGATAGGGATGTACCAGTATTCCTTGATGGAGTAGAAAGGCCGCGACGACCACGAGTATCTTGGTAAACACCCTGGGTGCAGTCGCGAGCCCGAATGGAAGGGCACAAAACTGGAAATGGTTTCCTAATACCATGAACCTCAGATACCTTTGGTGGTGCCCCCGGATTCCAATATGGAGATACACCTTGGTCAGATCTAAAGAAGCCAAAAATTCTCCCTTGTGGACGGCCGCAATAACAGACCGCAGCGTCTCCATCCGAAACCGAGGGACGCGCAAGGCCTTGTTTACCCTTTTTAAATCCAAGATCGGCCTGAAGGTGCCCTCCTTCTTTGGAACCACAAAGTATATGGAATACCGTCCCATCCCGCGCTCGGCCGGTGGAACAGGCAGCACCGCCCCCAGAGTCCGCAACCGGTCCAAAGTTTGGGTGATAAGTAGTTGCTTTTCCCGAGGACCGCAAGGCGATATCATAAAAAGATCCCGGAGGGGCCGAGCAAATTCCAACACGTAACCATAATGAACCACGTCGAGGACCCATTGGTCCGAAGTTATCTTGACCCATTCCTCCCAAAACAGGGACAACCGACCCCCGATGCGCAGGACGAAGGAATGGGTCTGCGCGTCTTCATTGAGTAGTCTTGTTGGGGACAAAGCTCTGTGAGGATCCCACTCGCTGAGGCCTCCTGCCCCGAAAGGAAGGAGACCAAGACTGAGACCTGGACCCTTGTTGTCTTTGGGGAAAGGAACCGCCTCTCCCCATATGGAATCGTCACTGACCCTGAAATCGAGCCCTGGAGTTTCCAAAGGACCAAGATTCATGGGGCTTATCCTCAGGCAATTTATAAACCTTATTGTCTCCCAAATCCTTGATGAGTTGATCCAACTCCTCTCCAAATAACACCTTACCCTTGAAGGGAAAGGAACCTAAACGGGACTTAGAGGAAGCATCCGCCGACCAGCGACGCAGCCAAAGCAACCGTCTGGCAGAAACTGCCGATGACAAAGTGCGAGCCGAGGTTCGTAGCAAATCATACAAGGCATCCGCTGTTTAGGCGACCGCTGCCTCCATGCAGTTGGCCTGCTCCGCTTCGTCTGGCGGAAGTTCCTGAGCTGTAAGCAGTTGTTGAATCCAGCGGAGAGATGCCCTCTGCACCATACTGCTACAGGCTGCCGCTCGGACCCCTAACGCTGCAACTTCAAAGATGCGCTTCAACAAGATCTCCAACTTACGGTCCTGAAGATCCTTCAACGCTACCCCCCCCCCCCCATAACGGGGATGGTAGTATGTTTAACCACTGCCGCGACCGCCGAATCCACTGAGGGGACCTTAAGCAGTTCCGACGGTAGGGGATACAACTTGTCCATAGCCTTGCTAACTCGCAAGGAAGCTTCCGGAACATCCCATTCCTTAGCGACAATCTGTAATACATTGGAATGGAAGGGAAAGGTTTGCGGAGGGGCCCGCAGGCCCGCCATAGCTGCATCCCCCGTTGACGTGTCCGCTTCCTGCTGCGGCGCCTGGATCTCCAACTCCTTCAAAACATGAAGGATCAAAAAGTTGAGCTCATCCTTACCAAATAAGCGGAGAACCTGGGGGTCATCTCCTTCAACCGACCCCTGACCTTCAGCAAGATCCGCTCCTAGCGCATCCGGGGGGTCTGGGATGAGAACCGGGGCCTCCAGAACTCCTGCAGCTCCCAGTGGCCGAGGACATCTAGCCCCATCCTTCCCCTGATCCGGGACCTCCCTTGGAATCTTTTGGGGGGGGAGGGGGGTCATCCACCTCCCAACCTGCTTCTGCCTCCAAAAATGCTTTGTGCATCAACAGCACAACTTGGAGGAGAAAGGCACTGGCCCCTTAAATATTGCCACTGCGGGTCGGGCGGGAGGGGGGACCGAGGAGAATCTGAATCGGGCGCACTCTGCGGGCTTAAAGCCGGCGGCGAAGGAGGGAGAGAATCCTCCTCCTCCGACGCTGAATCAGGAGCCTGCCGTGTGGTCAAAATGGCCGCCGCATCGGGAGCCTACCGCGAGGTCAAAATGGCCACCGGCTCCCTCTCAGACCGGGAATCAGCTCCCCTTCGCCGCCGCGCTGAAGAAGCCAAAGAAGCACCGCTGCGGGCAACACTCGGCCCCCGAGAGGGTCCCTCGCCCCCGGGAAGACATCGGGAGCAGAGGCCCTCTCGGGAGAGTCGTGCCCCTGCCTTCCCACAGGCCGTGCAGGCCGAAGATCGTGGCATGAAGAGGACGGCAGTAGTAAAAGCGTGCCAAAAGTAAGTACCGTCCCCAAAATGTAAGCGTGCCGGGTGAACCAGCCACCCTGTCTGGAATCCCTGGTCCAACGCACGGCAGGCCGGGGCTGCAAGCACCAAGCTCACTGCCTGTCCCCAACAGGGCTTACGTGGCCTTCTTAAAACAAATAAAACTTGTTACTGTTTTTTTTTTTAAACAGAATTTCTAAAAGCAAGCCCCCCTCCAGAGGAAACCTCTGGGAAACAATCACTGTGGGGGGGGGGGGGGGGGAGGGTGACAGGCCCACCTGTAAGCTCTCCCCCTGGACCTAGAGGGACACTAATACCGGGAAAACACTTGAGGGCATAGCCCTCTACGCCTGCCTGATAAAACTGCTACCCGCTGCGCGGGGAACAGAATGAGAAAAACAAGATAAACTATACAGACACCTACTTTTTTTTATTTTTAAAGCAAGCAAACAACCAGTTGATCTAGCCAGCGTAGCCTTAACCACTAGAAAAAACCTGGAAATTCCAGAAGAAATGTTAAGACAAATCAGGACCGCAGGTTATGCCTCTCAATCTGCTGGAGTCAGAGAAAATACTGAGGGATCGCAGGTGGCACACCGGTATATCTAGGGGGTGCTGTTCAGTTTTTCTCTCTGACTCCATCTGCTGGAGGGGAGGCATAACCCAGCAGTCTGGACTGATCCTGGTACGTACAGGGAACAGTGGGTTATGCACCGCTACCAGCAGATGGAGATGGAGCAAAGCTGACATCACGGTACATATACCCTTGCACTGACATCAGCCCACCAGCAGGGCTGGTGGAAGCACTAGACAGACTAGGTGGCCACCTAGGGTGCCACCGGTCTAAAGGGGCGGTGACAGCACAACTTCTCCTTTTTCCCGCCCATGCGGCCCGGAAGAGGAAGCAGTGGATCCGCACAGGTGGGAAGAAGAGGCGACCATGCAGGAAAAAGGATAGCGCATCCCCCGGTCCAACGTAGAAAGAGGAGGCATTGGTACCAGGTTCGCACGGTATTCGAGAACAGGAGGAACAGAAACAACGCCCCCTCCCCGCAGGAAACAGAGTAACATCAGCGCCAGTGTCCTCAAGAAAGAGGGTGCTAAAAGAGGAGGCTGCCGCTGGACCTGTACTTCTACTGGGAAGGGGGAGGAAGTGAGTGAGAGCATGCGTATGTGTCTGTGAGAGCATATGTGTGTCTATAAAGGAAAATTAGTTTCTTACCTGATAATTTTCGTTCCTGTAGTACCAAGGATCAGTCCAGACTGCTGGGTTATGCCTCCCCTTCAGCAGATGGAGTCAGAGAAAAGCTGAAAAGCACCCCCTAGATATACTGGTGTGCCACCTGCGATCCCTCAGTATATGCGATATCAAAGCAGAAGTAACCAAATGATCACTTCCGGCACAGCCCCCATTTTTTTTTTTTTAACCCACTGACCAGATCAATCAGTAACATCCTTGAAAAACAGGAAACAATTCTGCCACCTTATGCCCTATAGTAGAACACAAAACCAACAAACTTACCGTTCAAACTTTCTAGATACTTGTAAGTATAACCTGTAACCGTAAAGTACTGAACACGAGCGGACTCCCAGAAACCTTGGGTGGGCGTCTGGACTGATCCTTGGTACTACAGGAACAAAAATTATCAGGTAAGAAACTAATTTTCCTTTCCCTGTACGTACCAGGATCAGTCTAGACTGCTGGGATGTACCCGAGCCGTCTTAACTGGGGTGGGACCCCGAACGTCCTGCTCGAATCACGCTGCTCCCAAAAGACTCCGTAGACGGACCATGAACATCCAAGCGATAATGCCTGGCAAACGTATGCAAGGATTTCCAAGTGGCCGCCCTGCATATCTCTTGGCAAGACACCAACTGGCTTTCTGCCCACGAAGTCGCTTGAGAACGCAATGAATGAGCCCTAGGCCCATCAGGGACAGGCTTACCACAGCCAACATATGTGGACGCGATTGCGCTCTTCAACCAGCGAGCGATAGTTGTCTTAGATGCCTGAAGACCTTTCTTGGGCCCATTCCACAACACAAAGAGGTGATCCGACCTCCGAAACTCGTTGGTGACCTCCAAATACCGCAGGAGCACCCGACGGACATCCAAACGCTTCAAGTCCCGACCTTGAGAAGACTGGAGTTCCTCCTTCGAAAAAGAAGGTAATTCCACCGTCTGATTAACATGAAACGCCGAAACCACCTTTGGCAAGAAGGAAGGTACTGTGCGTAAGGAGACTCCCGACTCCGAAATACGCAAGAACGGCTCCCTACAAGAAAGAGCCTGCAGTTCCGAAACACGAAGAGCTGACGAGATGGACACAAGGAATACTGTCTTGAGAGTTAAATCCTTCAAAGAGGCCCTCTTCAGAGGCTCAAAAGGGGCCGCGCAGAGACCACGGAGAACCAAGTTCAAGTTCCAGGAAGGACAGGGTACTCTCACCGGAGGACGCAAGTTCCTATCTCCTCTCAAAAAACGAGCAACATCCGGGTGACACGCAAGGGAAAAACCCTCAACCTTACCTCTCAAGCAACCCAGAGCCGCTACCTGAACTCTAAGTGAACTGTAGGCCAAACCCTTCTTCAAACCGGCTTGCAAAAACGTAAGAATATGTCCCATGGAAGAACGTCGTGGTGAGATATTTAAATCACCACACCAAGAGTCAAAAACCTTCCAAACTCTAGCATAAGCAAGCGTAGTCGAAGACCTGCGCGCCCGAAGAAGAGTAGCAATGACTGCGTCCGGATAACCCTTCTTCCTCAACTACCTCCTCTCAAAAGCCAAGCCGCCAGACAAAAGTGATCCGCCAGATCGAAAAATACCGGACCCTGTCGAAGGAGATTCGGAAGATGACCCAGCCGTAGCGGACCGTCCACCACCAGATTGACGAGATCCGCGAACCACGGACGGCGCAGCCATTCCGGAGCCACGAGAATCACAAGACCCCGATGGGATTCTATGTGCCTTAGCACCTTCCCCACTAGGGGCCACGGAGGAAACACATATAGAAGGATGCGAAGAGGCCACAGAAGCACCAATGCATCTACGCCTTCCGAGCCGTGTTCCCGCCTTCGGCTGAAGAAATGCGCCGCCTTTGTGTTTAGCCGAGTCGCCATCAAGTCCAAGAGCGGGACCCCCCAACGCTGGGTGATGAGATACATCGCCTCGGCCGACAGCTCCCACTCCCCTGGATCTAGATGCTGCCGACTGAGGTAATCCGCCTGAACGTTGTCCACGCCCGCAATATTTTTATTTATTTATTTAGCATTTTTATATACCGACTTTCCAATAACAGAATTACTGATCAATTCGGTTTACATTCTAAACAATAACATTGACAAGTAAATGTCTTACAATGAACAGGTCGATATAACCTGGATTAGTACATATGGGTTAATAACATAAGTAGAAGATACGGTGCCTAATGTAGGCTAAATAAACAGTTGATAGTTATAAGACTGGGTTTTGATATTAGACTGCCAAAGTTCAAGTGAGTTCTAGAGATGATCTAAATAGTTCTCTAGTGGATTACCACCGAAGGGATCATTGGCAGGGATATTCCGCAGGTTGATGTTATGGGAAAGCTTGGTTGAATAACCAAGTCTTGAGTCTTTTTTTAAATGTAGTGGAGCATTGCACTGATCTGAGTTCTGGCGGGAGAGTGTTCCAGAGTTTGGGACCAGCTGTGGAGAAAGCTCTTTTGCTTAATGCTGACTTCATCGGTGGGATATGAAGGTTGTTTCTATAGGCTTGTCTCACTGGTCTGGTAGAGGTGTGGAATTGGAGAGGGATTTTGAGCTCGAGTGGTGCCAAGTTGTGTAGTGCCTTGTGGGTTACTGAGAGCACTTTGAAAAGTATTCTGAATTTGACGGGAAGCCAGTGTAGGCTTTTTAAGATGGGTGAGATGTGGTCTCTTTTGTTGGACTTGGTTAAGATCCTTGCTGCAGCGTTTTGCAGCATCTGTAGCGGTTTTATGGCGTTAGCAGGAAGGCCTATGGGTGGCCGCGATGCGTGACAAGTGACGTTCCGCCCAGGCCATCAACAGTGACGCCTCGTCCGCTACCTGACGACTTCTTGTGCCTCCTTGCCAATTTATGTACGCCACCGTGGTCGCGTTGTCCGACAGAACTCGCACCGCTCGACCGCGCAACATCGGAAGGAGATGACACAATGCCAAACGTATCGCTCTGGTCTCTAGACGATTGATGGACCAGGTGGCCTGGTACGCAGACCATGTCCCCTGCACCGCTCGGGACTGGCAGACCGCCCCCCAGCCAGAAAGGGTGGCATCCGTCTTCACTACTATCCAAGACAGAGGCTCCAGGTCCACTCCTTGCAGAAGATGGTCCGGGGTTAGCCACCAATAGAGACTGGACCGAGCCGGCTCCAGCAATGGCAACTCCAGGTCGTACTCCTCGGACCTGGGATCCCAACGAGAAAGAAGCGCTCTTTGTAAAGGATGCATATGTGCAAAAGCCCACGGTACCATCTCCAGAGTAGACACCATATGACCAATGACCTGCAAATAATCCCAGGCCGTAGGTAACGGGAGGTCCATCAGGTTCCGCACCTGTGTCATTAGATTGTTCATGCATTGACGCGGCAGAAAGACCTTGCCCACCAAGGTATCGAAACGGGCGCCCAAGAACTCCAACTGTTGGGACGGTTGTAGTCGGCTCTTCATGAAGTTGACTACCCAACCTAATGCCTGAAGTTGCTGCACCACCAAGCGAACCGCCTGTTTGCACAATGCTTCCAATTTCGCCTGGATGAGCCAGTCGTCGAGATAGGGATGTACCAGGATCCCTTGGCGGCGTAGGGAAGCTGCCACCACAACTAGAACTTTGGTGAACACTCTTGGAGCGGTCGCCAGTCCGAACGGAAGGGCACAAAACTGGTAATGGGTCCCCAACACCATGAACCTCAGGTATCTCTGATGATCCTTTCGGATCATCAGAGATACCTGAGGCGTATCAATGTGAAGATACGCCTCGGTCAGATCCAAAGAAGCCAAAAATTCTCCCTTGTGGACGGCCGCAATAACAGACTGTAGCGTCTCCATAGGAAAACGAAGAACGCATAACGCTTTGTTCACGCGTTTCAGATCCAAGATTAGCCTGAACGCGCCCTCCTTCTTTGGAACCACGAAATATATGGAATACCGACTAGTCCTGTGCTCGGCCGGCGGAACCGGCAATACCGCCCCCAGTGCCCGCAAGCGGTCCAAGGTTTGAGCGATAACCTGCTGCTTTTCCGGAGGACCGCATGGCGATATCATAAAAAGATCCAGGAGGGGACGAGCAAAATCCAACTTGTAACCGCGCCGAACCACGTCTAGGACCCATTGATCCGAAGCTATCTTGACCCATTCCTCCCAAAACCGGGACAAACGACCCCCGATGAACGGAACGGAGGAATGGGCTTGCACGCCTTCATTGAGCAGCCTTGTTGGGGGCGAAACTTTGGGAGGATCCCACAGGCTGAGGCCGCCGGCCACGAAAGGAAGGAGACCATGACTGGGACCTTGTCGCCTGCTGTTTTTGGGAAAAGGAACAACCCCGTCCCATACGGAACCGCCGCTGACCCTGACAACGAGCCCTGGCATTCCCAAAGGATCTAGACGGACGGGGCTTATCCTCCGGCAACTTATAAACCTAATTTTCTCCCAGGTCCTTAATGAGCTGATCCAGCTCGTCTCTAAACAATAACTTAACCTTAAAGAGAAAAGAACCTAGCCGGGCCTTAGAAGAGGTGTCCGCCGAACAACGACAAAGTCAAAGCAACCGTCTGGCTGAAACCGCAGAAGACATAATGCGAGCCGAGGTCCGCAACAAATCATATAAGGCATCCGCAGTATAGGCGACCGCAGCCTCCACGCGGTTGGCCTGCTCCGCCTCGCCCGGTGGGAGCTCCTGTGTAGTAAGCAGCTGTTGGACCCAGCGGAGGTTGGCCCTCTGCACGAGACTGCTACAAGCCGCCGCCCGGACACCTAAGGCCGCCACGTCGAAAATGTGCTTCAATAAGATCTCCAACTTTTGATCCTGGAGATCCTTCAACGCTATCCCCCCCGTGACGGGGATAGTAGTGTGCTTAACCATGACCGTGACCGCCGAATCCACCGAGGTGGTCTTGAGAAGATCCAAGGATTCCGCCGGTAGGGGATACAGCTTGTCCATAGCCCTGCTCACCCGTAGCGAAGCTTCTGGAAGCTCCCATTCCTTAGACACAATCTGCCAAACCTTGGAATGGAAGGGAAAAGTTTGAGGGGGGGCCCGTAGGCCCGCCATAGCCACATCCCCCGTGGACGTGTCCGCTTCCTGTTGTGGAGCCTTCAAAACATGTAGAATTAAGAAGCTTAACTCGTCCTTACCAAATAATCGGAGTACCGGGGGGTCATCACCTTCCACAGGTCCCTGCTCGTCCGCAACTAGCCCATCGGGCGCAACTGGAGAGTCCGGAACGAGATCCGGCACCAACAGACCTCCAGCCCCCCCCCCGCGGACGAGGGCAACGAGCCCCAGCGTTCCCCAGATCCAACACTGTTTTGGGGATCTTCGAAGGAGAGGGACCTTCTGCCTCCCAACCTGCTTCTGCCTCTAGAAATGCTTTGTGCATTAGTAGCACAAACTTAGAGGAAAATGGGACTGATCGCTTTAAATTTAAATTTTCCCCCACGGGACCAGAGGGGGAGGGGGCTCGACGAGGCTCCAAATCGGGCAGACTCCGCGGGCTTAGATTAGGTAGAGAAGGAGGAGGGGAGACTTCCTCCTCAGACGCTGAACGCTCTGCCTGCCGCGTGTCCAAGATGGCCGCCGCCCTCCTCTCCAAGGGAAGCGGGGCTGAAGATCGGGTGCCCAGTATCCTTCACTGCCGCGCTGAGGAGGGGAGAGAGGACCCGCTGCGGGCAGCGCTCGGCCCCCGAGAGGGTCCCTCGCCCCCGGGAAGACATCGGGAGCAGAGACCCTCTCGGGAGAGTTGCACCCCTGCCCGCCCCCCCCCCCCCCCCCCCCCCCCCCGCAGGCCGAAGATCATGGCATCCCGAGACCGGGCTGAAGAGGAGCAGTCAAAAGCGAACACTCGCCGGGTGAACTAGCCACCCTCTCCGGAGTCCTCACAGGCACGGCAGGCCGGGGCTGTAACAGAGAGTTCACTGCCTGTCCCCAACAGGGCTTAAGTGGCTCTGCAGAATTAAATTTAAACTTTTTTTTTTTTTACCGAGCCCCCTTCAGGGAATTAAACCCTGGAATAGTGGGGGGAGGGTGACCGGCCCACCGGTAAACTCTCCCCCAGCCTACGGGACACACTAGTCCAGGAAATCAAAAAGGGCAATGCCCTCTATGCCTGCCCAGCCACTAGCCTCCACGCTGGGCTAAGAAGCAAACAATCAATCAAATATACAACTTATCTCCAACAGTTTTCTTTCTCTTTTTTTTTTACATAAAGAATCCCCGGGAGGGAAGAAACCAGTTGATCTAGTCAGGGACGTAAATAAGTAAATTCCCAGACAAACAAACCGAACCAGGACAGGACCGCAGGTTATGCCTCTCAATCTGCTGGAGTCAGAGAAAATACTGAGGGATCGCAGGTGGCACACCAGTATATCTAGGGGGTGCTTTTCAGCTTTTCTCTGACTCCATCTGCTGGAGGGGAGGCATAACCCAGCAGTCTGGGCTGATACTGGTATGTACAGGGAACTGCGACAGCATGTCTGTGTGTATCTGTGAGAGCATGTCTGTGTCAATCACAGAATGTGTGTCTATATCTATGAGAGCATGTGTGTGTCTATAAGTGATTGTGTGTGTAAAAGAGCATGTCTGTGTGTGTTGCTGTGTCTGAGAGAGCATGTCTGTGTGTGTTGCTGTGTCTGAGAGAGCATGTCTGTGTGTGAGCATATTTTATGACTGAGCATGTGTGTGTATATATATATATATATATATATATATATATATATATATATATGAGAGAGAGAGAGAGATTGTGAGGATCAACCTCTCCCCTAATCCATGACAATCTTAGGGCATCTGGAAATCAAATGATCCCAGGTATGAACAGCCCGGGATTTTTTTATCCTTTTTAAGTTGTAAGTATTGGATGGTGTTTGAAATATTTTATTGGTCTTTGGAAAATTTATATGAGTTTTAAATTATTAGATGTTATTCTATTTGGCACACACCAGCACATCCATTTTCGTACAACGCAATCTCTCTCTCGCCGCCAGATCCAGGGGGTATAGCACTTTTAAGGCTCACCCCCACTTTAAAATTAGCTTCCAGGGCGCCCCATTCAAGATCAATCAACTCTTCAATAGCATCCATAATGAGGAAGAAACACGATGCTTTATGCAAAAAAATTAAAATGGGATTTTCATTGGCTAGACATGGAATCAGCACCTGGCACCCCCAGCATCTTCAATGTCTGGGAGATCAGAGCCAGGCTCCAACCCGAGGAATTTCCCCATTCTCCAGGGATAAGGATCACATTCATCATCTGTGCCATCTGGGTCCCTATCAGGGTGACCCGCAGCAGATCTAGACGTACTCCGATGCTTACCCGCAGTACCAGGTACGCGGGGATCTGCAGCCTGCAATCCTGAACGTTTAGGTTTGGCTGGCACTGCTAACTGCGCCTGATAAAAGGAATGCAGCCCTTAAAAAAAATTCCACCCAAGGCAGAAGGATCCATACCAAACCAAGGGGGGTGTTGGTTCTGCACCCACAGAGTTGCTTTCCCCTGCTGACAAACCAGTTAGGGGAGCCCCAAAACCAGGAAAAACCTCTGGCAGTTCCCCTTCTAGTCCCATTCCTGAATCATGTTGGGAAGGGCCAGACTCAGCAAAATCAGTTGGAGACAACTCTCCCCGAGCCTCCAAGCAGCGCTGACACAAGATAGAGGGGACGACACGCTGAGATACCCGAATATGGCAAGCAGCACAAAGGGTAAGGCGCTTAGGCTTTTTTTGCTATTGGTGCCATGGATAAACACCCACTAGCAGCACACTCCCAAACGCGTATGACAATTGTGCGCCCAGCTGCGCTCCCGCACAAGCAAACCGGAACAGAGTGCTCAAAAAACAAGCTCTCTCCAATAAACGCACACTATGGACGCCCAAAATGTAAGCTCTCACATAAGCACACACCTGGGCGCACAAGCGCAAACCAACGTCACACTTTTTTGCGGCAGCCTTGTGCATAGAAAAGCACGTGAATGCCGCCGCGGCCTACCACGTGGCATCTAAGCAAAGCCTGAGAGCAGAGTCTAGTCAAAAAGGTTGTGCAACTCTCCAAGCTGCCATGACTCCCCAAGCTCCCCTGGAGACGGGAACAGACGTAGGATCGGTGCGCCGAGCTTGGAGACCAGAAGGGGAATAGAATCCTTTTTCTTCTTTTTATATATTTATTCTTTACCTGAGCTCAGCCCATCCTGGCCGAGTACATAGTCAGTCGCCAGTTGCAGGGGGAGAGGGCAAAGGTCTTCACCGCCATGCTCGGCTTCCTGCACTCGGTAACCTCTCAGCTGTTTGTCTCTCTACAACTAAGTCCATGCTGGAAAACGAGCTACTGGACCAAGGCACTCTACTGATGAAGGGATCCACATATATCACCTCAGGAAAACAGAGGGAGGAACCTTAAGGTATCACCACAAAAGAGTGGGGCAAATTCATTTCCTTCTCCTTCTAATATTTTTTGTAAGTAATCCCTAGTAGGAAGATGCAATCCACCATCTGCAGGAGACTGAGAATACTGGCGGGCTGATGTCAGTGCAGGGGTCAGCTTTGCTCCATCTCCATCTGCTGGTAGAGGTGCATAACCCACTGGTATGGATTAACCTGTCTGAATGCTAAGAAACTAGGGTAATGGAAATCTCCCATTATTATCTAGCCCAACAGCCTGATTTTTTTAGAATTGTTCCATCACTTATGTACATAATCAAATGATAAATCCTGCTTACAAGTTATCATGAGGCCGGCCCTTTGCCTCCCTCCTATGTATATAGAACTTTATCTACACTCTCCCTCTCTTTATTTCCCACTCCCAGTTAAGGCATCCTTGTTATAATGTAACTTTTATGCTCCTTGAATTGTCTCTTGTTGATTGTTTTGGTTATAGTTACTGCCTAGTTCAATGTAAACCGAGTTGATTTGATTTGTATCAAGAAAGTTGGTATATAAAAGCCTTTAATAATAATAATATTATTGTGTTGCCAAATTTATTTGCATTTTTAATTTCGGCTAGCATTGCAGTTTGTTTTTTCATCTTGGCCAGGTGGCCGTAGCACACCCCCACTGCAATACCCTTATCTAATACATATGAAATTACTTTAGATAAGGATTCCCAACAGTGCATCTAATATCTTTATCATGCTTGACTCTATGCCATCTTTTACATATAGTGCTACCCTTCCATCAATTCAATCTGCCCTGCCACGTTGATATAATTGATATTCTGGTATCACAGTGTGCCACTGGTTATCCTCCTTCCACGACATCTCTGAAATGCCAATAATGCCATATAATCTAACTCACAAATCTTACTATTCAGAATTCTGGCATGCACATGCAAATATTTAAAAGTATAAATTTTAGTTGTACTTTTCATGTATCAAGAGTTGTCCTGTTGAGTTTGGAATTTTGCTGGAGAACTTGGGGTTTGTGTGTGTGACCCAAAAGACTCCTCCTCTCCACTTTCATCTCGCCCATACTTCCATTCTTTTGTCTTCCACCTCTCCATCTCCAACTTTTATTCCTCCACCTCATTCTACATTACTATAATTTCTCATTCCCATCCCTCCCTTTCTTCACTTACAGATTTTGTCCCTTTCCTTTTCCCTAGCATCCTTTCTCAGCATCATCCCCTTATCTATCCATTCACTTTCTCTCTCCTATCCTTCTATTCCGTTTCCCATTCCTTCTTTCTAAACACCATCCCTCATCAAAGTCTCATTTTCCATTATTATATCTTGCTTCCACCAAACTTTCTTTTCTCTCCTCAGAATTAATCCTTATGTCTTCTACTCGGCATTCATCCCCCTGCCTCTTTCCTCCTCCTTCCATTGAGCATCCATCTCACTGCATCCCCCCAGCATTTATTTTCTGCTTTACCTTCTTCCACAGCATCTGCCCCTCTTGCCCCCTTTCTCTAGCATCTGACCCCCCGTTTTCCACCTACCCCTTGCCTCTCCCACTTTCTTGTCCATCTACGTCCTACCTCTCCCCCACCATCTGGCTCCTACCTCTTCACCAGCACATATTCATTCCTTGATTCTCGCTTCAAGTTTCCCAACATTCGCGCTCTTCTAATTCTTGCCCTTCTTTCCCAGTATTCACTTTCCCCTGCCAGGTGTCCACTTTTCCCAGCATTTTCTGACCCGTTGCTTGCCCCTCCCCCAGCTCTCCACTGTTGCATGCCCCCTCTTCCCAACCGTTCACTCTGCCCTGTTACTTGTTCCCACTGTTCACTATCCCCATCTGCTTCCCCTGCTACTTACTCCTTTCCCCAGCATTCGCCGTCGCCTCTTTCTTGCCCTCCACACGCTCAGCATCCACTCCCCTCCTTAACATACCACCCCACCATCCCCTGGATCAGAACCTCCTGTGGCTGATCTAACAAGCTTTGAAGTTGCTCATCATGATGCCGGCAGAGAAGAAACCATGCGACGGGCGCTCCATGACAAGCTCGGAGGCAATGGAATTTAACTTCAAAACCCAGATCTGGCCAGACATCAGTAGCTCCGGCCAACCTCGCCCTCCTCCTCTCCAAGCGCCAGAAGCAGTGTTGCCAAATTTGGATGCTTTTTACATTTATAGGCGGTTTGGGTTTTTTTTTTTTTTCCACTACGATCTCGCTAACAATGAGCCACGACTCGTTGCCTGCCTAACTCACACCATAGAAAAGAAAGGGGAAGGCGCACTGCGCATGCGCACCAATACAGAGACGTCACTGGCTGCCTGCTGGCGAGAAGATCCCGGAATCAAGCGGCCACCTCTGACCTTCACCAGGACTCATAATACCGCGCATGCGGCCTGTGGGCTGCCGCTGCTCGTATCTCAGGTATTGTAGTCTTTCCTGGCTGTAAAGAGCGAGAAAGGTTTGTTTTAGAAGTAAGGTTGGGCTCAAATAAAATAGCTTTCCTTGTATTTCATGAATATGTTGTGCAGCGCTGCTGGCACGCTTTTGGGGAAGGGCGGGTGGGATAGCTGGGCTGAGGCTGGTCGGAGATGGAAGGCCTCGGGGTGCAAAGATGCTGTGAGAGCAGCGGGATCGAGAGAAGCGATGATTCGGGGATGAACTGGTGCTAGGTTCTTGTACACACGGTGACGGCATGAACAAATCTTTCTGGTGGGCTGTCGGCCTGCGGTTGTCATAGGAACCTGTGTCTGAGCACTGTGACTCCAGAGGCCCTGAAGAATCGATATATTTGGGGAAGGGGGGTGGTGCTAGTGCTGAGTCACCTTCTCTTCGACTCTTTCGCGCCCCCCCCCCCCTCCTCCTCCCCAAAACAAAGCAATCAAACTACACCTATGATCGAAGCTCGCTTAAAGTCACTGAACTTTTCAGAGCTTGGGCACTGTCAGTGGAGTAGGTTTTACTTGCTGACCCCTCCTTAAAATCAGATGTATGCTGGGATTCAATAATATTTTAGGTTTTATTAGAATTATAAACAGTCTTTGGGTGTGTATGGTGACATCTGCTTGGAAATCTAGGGTGCTTTGTGAAAGAAAAGCTAATCTTAGCAAGTAAAACAGATTATGGGAGTTTAAATCAGATTTATCGCTCATGTCTCTTAGTTCAGTTCACGGTTTTCTGAGTTTTTAAATACATAGGTTTCACCTAAACTGCAGTAAATTTGTGATTATTAGTCCATTTGATTATATAGAAGAAAGAGCCAACAAACAAGTTGCAGATTATACCTTTATATGGAACTAACTTAAACCTAGATGTATTATGTTTGACCAGTAAAAAGGTATTGCCTACAGTTTGTTTACTAACCCCTATTTCTTCTTAAACTGCACACAATTAATTTCCTCTACACTATAGTTTACATCTTTGAGGCATGTTGGTTAAAAGAGCTAAGGTGTACATAGTTAAGTCCCTGAATCTGTGATCGTGTTTGCCAGTCCCTGTCTCATGCTTAGATATCACAGGAAGACAGCCTGTAGAATAAGTATTTTGTTCTTTTTTATTATTAGGAACTTGTAAGTTACAAAACACATTTGTAAAAAGAAAGGCTAGACGCAGAAGCAGAGATAAAGAAAAACACGGTAAGTGAAAACACAGGGATAAAGGGGGGAAAGCCCTGTCTTTGTTATAGGTTATATACAGGAAGAAATTGCAAATTTACATATCTTCTCATACATTTTCCATACATGATGACAAGCTAGTTATGTTCATATCTGGTGACATTACATTGATCTGATATTGAAAAGATTGCTAGTATCTCAGAATTACTTAGACTATGTGGCCATGTAACAATGCAAACTCCATACAAATCCAAAAGTTACTGCAATATTTTTCCTAACCTTTTGCATATATCTGCTCTACCATTAGCACAGCAAAATTATTATTGCATGTTACATTTGTGTATAACCCCTTTCTTTCTTTACATGCTCACATAGAGGTGAATTTTAAAAGCTGCCCAGATGAGCACGTATCTAGACTCCTACAGCTCACACATCTCAAAAGTTTTCAAAGAACGGCAGGGTATGGTCAAGAGATTTGCGTGTAAATACTTATGCACCAGGGTATGCACCCAGATCACTACCACATAAATTTACTTCTGCTAGGCACTAGGTGTAAGTTTTTTTGTTTGTTTTTCTTTTAACTAGCCATACCTGAGGATTTTAAGAATTTGTGGTAACTGGGAGAAGTAGAAGCTATTCAACTAGGGGGGGGGGGGTTGGAGGTCCTAGCTGTTAACTGGACAAGCTGGTGAAACTGGAAATGGTGTGCACCTTTTAAAATTCCCCGACTTTTGTGGTGGAAGCAGGATTTACATGTCCATGCGCACACCCATTTAAAATTGTGTGCACAGTCAGACTATTTTAGAACATGTGCGCATATGCATGTAAATTATAAAATAGCTATGTATCTAGGTGCGTGCCAGCACGCATGTACCAAATAGTGCCCATGCACCACTTTGAAAGCTATAGTCCCAATGAGAGAAATCTGTCTGTAGCTCATATGGCCTTAAAAACTGAAAAATGCTGCTTGCAGAAGTATTCAACCCCTTCAGTCTAGTATTTGGTAGAACCATCTTCTGCTGTAATAACTTTGTTAGGGTAAGTTTTTTTTTTTTCTTACCAGCTTTGCACACTATTTGTATGTGATTTTTTTTTTTTCCCCCCATGCTTCATGGCAGATTTGCACCAGGCTGTTTGGATGACACTTATGGACTCCAGTTTTCACATAATGCCACATATTCTCAATTGGCTGGAGACCTGGATATTGACTAGGCCATTGTAGAACATTCACTTTTTTGTTGTTCAACCACTCCTGAGTTGTTTGGCCTTGAGCTTGGGATCATTGTCCTGCTGAAAAGTGAACTTTCTCCCAAGTTTTAGTTTTTTTAGCAGGCTGAAGTAGGTCATCTTGCATTATCTCCCTGTATGTCGCACCATCCATCTGTCCATCCTTCAGTGTTAACAAGATGCCTAGTCCCCGCTGAGGAAAAATATCCCCACATACTTTACTGTTAGGATGATGTTTGCTGCGGTTTGGGCAGTGTTAGGTTTCCACCACACACAGGCCCGGATTTTAAAAAGGCCCGGCCACGCGCGCAAAGTCCCGGGATGTGCGCATGTCCCGGGGCTTCGAAAAAGGGGCGGGTGGGGTCAGAGGCTCCCGGAAAAGTGGCCAATTGCCGCTATGCCGGGAGGGGGGGCGGGGGTCGTGTGCCAGCAGGCTAATGGCGTGCGCAACATGAGCCTACACAGAGGCAGGCACAGAAGGTAAAACAAAGGTCAGAGGGGGTTTAGGATTGGTCTGGGGGGATAGGTTATGGGAAGGGGTAGGAAGGTTAGATTAGGGGGTTTGGAACGGGGGAAGGCCACGGGCGTCTGCGCACACAAGTTGCACAATTGTGCACCCCCTTGTGAGCACCAACCCCCTGATTTTATAACATGTGCGCACCATGGTATTTTGAATTTTGGCCAAAGGCTTCATTTTTGTCTCTTCTGACCACAAAACCTTATTCCACATTTTAGCTGGATCACTCTGATGCTTTCTGAAAAACACCAGACATGCTTTGATGTGTGTTTTCTTCAGTAATGGCTTCTTTCTAACAACCCTCCCATGCAGGCCAGTTGTATGCAGAACTCTTGATATGATTGGCTGGTGCACATCCACTTCAGTCTCAGCCACTGAACTGTAGCTCTTTCAAAGTGATTGGCCTTTCTGTGGCTTCCCTCACAAATTTTGCTCCGATGCTGGCTTTGTCTAGCTTCCATTTCCACATAATTGATCCAACAGTGTTCACTGGGATATCTAAATGCATGGATATAATTTTGTAGCCTTTTCCTATCTTGTGCACTTTATCTTTATCTTTAATTTCCTTAGAATGCTGTTTGGTCTTCATTTTCAAGTTTCTTCAGATTCACAGCCTGACCAATGATACTGGAATGTGGAGGTGGGGGTCTTTTATCTAGAAAAGCTGACCTGTTTTAATGATTCACAGGTAGAGGCCAATTGTAAGTCAATTGTTAGGGCGATATCTTTCATCCATGTAAATTGAGAGCTTCCACAATACAGGGGTTGAATACTTATGCAAGCAGCATTTTTCAAGTTTAATTTTATTTTACAAAAAATGTAGAGAAATAATGAATTGTGACTTTTTGAAAATTTACTTTGAGCAAACTGGTTTGCAATAAACATACTGTCTGAAACACACAAATCTGAATTTTTAGGCACTCAAATAATTTTGCAAGCTAATATATATATATATATATTAGCTTGCAAAATTATTTGCAAGATCAGATCCACACAAATCTGAATTTGATTATTTGAGTGCCTAAAATTCAGATTTGTTTGGATTACACACAGACTGTTTCAGACACATACACACACACACACACATATATATATATATATATATATATATATATATATATATATATATATACACACCCACATACATATCTCATAATTTTCTTGTTTCACAAATACTAGGTTTTAACAAAATACCAGAATTGTAAAAAGTTACTGTAGTTGAGTGTTCGTTAGATCGCCACTCCAGACTGATTTTGAAAGCCTTGTCTTTTTGTTTATGGAAGTGTTTTTTTAACTGGACATGGGATTCTTTGTAGGTGGTGCTACAGTATTGGATCAACATAAATATTTTCCCCCGTAGATAAGCAGCTGAATTAGCCATGCTGTATGGGAACGTCCTCCGTGCCACTAGGGGGCGGAGCTCTCAAAGTCTATTACAGACTTTTAGCTAGGTACTCCCTCCCTCCTATATCCTGGCAGGATCACCTCAGATACCTCAGTCAAAATTTTTCCACGTAACTGCGTGCGCGGAGCTCTCCCTTCTCCCTTCATAAAACAAACAACTAATAATCTCTACATATCAAAAAATTAGAAGAAAGAAGAGAAGAAAGAAAAAAAAAAACATGCCTCTGATGACTTGCTCTCACGAGATTGTAATAAACATCTCGGGGCATCCCCCCCTCCCCCCCCCCCTTCCAGCCTATTGACTTTCCACCTCTCGGTATGCCTCACAGTCACCCGGGGGAGGGGCTCTAATGCCACAGTCAGTTGACTTATCGCAGTTAAACAGGAACCTGATTCCAGCACTGAGGCTTCACCTCCATTGTGGCAGCAATTTGGAAATCCCCTGACTCCAGGGACTTCCATCGGGCCATGCGCTCCTTTTTCTGCCTGACCTCCTCTGTAGCCTCGTGGGCAGGCACTAGTCGAGCTCCCGTGGCATTAATGCCTGTTAAGAAGGGGAAATGGATACATCAGCGCGTCGACGCACGCGTCCGCCGGCGCATCGATGCACCGGGACACATCATGTGCAGGAGATGACAACCTCGATTGCCTCTTTCTCCATCGGGTACTTTCATGGGCATCTGTGAAGCGACGATACGATCACCGCTAAACATGTTTTTTTCATCCCACCAGTGTTTACACAAACAGAAGGTGGATAATCCCTTTACGACGGACTATCCTACAGAAGTGCAAATTCCAAACAAATACAGCCTTCATAGGAAATGTCCGCCACTATTTCGTATTGAACAAAAAAAAAAAATTAAATAACACATACTACTAGCTCGATATGTCAGCTGGGGACTCCCATACAGCATGGCTAATTCAGCTGCTTATCTACGTGAAAAGAGCAAGTTTGCTTACCGTAAACGGTGTTTTCCGTAGATAGCAGATGAATTAGCCATGCTGACCCACCCATCTCCCCGGACAGTTCTAGCATATCTACCTTGCTTTGATACTGACTGAGGGTACCTGAAGTGTTTTTTCTGCCAGGATATGAGGGAGGGGGTACCTAGCTAGAAATCTGTAATAGACTTTGAGAGCTCCGCCACCTAGCGGAACGGAAGACGTACCCATACAGCATGGCTAATTCATCTGCTATCTACGGAAAATACCGTTTACGGTAAACAAACTTGCTCTTATCCAGGGCTACTGATATACATGAGCTTTGGGACTACAGAGACTCCTTTTTTAGATATGGTGCAGAAAGTTCATGGATATTGACTTCAATGTTTTTTTGTGCTGGGCTATTACGAATTCCCACAACTGAAAAGCTGGGGGTGGGAAAGTATTTATTTAGAAAATGTCACCAGGCCAGAATTGTAAGAGCCAGGGAATTTTTTAAAAAAATTTTTGGTCTTATGTTTTCTTCATTTTGCTCATTTTTGTCAAGTCTAATATGTGATGTACCAGTAATTTGCATTTTAATTTTATTTTTATGAAATATTTAAATATATTCATAAAAAAACACATTACACAAGAAATGGTGCAGAGAATTGTTCCATCAGAAAGAGAAAATTCCCTAGTCCATGTCATCTGTCAAGCTCCCAAATTAGAGGTTAAAGAGGGGATAGAGCGAAAAACAAAGGAAAAACATTTTTCTCTCTATTGTAAGTTCAATATAAAGGCTACCAGTTAAAAATCTTTTTCAAACTATACATTCCCTATTTATCCCAATTGGGTCTGCTTTCCATTTTTTGAATGGTGCTCTTTTGGCTTTAATTGTCTCTTAACTCACTGTTAACCACCTCGGTAGTCGTTTTGATTTTCTTTCAAACCTTTTTAGTGCACGGAATTCATTTTGTGTGGGCCTCAAGGATCGGGATCTTGTATGTGTGAGTGAGGGGAAAGTGTGTGTGTTTGCAACAGAGTGTGTGAGCGGGTGGGTTCATGGAGGAGGAGGGGGTGTGAGTAAGAGAGGATGGAAGAAGGCTAAATGAGAGAAGGGGTTGGCAGGGGTAGATATAGAATGGAAGGAGTTGAACCTGGCGGGGGAAGGAAGAGAAAGTGGTGAGCGGACATGGCAGAGTGAAAGAAGTCTGACCGGGGGAGTAGGAAGAGATGTGTAAGGGCCACTTTTACATTGTATTAGGGGAATTCTGCTCAAAATATTTAAATCTCTGTATCTTTGAGTAAGAACTCTTCTGTATTATATTTTAAATTAATTACTTGATGTCTATTGTTGTTTTAATGTGCAGAATTCCCCCAGGAATAAAATGTATCTGATACCTCAGACTAAATCATGATGCTTCAAATTGTAAGGCCTGTACAAGGATGTCCCCTATGACCAAAAGGATAAGGGAACTGATTCTGGTAGAACTACTTGTGTCCTCTTCATCAGCGAGTAAGAATTGCTTGACTTTTAAAGGAGCTTAAGATACCCTCTTCTGAAAAGGTCGAGAGGCATGAGAAGAAGCCCTGTGACTTGGATGAGTCCAAGCACCAGGAATCCTCTTCGTTTGAAAGAGGGAAGAGCACCTCATTTTATCAGACGACACACCAAGCTGCCAGGAAGGATAAAAGAGCTCAAGAAGCAGAAAAGACAAGTGTCTAGTAGTGCTGAATGAGAAATAGCCCATTTAAAACCAAGAACAGACAAAGTGCAAAGCGAGATGTTTTTGTCTTTACCTGAACCATCCTCTGCATAAAAGCTCAGAAGTAATATCTGTGCAGACAAATCCTTTTGCTATGCAAAATATTGAAAGGTGTTTGAGGAAAAAATGCCTGTTCCCTGTATGTACCAGGATCAGTCCAGACAGTGGATTATGTCCCCCGTCCAGTAGATGGAGTCAGAACAAAAAGCTCGGGGGGGGAGGTCCTATATAACCTCACCTCCCTTGCCTCAATCCTCGGTATCTCCTGACTCCAGCAGATGTGAGCAAGGGACTGGCAGTCCCCAGCTCAGGAGCTTAGGTTTCCTAGGCCTCTTTGTTCTGTTCTCTGAGGGATCAAGTGGAAAAAAAAAAAAAGCAAAAGCAAAGTGGCTTGTTTTGTTAGGGCAGGAAGGGCTTGCTGACAGGTCTGCTCCCTTGTCTCTCTTCTCCTGCCTTCTTTCCCTCTTTCCTTCTCCTTTGCCTTCAGGTATTGGGGTAAGTGTGTGATTTTTCTTTTAGCTGTACTCACCGGTGCAGTGGGCCGTGCCGGATCGCTGGGGTGCACGTTAGTGGTGCTAACCTCTCCCTGCTCCTCGCCGCTGCCGACCCGCGGCCCTGCGAAGTGCCATTCCCCGGGGCCGCCAGCCGCTGGGAGGTCCAATTCCCCGGCGGCTCCCTCGGGTCGGTGAAGGGGTGATCCGCGCATGTTGGTCCGTTGGGCGCCAAGGTTTTCGCCGCGCCTATCTGGTTCCTGCCCCCCCCACCGGGGACTCACTATGCCGCGAGCGGTGGCTTGTTCTTCTTGCGGCCGCAGGGGAGCCGGCTCTCGCGGGAGGGGCTCTGCACGAGCTGCCTTCCCATAGGGAAGATAGCTCTCCTCAGGGGGACGGCACAGGAGCCCGCGGGGAGGACCGCGTGGCTCGGAAGCGGCAGGCCCCGTTCTCTCTGAGCGCGGGAATGGCGGCCATTTTGTTTTCAGACGAGGCTGGCATTTTGGAGGAGGACTCGGGACCCGATTTCAGCGACGCCACCAGTTTTAGCTCCGTTCGCGGAGCCGGAGCCAGATTTCCAGGATGGGGAGGCCCCGGCTTGCCCCCCCCTCAGGGATGCCTTCGTTCTCACCGGAATTTGTGGTATTGATGCACAGGGTTTTCCTGCAGAGCAGGAGCCAGTCTCTGGATTTTCCCATGGGGCCCCTTCTCCCCCCCCCCCCCCGAACTGGTGCGCACGGCCCCATCCCTGGGGGGGGGGTTCTCCCCACAGGGCAGTGCCCAGCCACCCGGGGGAATGCCAGGTCCCTCCCGGGAACCCCCTGTGCCTTCGAGTGGATCGCACGCCCCTCTGGAGGGGGACCCTCTCCCGGATCCAGCCGGGAACAATTCCACCTTGGCGGGCCCAGGGTGGAGGGTGACGATCCGAGGGTCCTCCGCATTTTTCAGTCAGATGAGCTGGAAGACCTTATTCCCCATATTCTACAGGAGATGGATATCGATGCTCCTCCGGAGGCTGTCGGACCAGATCCCAAGGTGAGGAAGGGGGATCCTCTCCTGGCGGGCCTTCGGCCTCTGGCTAAAGCCTTTCCGACGCATCCCACCTTTTTGCAATTGATCTCCAGGGAGTGGGATGCGCCAGAGGCCACTCTCAGGGTCAGTAGAGGGATGGAGAAGCTCTATCCCCTCCCGGAGGAGTTCCTTGAGCTGCTCAAGGTCCCGGCCGTGGATTCCGCTCTCTCGGCAGTCACGAAGCATACCACCATCCCGGTCACAGGCGATGTGGCGCTGAAGGACCTACAGGACAGGAAGTTGGAGGTATATCTCAAGAGAGTCTTCGAGGTTTTGGCGCTCGGGATGCGGGCGGCCACCTGTAGTTCGTTAGCGCAGAGAACGGGGCTTCGTTGGGTACAACAGCTTCTCACATCACAAAACCTGCCGGCTGCGGAGGCTCAACAGGCGGATAGATTGGAGGCCGTGGTGGCGTATGGGGCGGACGCCCTATATGACCTCCGGGTCCTGGCTCGTTCAATGGTGGCGGCGGTTTCGGCCTGTCATCTTCTGTGTCTTCGAAACTGGTCGGTGGATGCCTCGTCTAAGACCCGGCTGGGGTCGCTGCCCTTCAAGGGCAAGTTTCTCTTTGGGGAAGATCTGGATCAAATCATCAAGTCCCTCAATGAGAATGCGGTTTATAGACTCCCGGAGGATAGGCCTCGTTCCACAAGATCATTCAGTTCCACCAGGAACCGGTCCCGGAATCAGCGCCGGTCTCTGACTACAAGGCAGCAGCAGCCACCCCGGGCTCTGTCGTCTCGTTCGCATACCTGTAACTGGTCCTTTTGAGGGCGCAGGCCTGGCAAGGAGGGCCAGGGTCCGGGCACCTCCTTGAAATCAGCTCAATGATGCCAGGCTGACCCACGAGTCGACTCCTCGGTAGGGGGCCGGATTGCTCTCTTCTACGAAGAGTGGGTCCAAATCACTTCGGATCAGTGGGTCCTGGATATTCTAAAACACGACTACGTATTGGATTTTGTCCACACGCCCAGGGACAGGTTTATTTTCTCCCCATGCGGGTCTCTTCACAAGCGAAGGGCCATTCATCAGACCCTCGATCGCCTACTCTCATTGAGGATGATAGTGCCGGTTTCCGCCTCCGAGCTTGGTCGAGGACATTATTCCATCTATTTCATGGTACCCAAAAAGGAAGGCACTTTCTGGCCCATCCTGGATCTCAAGACCGTCAACAGGTCCCTCCGGGTCCCGCGTTTTCACATGGAAACCCTCCGCTCGGTGCTGGTTGCGGTCCATCAAGGGGAATTCCTCACTTCTCTGGATCTCACGGAGGTGTTCCTTCATATCCCGATCCATCGTGCTTGTCAACGCTATCTTTGCTTCAAGATCCTGGGGCAACATTTTCAATTCTGAGCCCTTCCCTTCGGCTTGGCAACGGCTCCATGTGTCTTTACGAAGATCATGGTAGTAGTGGCGGCGGCACTACATCGGGAAGGGATCCTGGTGCACCCTTACCTGAATGACTGGTTCACTCGGGCGAAGGTTTTCATGGGTAATGATTTAGATGGACTGAATCAAATCACGGTGAACCTAGAAGATGTGGTAGGGCCTGATTGACAAACTGAAGAGTAGTAAATCACCCGGACCGGATGGTATACACCCCAGGGTTCTGAAGGAACTAAAAATGAAATTTCAGACCTATTAGTAAAAATGTGTAACCTATCATTAAAATCATCCATTGTACCTGAAGACTGGAGGATAGCAAATGTAACCCCAATATTTAAAAAGGGCTCCAGGGGTGATCCGGGAAACTACAGGCCGGTTAGCCTGACTTCAGTGCCAGGAAAAATAGTGGAAAGTGTTCTAACCATCAAAATCACAGAACATATAGAAAGACATGGTTTAATGGAACAAAGTCAGCATGGCTTTACCCAGGGCAAGTCTTGCCTTACAAATCTGCTTCACTTTTTTGAAGGAGTTAATAACATGTGGATAAAGGTGAACCGGTAGATATAGTATACTTGGATTTTCAGAAGGCGTTTGACAAGGTTCCTCATGAGAGGCTTCTAGGAAAAGTAAAAAGTCATGGGATAGGTGACGATGCCTTTCATGGATTGCAAACTGGCTAAAAGACAGGAAACAGTAGGATTAAATGGGCAATTTTCTCAGTGGAAGGGAGTGGACAGTGGAGTGCCTCAGGGATCTGTATTGGGACCCTTACTTTTCAATATATTTATAAATGATCTGGAAAGAAATACGACGAGTGAGATAATCAAATTTGCAGACGACACAAAATTGTTCAGAGTAGTTAAATCACAAGCAGATTGTGATAAATTGCAGGAAGACCTTGTGAGACTGGAAAATTGGGCATCCAAATGGCAGATGAAATTTAATGTGGATAAGTGCAAGGTGATGCATATAGGGAAAAATAACCCATGCTATAATTACACAATGTTGGGTTCCATATTAGGTGCTACAACCCAAGAAAGAAATCTAGGTGTCATAGTGGATAACACATTGAAATTGTCGGTTCAGTGTGCTGTGGCAGTCAAAAAAGCAAACAGAATGTTGGGAATTATTAGAAAGGGAATGGTGAATAAAACGGAGAGTGTCATGATGCCTCTGTATCGCTCCATGGTGAGACCGCACCTTGAATACTGTGTACAATTCTGGTCGCCGCATCTCAAAAAAGATATAATTGCGATGGAGAAGGTACAGAGAAGGGCTACCAAAATAAGGGGAATGGAACAACTTCCCTACGAGGAAAGACTAAAGAGGTTAGGACTTTTCAGCTTGGAGAAGAGACGACTGAGGGGGGGATATGATAGAGGTGTTTAAAATCATGAGAGGTCTAGAACGGGTAGATGTGAATTGGTTATTTACTCTTTCGGATAGTAGAAAGACTAGGGGGCACTCCATGAAGTTAGCATGGGGCACATTTAAAACTAATCGGAGAAAGTTCTTTTTTACTCAACGCACAATTAAACTCTGGAATTTGTTACCAGAGGATGTGGTCAGTGCAGTTAGTATAGCTGTGTTTAAAAAAGGATTGGATAAGTTCTTGGAGGAGAAGTCCATTACCTGCTATTAAGTTCACTTAGAGAATAGCCACTGAGATTAGCAATGGTAACATGGAATAGACTTAGTTTTTGGGTACTTGCCAGGTTCTTATGGCCTGGATTGGCCACTGTTGGAAACAGGATGCTGGGCTTGATGGACCCTTGGTCTGACCCAGTATGGCATTTTCTTATGTTCTTATCTCTGACCCAGGGTCTTCAGGCGGTGGACCGGGTGGTACAACTGCTTCGGTCTCTGGGTTGGATTATCAACTATGGCAAGAGCAACCTTACTCCATCCCAGTCGTTGAAGCGCGCACCCAGAAAGTTCAACACAAAGGAGGGCAAGGTGTTCTTGCTGCCGGAGAAGGCACAAGTGCTGCGCGAGCAGATCCTTCGTTTCACGGCGCTCCTGACCCCCACAGCATGGGGTTATCTACAGGTTCTGGGAACCATGGCTTCCACTATCGACCTAGTTCTGTGGGTCTTTGCGCACCTGCATCCTCTCCAGAAGGCATTGCTGTCCCAGTGGAAGCCGATATCACGGGATTTCCAGGCAGTACTCCCGTTCCTGACACCAGCCCACCTCAGCCTCCGCTGGTGGCTGAATCCTCAACGCTTGGCCCAGGGGGTGTCCCTGGAGGTTCCGGACTGGGTGGTAGTCACCATGGACGCCAGTCTCGCCGGCTGGGGAGCGGTCTGTCAGTCGAGCTCAATCCAGGGCCGTTGGATGGCGGATCAAGCACAGTGGCCCATCAACCACTTGGAGACCAGAGCGGTTCACTTACCATTGAAGGACTTTCTTCCCCTGGTTCGTCATCGGGCGTTCAGGATCCTCTCTGACAACGCAACCACGGTGTCATACATCAATCACCAGGGAAGCACGAGGAGCCGACACGTCTCGTGGGAGGCAGACAAGCTGATGCAGTGGGCGGAACTCCATTTGCTCCGCCTGGCAGCCTCCCACATTGCAGGCCTGGACAATGACAGGCGGACTTTCTCAGCCGTCAGCATCTAGATCCCAGAGAGTGGGAGCTCTCGGAGGAAGCAATGCGTCTGATCGTACGACATTGGGGGATTCCCCACATGGATCTCATGGCCACGGCCGGCAATACAAAGGCACCTCGCTTCTTCAGCCGCAGAAGAGAACATGGCACGGAAGGGGTCGATGCTCTGTTTCTCCCGTGGCCCAGGCAGATCCTGTTGTATGTCTTTTTGTCGAGGCTTCTGGTGGGGAAGGTGATTTGGCGGATAGAGTGCCATCAGGGCCCGGTAATTCTGGTGGCGCCGGAGTGGCCCCAGCGGCCGTGGTTCGCAGACCTTCTGAACCTGGCAGAGGAGGGGCTGGTAAGTCTCGGTCATCTCCCGC
The DNA here is from genome assembly GCF_901001135.1 of Rhinatrema bivittatum. Lineage (NCBI taxonomy): Eukaryota > Metazoa > Chordata > Amphibia > Gymnophiona > Rhinatrematidae > Rhinatrema > Rhinatrema bivittatum. The sequence goes on along the minus strand of NC_042616.1, from coordinate 676,306,420 downwards.
GTCTTCTCCGTCAAGGTCCCATATTTTTCGAGGAGGCAGATCGCTTCTGTCTTGTGGCTTGGCTTTTGAGAGGCACAAGCTGAGGTGTCGTGGCTACCAGAGGCGGTGATTTTGACTCTTTTGCGGGCACGTAAGACGTCCACCTCCATTACTTACGTGAGGGTGTGGAAGGTTTTTGAGACATGGTGCGGTTCACATACCATTCATCCGTTGCACGCCTCTGTGGCACAGATTCTTTCGTTCCTGCAGGATGGTCTGGATTTGAGCCTCGCGTATAACTCCATCAGGGTCCAGGTGGCGGCTTTGGGAGCTTTCCTTCACAACGGGAATGACTCGTTACTCTCATCCCATCCGGATATACTGCGTTTCCTCAAGGGGGTAAAGCACTTGAAGCCACAGTCTAGGCCACGTTGTCCTTCTTGGAGTTTCAACCTGGTACTCCACGTCCCCAGTGGTCCACCATTCGAGCTTCTTCGAACTGCCACCCTCAAGGATCTCTCCTTCATGACTATTTTCCTGGTAGCGATCAGCTCGGCGCGTCGCATTTCCGAACTTCAAGCGTTGTCCTGCCGTGAGCCATACCTCCGTTTCACTGAGGAGGGGGTTTCCTTGTGCACGGTACCCTCTTTTCTACCTAAGGTAGTCTCGGCCTTTCATCTCAACCAGTCGGTTGAATTGCCTTCCTTTTCCTCGTTGGACTCCAGAGATCTTCGCAAGCTAGATGTCAAGCGATGTCTGATGCAATATTTGGCGGTCACTAATGATTTTCGGCTTTCGGATCATTTGTTTGTCCTCTGGTCGGGACCTAAGAAGGGTCGTATGGCTTCCAAGGCCACTATCGCCTGTTGGCTGAAGGGAGCGATTGTCTCCGCATATCTTGGTGCTGGACGGCACCCTCCGCTGAGAGTTAAGGCACACTCCCTTCGTTCTCAAGCTACGTCCTGGGCGGAGAGTACGTTGTTGTCCTCGCAGGAAATCTGCAGGGTGGCCACATGGAAGTCGCTCCATACCTTTTCGGGACACTACCGTTTGGATGTGCGGGCTCCAGTTTTTGGGTCCTTCGGGGAAAGAGTCATTCGAGCAGGGCTGTCTACGGCCCACCCATAGTAGGGAAGCTTTGGTACATCCACCGTCTGGACTGATCCTGGTACGTACAGGGAAAAGAAAATTATTCCTTACCTGCTAATTTTCGTTCCTGTAGTACCATGGATCAGTCCAGACGCCCTCCCTGTTAGCTTTTGGGGGGTTTGTTGGGGTTCGCCTCTGCTCGACTGTTATTTCCGATTCTCCTCTGAGCTCCCTGGGGATCCAGGGTCTGTTTTGTCTTACAGTTCTGTTTGCAAGTTCCCATTGGGGTTTTGTTTTCTGCAGTTATGAATTTTTCTAACGTTACCTTGAGAGCATTTAGTTCCTTGATCCTTCTGTCTCTTCTCTTCTTAGCTTTGTTAGTCTAGTTACTGAGGATTGAGGCAAGGGAGGTGAGGTTATATAGGACCTTTCCCCGAGCTTTTTGTTCTGACTCCATCTGCTGGACGGGGGACATAACCCACCACCTGGACTGATCCATGGTACTACAGGAACGAAAATTAGCAGGTAAGGAATAATTTTCTTTTGATGAAAAAATTCTCCAAAATGAAGCTCACTGCATGACAGCCATCCTTCATTACAGTTGCCTGCTGCTCTGAAGTCAGCCTCTGTGCAAAGACAGCAATTAAAGTCGGCACAGGTAAAAACCCCATTCCTGTGCTCAAATTGGATGATTCTCTGTTGACAAACAGGATTAAATCAGCCATAACCAGTGGGTCATGTCATTTGATGGTGCCTATGCAGAACCAGTTCAAAGAGCTTGTACGTCTTTCTGAGGATGCACAGGAGTTCTCACATGAGATCATTATCGTGTGAGCCGGTCTGTCTTCTAGCCAAATTATCACACAGATTAGTTTTTGGTATCATATTTGTTTTGCTTTTTACTTAGTTTTTGTAAGTTTGCCTCTGCAAAAAGAACTTTTAAGTTCTAGAAAAAAAAAATATTTTTGATGGAGATATCTAAGATAAAGAAACCCACAGTTGCCAGGTTCAAGACCTAGAGATGTGGGTGTCTCATTTCCATCACAGTGCCCCAACCTGCCCTAATTCCATCAGCATGTCACTGCAAGCACTGCATACTAGTTCCTAGAAAATGGAATAGCTGCAGAAGTCCATTTCGAGTAAGGCCTCTTAACCTTGGTGAGATGGTTCGCAGCAAAGCCACTTTCCCTCCTAGAGTGGACCCTGTTTAGACTCCTGATACTGTAGGAAGCATTGGTCATGCCGGAACTCAGCCTCTCCTCCTTCCCACACTGTTCTTAAAGGGCTCCCCTCCTCTTGGTAACAGCTTCCGGATCTTCCACAGGTCAGGGTATGAGCATGGCATGGAAGCCAGCGAGCTGAAGGAGGTGCCATGAAGAGCCTAAGTTGCACCAGGGACCTCCTCTTGTTTCCTGTAATGGGGCTGTCTCCAGCATTAAAGAAGACAGTGCCATTGATGCAGAGCTCAATTGGGGTGGCTCCTGTTTCAACACCAAGAAGAACACTGGTCAATCACTTTGGCGCAGATAATGTTGCTCTTCATGGCGCTGAGCAGCTTATTCTTCCTGGGCATTCCAGTCCCAGTACCATCTAAGATGCAGTCGACGTCACTGGTGCAGAGCTTGCCAGTGCAGGCCAAGGTGCAGTCAGCCACCTCTGTGTAGAGGTCCTCAACTAAGGCATCAGTTTGTTTGTTTGCAAGAGAGCAAATACCCATCAATGATAGATCATGGTGAACCTTTACTGCAGGGGTCGGGAACCCATGGCTCGCGAGCCAGATATGGCTCTTTTGAGGGCTGCATCTGGCTCGCAGACAAGTGTCGCCATACTTCGCGGTTCCCCGCTGACCCAGCTGCTCCCCGGTCCTCCGCCGCTCGGGCTTAAAATGCTGTCAGCCCGGGCGGAACGCGGCCGGACAGCTGGAGTCAGCGGCCCCGGCGTGCTCTCTTCTCCCCCCCCCCCCCCCCCCCGCGGCCCGGAAGAGGAAGTGGTGAGCATCGGGTGCCTGCGCGGAAGAAGAGACCACGCTAGTGTGGTCTCTTCTTCCCGCGCAGGCACCCGATGCTCTCCACTTCCTCTTCCGGGCCGCGGGGGGGGGGGGGGAGGAGAAGAGAGCACGCCAACTGGAGTCATCCGGGTGCCTGCGCGGGAGTCATCGGGTGCCAGCGCTGGAGTCATCGGGTGCCTGCGCGGGTCTTGCCGCGCAGGCACCCGATGCTCTCCACTTCCTCTTCCGGGCCGCGGGAAGAAGAGAGCACGCCGGTGCTCTCTTCTTCCCGCGGCCCGGAAGAGGAAGTGGAGAGCATCCCGCGCAGGCACGCTAGTGTCCGACGGGAAGAAGACTGCAGCGCGGCTCGGAGGAAAATGAAAATCTTCAACCGCGGCCGATGGGACTCCGCCTTCGCCTCCGCGAGGGCTGAAAATGAAGGAGGTTAGCGTTGGGAGGTGGCTGCTGCTGCCGCGAGTTCCGGGGGGGAAGGGGGAGAGAGAGAGTGAATGAATGAGCGAGCAAGCATGTGTGTTTGAGATCCTGTGTGTGTGAGTGAGAGATTGCATGTATGTGAATGATTGAGAGCCTGTATATGTGAAAGAGAGTATGTCTGTGATTGAGATCCTGCCTGTGAGAGAGAGAGCATGAATGTAAGTTTACCATTGGGAACCTGTATGTGTAAGTTTGTAATTGAAAACCTGTTTGTTTGAAAGAGTATGTGTGTATGATTGAGATCCTTTGTGTGTGAGAGAGATCATGTGTATGTATGATTAAGAGCCTGTGTGTATAAGTAAGAGAGAGATCATGTGTGTCTGTGTCTGATTGAGAGCTGATTTAGGTGAGGGAGCATGTGAGTATGTGATTGAGAGCCTGTGTTTAAATGAGAGAGAGAGACCATGTGTGTATGTGTGTGATTGAGAGCTGATTTAGGTGAGGGAGCATGTGAGTATGTGATTGAGAGCCTGTGTATAAATGAGAGAAAGAGAGGACATGTTTGTAAGCATGTGAATGAGAGTCTGTGTGTGAGAGAAAAAGACAGCATGTATTTATGTGATTGAAAGCCTGTGTGTGTGTAAGCGTGAAAAGATAGACAGCATGTGTGTAAATGTGTAATTAAGAGCCTATATAAGTGAGAGAGAAAAAAACATTTGTATATGTGAGTGACTGAGAGCATGTGTGTATAGGTGTGTCATTGAGAGCCAGTGTGAGAGAGAGCGCTGGTATGTGACTGAGAGAGGAGAAAGTTCCAAGCAAACCACCCCACCTCCTGCTAATTCAGAACAATCTCAGGACACCTGGATATCAAACGTTCCCAGGTATGCAGAGCAAAAAAATTTTTGTATCCTTATTATTTTTCATTACTGGATCTTTGTGTCTGCTATTTTGAAATATTTTGTTGGTATCTGGAAATGTTTTATATGAGTTTTTAATTATTGGATATTCCATTCATCAGCTGTTTCGAAATATGTTCTTTTTGTTAGTACAGTTTTACTGCTGATGATTTTATATTTCTTGATTTGTTTTATAAGGATGTGTGATGTTTCTTTTTTCCTTTGTTACACTGCATACAGAGACTCTGGCTTGTTGCAGTTTCCAATTCAGTTTTTGTCTGCATGCTTCTTGTTATGCGTTTTGGTCTCTTTATTCTATGTTAGGTGAGGGACAGCACGTGATTCAGGTGAGGTTTTCTGCTGGCGTGTAGTTTCTGTGTAGGACTCTATAGCAGCCTGACTTGGTCCGTTTTCCTAATAGGAGATGTATTGGTGTCTTAAGGCCTGGTGTAATATTTTCAGAGACTTATTGTACTTTAAAAGTGTGATCTTACATAAAATGCACACATTTACTTGTATTTAGTTTTAAACATATTGTATGGCTCTCATGGAATTACATTTTAAAATATGTGGCGTTTATGGCTCTCTCAGCCAAAAAGGTTCCTGACCCCTGCTTTACTGGCATGAAGGTGAGACCTGTCTACAGCCAAAGAGATGCATTTTCTCAGCATTTGTCTAGAAGCACAATGTCTGCTTCTCCAAACTCATATTTGGTGCTGCCCACTACAGTGGTATTTGGTGAGAACTAACCCATCTGTATGTCATTTACTAAAGTCCCTTTGGAGTTTCGCCAGTGAAAATGAGTCTGTAAATATCATGACAACTTCCCTTCTCTGCAGGTTGTCCCCACCTCATGATTCGGAGAGTGAAAAGGGTGGAATCAAATCACTCAGGTCCTTATAATCATCTCATCTTTGAGTCATTGAGTATACTGCTGTGATCTGGTAATGAATGGTCCACAGGAATACCTTCTGACCCACCTCCCTACTTTTGAAAGCATACAGTGCTTTGTAAAAGTCTACACACCATTGTATTTTTTCACATTCTGCTGTCTAAAAATAAAAAATACAAATGAAAATGCATTAAAGTAGGAGTTTGTTTCACTGATCTACACATCATACTCTTCACTTTCAGCAAGAAAGATCAATTATAGAAATATTCCAAAAACAATAAATAAATAAATAAATAAATAAACATCTTGATTGCATAGCTCTTCACATCCTTTGTGATGTCAAACCTAAATTAGTTCAGGTTCTAAAAGTTGCCTTACCAAGACCTTAATTTAAGGTGTCCAGTCACAATAGTTGAGCTTATTTGAATACTCCTGACTGATGAATCAAGCTGTTTCTATTTTATGAAGTAAATTTGAAGCAAAGGTCAAAACATGCTGAACAAGGAGATGCCAAAAAAACTCCAGGATAAAAGTATTCATTGTGTTTGAATATTCCTTGGGACACTGTCAAGTTTATCATTGTAGTGAGAAAATAATTTGGCATCACCAAGATGCTGTCCCTCCAAAATCAGAAGCAGTGGGGTAAGGAAATTGCTGTGGAAGGTAACTGTGAAGTCTAAATTTACTTTGAAAGAAATGTAGAGGTCTCTGAGTTTGGGGAAAATGTTAATTTCAAGATTGCCTACAAACATGGTCTGTATGGGAGAGTGGCAAGAAGGAAGCCATTGCTGTAGAAAAAGCATGTGATGTGCTGCATAGTGTTTACAAGGAAACAGGGAAAACTGCATGCTTGTGGGAGAAGGTTTTGTGTTCTGATGATACCAAAGTGGAATGTTTTGGTCTAAATGCTAAACAGTGTCTGTGAAATAAAACAAATGCAGCACATCACCCTGCCAGCACATTCCTACTGTAAAGCATCATGGAGGCAGCATTAGGTTGTGGAGATGCTCTGCAGCAGTGGAAACAAGGATGCTTGTGAAAATCAAGAGAAAATGGGTGGTGCAAACCTCAAGCAGATCCTGGAGAAAAACTTGTTCTAGTCTGCCACAAACCTGGGACTGGGGAGAAGACTGACCATTCCTGTGCTTAACATGTATTTAAATTAAACACTATTATACTCACAACAGGTGTTAATAAGATTCTAAGCAATCTAAGAGGCTGAAATACAGTGTAAATCCCTGTAGACTGTTTCTTGGACTACTTGATAATGTTTGTGCTATCTGTGTTTTCAAAAATATGATTGTTTCTAACCAGTGAGATCTGATATTAAATTTTGCTTCTTACACACTACACTGATCAGTAACTCTGGAAAGGCACTGTAATAGTACAAACTAATCCAACCTGTAATGGCAATATGAGAGTAATAATCTCTAATGGATTGGGCATTTACTGGCAACTAATGCCCTGTCTGGAGGATCTGAGGATCCAAGAAAAAACCTTGCACTTTAATGTCAGACATGTAATGAAATGATACTAAATCTGTCTGGAAGTTTTTCTTTCCTATTCTAAGATAGTCTGATTCACTAAGGCTTCTCTTATTCTATGTCTGTGGGGAAACTTCTTACCCAGTTAGGCCCAAATTGTGTTTAAGTGATTTTTCTAATAAAGTTTTGGATCATTGCATTCTAGTTTATGTAATTTTCCATGGAAATGTATTTAATTCTTCCTGGATGTTTAGAAACAGATACTGAAATCATATTTGTTGTGAAGAACATTATGGAATGCTTCCTAGAAGTTTAATGGTTACAAAAATAAAGATTTTTATATTATGGTTGTTGAATCAACATAAGTGATAAAAATATGGATACATTTTAATCAAAAATGAGTGTATTCATTTAACTAGCTAGTAGTAACTTTCCATTATACATACAGATAAGGGTGAACAATTTATTTTGGGTGGAGTAAATAATCTCTCCACAGTGTTTATCTAACAGAGTAAAGTTTCCTGTAATCCTTGGGCCTCGCTCAACAGGTCTGATTTTCAGGATACAGTGGACCTTTGAGTTACAACCGGCTTGACCTACGAACAACTTGGGTTACGACCAAGTTGTCTGGTTTTGTGTTACAATCCGAATACCGCTCGTGCCGCGCATGTGTGCTTTTTTTTTTTTTTTCGCGGATTGCTTGTAATTGGTTCTTTGTTACTGCCAATCGCGTTTTTTTGGTCCTGGTGGGCAGGACTTCTACAGCGATTGGCTGACTGGTGCTGCTGCTGCAAATGAGGCCTGTCCATCTCTGGCGCACATGGGCAGGCACGGCATTGCAGCAAGCAACAGCATCGCGGGACAGCACTCCGCTGGCAAGGTTTAGTATCAGGAGGGGAGGAATGAGTATGCTGGGAGGGGGAATGAGCATGTGGGGGGCCAGAGATGTGCTCATTTTATAACTTTTTGGTGAATACACTAGGAAATTATTGGTGTTTCTGGTAATTACACACATTATACAACCCTTTTTTATTATAGAAATGGTTAGGTAAGGGGTGCTTTGGGAGGTTCAGAACGCATTATGGGTATTTCCATTATTTCTTATGGAAAAAATAGTCTTGACTTACAACCAACTTGAGTTACAACCAGCCCTCTGGAACCAATTGAGTTTGTAAGTCAAGGGTCCCCTGTATCTTTAATAAATATGCATGAGAGAGTTGAATACATTGGAGGGTGTATAGAAAAATAACCATAATTCCTGAATGTAATCTGCTTTGAAGTGACTGAAAGGCAGAATATAAATACAATAAATAAATATTCATATTTTTTGTGGATATTTTGAAAACCAGACCTGTTATTTGACACTCAAGGATCTGGGAATCATTACAATAGAGTAAATTAAGGCGTATTAGTCAATATCTTTATTAAAACTTTTAATATTGGTGGTTATTTAGAAACCCCATTTGAAAGAGGTTTTAATGCTGAAGCCTTTGAGGTAGATATTCAGAAGAGGTTTTCTAGCAAAGTTTGGGACTTAACTAGGCAAATCCCGAAGATTAAATATCCCTGCCCTGCAGACTGAGTTTTAATCGGGTAAGTCATTATTTCTCCGTTGTCAAGCAGGGCTGAATTAGCCATAACACGTGGGTGACATCATCTGGCACCAAACAGACCCTTCTCCCTAACTCAGAGCTTTTAGATTCTACTGAGCATGCATGGGAGTTCCACGAGATTACTGCCTTATGAACCTCCTCAGTCTCTCTTTGTCCACGCAACAGCACAGAGGGTTATTCTTGCTCTCTTCAAATGTTTGTGCAGTTTGTGGGATTTTTTTTTTTTTTATCATGCTTTGCTGCCTTGCTCCCTCAGTAACTCCCCAAGAACATTTTTCAGAGCTACAAAAAAAAAAAAAAAAAAGAAAGAGGTTGGAAGATTCAGGATGCTGGAGAATGGCTCCACCCGGAGTTGCTTCTGGGCCTGTGATTGGCCTGGATCATTTCCCTTTCTGATGGGCATGTGGTTTACTACCATTGCCTCAGCCCTGACTACAACTCTGCCAATTGCTACTATTGCTGCAGAATGTCTCTGAGGGTGCAGAAGAACCAAGCTTAAAAAAGGCTGAGTTCTGCTGGGCCCTTGAACACAGGTACTGCTCGTCCTCCCATGCCTCAGGTGCCCGTAAGGAATCATCTTTTCAGTCTCTTCTTTCTCAGGATCATCTAGATCGATTAAAACAGAAGAAGCATAGAATGCCAGAACATCCAGTTTCCATGCTGCATTCTTGGATTTCATCCCCCATGGGGGCTTCTGAGGTTACTCACAGAAAGCGCTGCTTATCTTCAGAGAAATCCCCTTCCAAACTAGCAGGCCACAGAGAGTACTCTGCATCGTTGATGCACTCTGTACCATCGACCAAAACACAGTGCTGACAAGACACCCAGCGCCATAAATGAACCTGGTGCCGATAAGGCAACCAGCACTATTGATGTTCTTGGCACAGATGAAGCAATTGGCACAGCCAGCACCATCAAATCACTCTGTGCCATCAGTGAAGATGACATCATCGAAATGACTGGTGCCACTGTGCATCTCAAGTACTCCACACTTTTGGCTTCACCTTTTTGTTCCCTAAAAGGTACTGTTGATCGGGGAACAAAGGAGGGAAGGTTCTGTTCAAGTCCCTTCATCTTTTCTGGTTAGGAAGATCCCACTGTTGCCTTCTCACCTTTTCTATTGAGATCCCAGGTCTCTGGAGGACCCCTTCCCGACTGCCTGATGCCAGGCTCAATACTTCATATCCATTATGCCCTTCACATCTACAAGGGTACCTGTGGAGCAGCCTTCCTGAAATTCTCTAGGGGTATTGTAGACATATGTTCTGATCCTGGACTTGGAAAATTACATTTCTTCCCCCAACACTGGCCTAGAGCACACAGCAGACCAAGGACAAACTCGGTTAGTGAAGTTTCTTCACCTCAGTGATTAGAGATTTTCGAGAAGGCATGTTAAAGTGGATCCTAACCCAGCTATCCATGTTAAAACCCAAGTGAATCCTTCCCACAGAAGTCCTTAAAGTGAGACCTGTTTAATGTCCCTGCTTAAATTCCCCAGTCTCCTCCATTGACAGGGGTGTTTGGGCCACCTTGGAGGATGACCTAGTGGATCTAGAAGATCTAAACCCACACAGAGTTTTCTACTACATGGCATCAGAGACATAAGGCTCAATTGCCTTCATCATCATCAGAACATTATTTCCCGCCTGAATACTAAACTTTTATATCAAGTTCCTAATTAGAATTGGGAGGATGCTGGGAGTCGCCCAGAGGCAGGACACTGACTCCAGAATGGAGGTCTTCAGTATCCTGAACATAACATAAGAAAAAGTATAGAGGATGTGAATAAGAACATAAGAACATAAGAAAATGCCATACTGGGTCAGACCAAGGGTCCATCAAGCCCAGCATCCTGTTTCCAACAGCGGCCAATCCAGGCCATAAGAACCTGGCAAGTACCCAAAAACTAAGTCTATTCCATGTAACCATTGCTAATGGCAGTGGCTATTTTCTAAGTGAACTTAATAGCAGGTAATGGACTTCTCCTCCAAGAACTTATCCAATCCTTTTTTAAACACAGCTATACTAACTGCACGAACCACATTCTCTGGCAACAAATTCCAGAGATTAATTGTGCGTTGAGTAAAAAAGAACTTTCTCCGATTAGTTTTAAATGTGCTCCATGCTAACTTCATGGAGTGCCCCCTAGTCTTTCTACTATCCGAATGAAGTGAAGAGGCTTGGGGGCGGCTTGCGGGAATGTCGGCTACTATCTGGAGATTAATATTCTAATTAAATAAACATACACATGGTTAATGCGACTCTAACATTGCTCTATACTTCAACGGCAAGAGGAAATGTGAAAAAAAAAAAGGATTTGCATCCACAAAAAAGCAGGGGAGTAACTTGTTTGATATGGCGGTTACTATCCCAAACCCAATTAGCCTGATACTTCACTTTCAAAGATATATCCAGCATAGTTCTCTGCTTCAACGGCAGGGGGAATGATGAAAAGATGATTTGTGTTCGGACAACAACCAACAAGGACTGAGTTGCACAGGCTGGATAAACATAAAGCGTGGGAGTTGCTTGCTATGACAGTGGGGGTGGAAGGGAACTAGATCGATGGCGGGGTGGAAGGGAAATAGAACAAAAAAGTCACAGGGGACAAGAGAAACAGATAAGTACCGGGGTGGGAGTGAAAGCTTGCTGGGCAGACTGGATGGACCATTTATTTATTTTGAACTTTTATATACAGACATTCCTGTAGAGACTGCAAATCATATCAGTTTACAATAAACATAACATCGCATTAAGCTGTACATGGAACATAGTGAAGGGACAGTAAATACCAGGATAATCGGGACTGTGAACTTGCCCGTTGAGGAACATAACAATACTTAGAATAGTTAATAAATAAATTAAATACTTCAAAACTGAACTTGATACATACTTAGTAAGTTCAATTAACATAATTTCCGGACTGGGATGTAAGAATCCATTCAAGTGGGAAGAAGGTGAAGTCAATGTTTCTCTAATTAACAGAGGATCTTGATAGAGGTACGGGTCTAAAGTCGAACTTAGACAGGTCAGGACTAAAGTCTAGCGCAGAAGGTGTGTGAAGATCAATTGGGAGTTACTCTCATAGGTGAGGGGTTCAATTGAAGTTAGCACATCGATTAGAGCACATTTGGTCGTCTTCTGTCGTCATTTCTGTTATATGTTTCTATGTAATTGCCAAACTGAGTCAGACTAAGGGTCCATCAAGCCCATCCTGGTTTACAGCAGTGCTCAATCCAGGTCGCAAGTATCTGGCAAGATCCCAAACAATAAATCCCGCGCTGCTGTTATGCAGTGATTTAGTGGCTATTCCCTAAGTCTGCTTGGTTAATAATTGTTTATGGACTTGTCCAGGAATATGTCCACACATTTTTAAACCCAATTATGCTGCCTTATCCATATCATCCGGCAGTGAATTATGGAGCTTAATTGTGCATTGAGTGAAAAATAATTTTCTTCAATTTTGATTTGAATGTGCTACTTACCAACATGGAGTGTCCCCTAATCTTTGTATTTTTTACATTTAACTGCTCTATGAAGAATTATTTATTTCATCTAGAAACTTTCCCTCCCTAGCATGTCCTGATGTTATATTTACCCAGTCAATATTGGGGTAATTAAAATTTGTCCAGAAATCAGCAGAAGCGACCTTGCACATAAGCAAGCACTCACATAAACATAGTGCAAGAACAAAGATACAGTTCCATCCAAACTTCACAATTATTTTTATTGTAAGTTCAGGTATTTATAGTTCATTTAAGTAAGGCAACTCCAATCAAGTGAACATGAAGAATACTTATAAAGTCCCCCGACGCGGTCCGCGTTTCGGGTGAGCTGCATCAGGAGGGACCACAGTAAAATTTTTAGTCTACAATAAAATAACATCAATCAAGAACGGAACAAAACAGGCTGCAAGTGAGAGATATAACATAGAAAATTCATACCTTTAGAGTTGACATCAGGAGCGCGAATGCCCCATACCAGTGACAGCCATTTAAATGAAAAAAGGCGCGAAAGAAAAGAGTTTCTCTCGCGAGATGCTGCAAGCGGTAAGTACACAGAACCACACATGCCAGATTAATGATCAATCAATAAAATAGATGCCATTCTATTTCCTTGTTTAGACCATTGGGTGAAACTGTGTCCAAGATAAAAATCCAACGCTGCTCCCTCCTGCCTAAAATCCCGGCGTAGTCTCCCCCCCGGTGAGGGTGTGGGACCACCTCCAGAACAAGGAAGGAGAGAGCAGCGACGGAGTGGCCAGCCTGGAGCCAATGTGCCACCAAAGGCTCGTCAATTCTACCAGATCTAATATTGCAGCAGTGCTCAATAATCCTTGTCTTAGTCATACGTGAGGTTTTACCCACGTACAACAAAGGGCAAGGACACATGACCACATACACAACTCCTCTGGTGGTGCAATCAGTCCTAGAAAATAACTTAAACACTCGTCCAGTTTTAGGATGCACAAATGCTGTAGATAATTCCGTATGATGGTGCAGTGGCCGCACGGGGAATGTTCCCCTCTCATGTCTGATCGCAAATCACGTTCATGCATTGCCGTATGCACCAACTGATCCCGTAAGTTCGTTCCTCTTTTAAAGGTAAATCTAAGTGAACCATGCATGAGATCATTCAAAGAAAGAGCCACCCAGTGTCTTTTTATCATCTTGGCTACAGTTCTACTGACAGTAGAAAAAGGGAGAATACAATTGAGAGATGTGTCATCAGAGGTTGTGGGTGGTGTAAAAAGCCACTCCCGGTGGGTATATAGTGCCCGCTTAAACGCCTTCTTTATCACCCTCGACGGATATCCCCTCTCTGAAAACCGAGTGGTCAAAATCTGAGCCTGTGCCAAAAAATCTGCGCGATTTGAACATAATCTGCGAAGTCTCAGAAATTGCCCAGTCGGAATGTTGTCACGGAGTGCCCTAGGATGACAACTGTTATAGGCCAATAGGGTGTTCCGGTCTGTATCTTTACGGAATAGTGACGTCTCAAAGTGATCACCCTTCCAACAGATAGCCACATCCAAGAAGGACACATCTGTGGAGTGAATAGTGAAGTTAAATTGAATATGAAGATTCAGCGAATTTAACCAGTCAAAAAATACAAAAAACTGTATGTCTGAACCTGTCCATATTATAAACACATCGTCTATGTAACGTAGCCATATGTGAATGAATGAAGCCCATTCCGAAGAATAGATGTTAGATTCCTCATACTCATCCATATACAGGCACGCGAGGCTCGGTGCCATTGTCGCCCCCATGGCAGTCCCCTTGTTCTGCTGATAAATCTGGTCTTGAAATTGAAAAAAGTTTTGCGTCAATGCAATCTCCGCCAATTGAACCAAAAAAGGGGTGGTGACCCGATGGGGAGCCGGACGAGTGTTTAAAGCCTTCTCAATAACTGTCAAAGCCTCAGATTGGGGAATGTTGGAATAAAGGGAGACTACATCAAGGGTAACAAGGAATACATTTGACTGAGTTATCTCCATTTGGTCCAAGATAGACATAAAGTGGGTAGAATCTCTTACAAAGGATCTCGAGCAGGATACCAGGGGCTTTAGAAAGACATCCACAAACTGGGATAATGGCTCTAACAAAGAGCCTATACCGGATACTATTGGGCGACCCGGAGGACTGGTTAACGATTTATGGACCTTTGGAAGCATGTAAAACAAAGGCATAATGGGATGAGCAGATACCAAGAATTTAAATTCCTTATTTGTAATCATGCGTGCATCAAGGGCCATTTGGGCCAAGGATTTAATCTCAAGGAGTAGAGACGCAGTGGGATCTGAAGGCAATGGGGTATAGCACGCGGTGTCTCCTAATTGTCTAAGCGCCTCAGCCACATAGTCAGATCTATCCTGAACCACTATGCCTCCCCCCTTATCTGCTGGCTTAATCACGATAGACAAATCCTTGGCTAAGTCCCCTACTGCACGAGCCTCGTCCAACGTCAAATTATGCCTAATGTACTGTTTTTGGGAACAGATCAAATCAACGTCTCTACAAACAAGGCGCTCAAAGGCACCTATTGATGCATCAGTAGCTCCCGGCGGAGTCGGGACTCAGGCCACCCACAACCGAGGTCAGACACTCGACAGCTTCGACCACGAGGAGTTATACCCTCCCAGAACAACTCACAAACCCGTGCAGCTCGTCTGCCCCGGTCTCAAGCAGATCTATGGCAATAAAGGAAAACACCGTGTTTAATCTTTCTTCCCGTCAGCTTTCCTTTTCTGAGCTACAAGTTCTACAGAAGGGACTATCGTTCGTCCCTACCAAGAGAGGAGACAACTTTGATCTTCAGGTTCATTTGCACAGGTTCCTTCGGAGACTCAAATTAAAATTGTTCTTTGAAGATTCTGTGCCGTCCCCTGATTTTTCTGTGGTTCATCCAAGATCGAAATGGACTCCGCCGGGAGCTACTGATGCATCAATAGGTGCCTTTGAGCGCCTTGTTTGTAGAGACGTTGATTTGATCTGTTCCCAAAAACAGTACATTAGGCATAATTTGACGTTGGACGAGGCTCGTGCAGTAGGGGACTTAGCCAAGGATTTGTCTATCGTGATTAAGCCAGCAGATAAGGGGGGAGGCATAGTGGTTCAGGATAGATCTGACTATGTGGCTGAGGCGCTTAGACAATTAGGAGACACCGCGTGCTATACCCCATTGCCTTCAGATCCCACTGCGTCTCTACTCCTTGAGATTAAATCCTTGGCCCAAATGGCCCTTGATGCACGCATGATTACAAATAAGGAATTTAAATTCTTGGTATCTGCTCATCCCATTATGCCTTTGTTTTACATGCTTCCAAAGGTCCATAAATCGTTAACCAGTCCTCCGGGTCGCCCAATAGTATCCGGTATAGGCTCTTTGTTAGAGCCATTATCCCAGTTTGTGGATGTCTTTCTAAAGCCCCTGGTATCCTGCTCGAGATCCTTTGTAAGAGATTCTACCCACTTTATGTCTATCTTGGACCAAATGGAGATAACTCAGTCAAATGTATTCCTTGTTACCCTTGATGTAGTCTCCCTTTATTCCAACATTCCCCAATCTGAGGCTTTGACAGTTATTGAGAAGGCTTTAAACACTCGTCCGGCTCCCCATCGGGTCACCACCCCTTTTTTGGTTCAATTGCCGGAGATTGCATTGACGCAAAACTTTTTTCAATTTCAAGACCAGATTTATCAGCAGAACAAGGGGACTGCCATGGGGGCGACAATGGCACCGAGCCTCGCGTGCCTGTATATGGATGAGTATGAGGAATCTAACATCTATTCTTCGGAATGGGCTTCATTCATTCACATATGGCTACGTTACATAGACGATGTGTTTATAATATGGACAGGTTCAGACATACAGTTTTTTGTATTTTTTGACTGGTTAAATTCGCTGAATCTTCATATTCAATTTAACTTCACTATTCACTCCACAGATGTGTCCTTCTTGGATGTGGCTATCTGTTGGAAGGGTGATCACTTTGAGACGTCACTATTCCGTAAAGATACAGACCGGAACACCCTGTTGGCCTATAACAGTTGTCATCCTAGGGCACTCCGTGACAACATTCCGACTGGGCAATTTCTGAGACTTCGCAGATTATGTTCAAATCGCGCAGATTTTTTGGCACAGGCTCAGATTTTGACCACTCGGTTTTCAGAGAGGGGATATCCGTCGAGGGTGATAAAGAAGGCGTTTAAGCGGGCACTATATACCCACCGGGAGTGGCTTTTTACACCACCCACAACCTCTGATGACACATCTCTCAATTGTATTCTCCCTTTTTCTACTGTCAGTAGAACTGTAGCCAAGATGATAAAAAGACACTGGGTGGCTCTTTCTTTGAATGATCTCATGCATGGTTCACTTAGATTTACCTTTAAAAGAGGAACGAACTTACGGGATCAGTTGGTGCATACGGCAATGCACGAACGTGATTTGCGATCAGACATGAGAGGGGAACATTCCCCGTGCGGCCACTGCACCATGTGCCATCATACGGAATTATCTACAGCATTTGTGCATCCTAAAACTGGACGAGTGTTTAAGTTATTTTCTAGGACTGATTGCACCACCAGAGGAGTTGTGTATGTGGTCATGTGTCCTTGCCCTTTGTTGTACGTGGGTAAAACCTCACGTATGACTAAGACAAGGATTATTGAGCACTGCTGCAATATTAGATCTGGTAGAATTGACGAGCCTTTGGTGGCACATTGGCTCCAGGCTGGCCACTCCGTCGCTGCTCTCTCCTTCCTTGTTCTGGAGGTGGTCCCACACCCTCACCGGGGGGGGAGACTACGCCGGGATTTTAGGCAGGAGGGAGCAGCGTTGGATTTTTATCTTGGACACAGTTTCACCCAATGGTCTAAACAAGGAAATAGAATGGCATCTATTTTATTGATTGATCATTAATCTGGCATGTGTGGTTCTGTGTACTTACCGCTTGCAGCATCTCGCGAGAGAAACTCTTTTCTTTCGCGCCTTTTTTCATTTAAATGGCTGTCACTGGTATGGGGCATTCGCGCTCCTGATGTCAACTCTAAAGGTATGAATTTTCTATGTTA
The DNA here is from genome assembly GCF_901001135.1 of Rhinatrema bivittatum. Classification (NCBI taxonomy): domain Eukaryota; kingdom Metazoa; phylum Chordata; class Amphibia; order Gymnophiona; family Rhinatrematidae; genus Rhinatrema; species Rhinatrema bivittatum. Next base: position 676,289,463 of record NC_042616.1, on the reverse strand, counting down.
TATCTCTCACTTGCAGCCTGTTTTGTTCCGTTCTTGATTGATGTTATTTTATTGTAGACTAAAAATTTTGCTGTGGTCCCTCCTGATGCAGCTCACCCGAAACGCGGACCGCGTCGGGGGACTTTATAAGTATTCTTCATGTTCACTTGATTGGAGTTGCCTTACTTAAATGAACTATAAATACCTGAACTTACAATAAAAATAATTGTGAAGTTTGGATGGAACTGTATCTTTGTTCTTGCACTATGTTTATGTGGGTAATTAAAATTTCCCATTACTATGCTGCCAGATTTAACTTCCGTAATCTCTTAATATTCCATCATCAATCTGTTCATGTTGGCCAGGTGGATCGTAGGTGGTGGAACTCCACCACTGTATGCTTCCCCATCACACATGAAATTTCTACCCATAAAGATTCTACTGTGCATTTAGTTTCCTGGAGGATCTTTATCGTATAACGTAGTGGACTCTATGCCATCTTTAATATAAAGTGCCCCTCCCCCTAACACCAAATTGATCCATCCTATCATTGTGATATTTGTATCCGGAATACTACTGTCCCATTGGTTATCTTCCTTCCACGAGATCTCTGAGATGCCAGTTAAGTCTACCTGTTCATTCAGTGCAATACATTCCAACTTTCTCACTTTTTTAGAATTCTGGCATTATCATACAGACATTTCAAGGTATGTTTTATTTGTATTAATAGTCTGCTTATGAGTTGACAGGTGTAATTTTAAATCTTTTAACTCAGGTGGTTCTTTACTTATAAGCATTTGGACTACTTTTGCTTTTATTGGAACCACTCTATCGGAATGCCCTAACTACTCTTGTTGTTTTAGTATCTTTTAAAGATACCTCCCGCTGAACCATGTACATCTGAGTGACTGTCTGCTTTCCCCTGTGTTCTAGTTTAAAAGCTGCTCTGTCTCCCAGAAGCCTAGTTCCACCCTGGTTAAGGTGGAGCCATTCCATTTTGGAATAGGCTCCCCCTTTCCCAAAATGTTGTCCAGTTCCTAACAAAAGTTAAGTCCTCATCCATGTATTGATACTTAGGAGCTCTGTCTGCTTCTGCGTGCCTGTATGTAGAATGGAAGCCAACAAGCTTTGCCATTGCCAGAGTAGTATTATAGATTAACGAGACCTCATATGTGTGGCGGGCTATTCAAACACAAGCCCTACTGCCACTATTAGAAAGAAATGCGGTGATGTTGATAGCTTTTGCACCGTCTTAATGTTATAATCATTGGTCTCACAGAAGAAATGGGTATGTAACCGTAACTTATGTCAGTTTACAAAGCAGTAAAGGTTTTTTTCACTTATCGTAGCGTGGTGTTGCAGGTGGGGTATAACGCTGGCTCTGGCCCGACACGGTCCGTGTTTCTGTGAACCTTCTTCAGGGGCCGCTCAATGCCATTGCTAGAATGTAATGAAAAAAAGTTAAGAAACACCAAATAGGAATATCTTCGACGCAAACCATGGCTACTTGATACCTATGGTTCCCAATACTGCCAACCGGTTCCGCTACTAGGCTGCAAATGTGTTCGGGCAGCAGGATCCGCCATCTTACCTCAGGTGGTTATATATCTACCACGATGGGCGGAGACGATAGATAGTGACATCAGAGCGGCTGACATGACGTGTCAGAAGCACTAAATGAGCGAGGACCACTCGACAGAATCGTTGAGGCCAAATGGGGATTGTGCCATCAAGGTGTAAATCCACCATTGTTCCCGAACGTTTAAATATTGATCGGAATCCCCTCCACGTGGATTGGGGGGTATCTGTTTAAGAATCGTCCATCGGAGCTGGTCAAAACTGTGTCCCAACTGGGTGCAGTGATTTACCATGGGCGCCTCCAGATTGACTGTGTTAAGACGGCTGCGATGTTCAAACAGCCGTGTTTTAATTTTTCTGCGGGTGCGTCCGACATAAAGAAGTTGACAGGGGCATTGAATGAGGTACACCACCCATGAGGAATCACAGGTCGTGATTGATCTTTTGTAATATATGTGACCGGTTTGAGGATGTTGCCAGGAGGATCCCTCTATTGTGATAGAGCACATGTCACATTTGCCACAGCAGGTATGGTTGCCTGAGAGTCCGGTGTTGGTACGTTGGGTAACAGATGCATGTACTATTTGATCTCGTAGATTTTTGCTCCGCTGGTATGCAAACATGGGTGGTTCTGCAAAAATCGGGTGTAATTGGAGAATGTGCCAATGTCTTTGAATACTTTGCATTATGAGATACGATTTGTCTGTATGAGTGAGCACACAGATGTCAGAGGTTACAGGTTCTCGGGTTTTATAGTTCAACAGGGCTGCACGGGGAGAATGCCATGCTCTTTTGTATGCCTTGTACACCGCATTATAAGGGTAACCCCTTGTAAAAAATCTTTCTGCCAGTATGCCTGCTTGATATTTAAAGTCATTATCTGTGGAGCACAAGCGTCTAAGCCGGAAATATTGGCTCACTGGTAGGCCTTGTTTAAGATCAATCACGACCTGTGATTCCTCATGGGTGGTGTACCTCATTCAATGCCCCTGTCAACTTCTTTATGTCGGACGCACCCGCAGAAAAATTAAAACACGGCTGTTTGAACATCGCAGCCGTCTTAACACAGTCAATCTGGAGGCGCCCATGGTAAATCACTGCACCCAGTTGGGACACAGTTTTGACCAGCTCCGATGGACGATTCTTGAACAGATACCCCCCAATCCACGTGGAGGGGATTCCGATCAATATTTAAACGTTCGGGAACAATGGTGGATTTACACCTTGATGGCACAATCCCCATTTGGCCTCAACGATTCTGTCGAGTGGTCCTCGCTCATTTAGTGCTTCTGACACGTCATGTCAGCCGCTCTAACGTCACTATCTATCGTCTCCGCCCATCGTGGTAGATATATAACCACCTGAGGTAAGATGGCGGACCCTGCTGCCCGAACACATTTGCAGCCTAGTAGCGGAACCGGTTGGCAGTATTGGGAACCGTAGGTATCAAGTAGCCATGGTTTGCGTCGAAGATATTCCTATTTGGTGTTTCTTAACTTTTTTTCATTACATTCTAGCAATGGCATTGAGCGGCCCCTGAAGAAGGTTCACAGAAACACGGACCGTGTCGGGCCAGAGCCAGCGTTATACCCCACCTGCAACACCACGCTACGATAAGTGAAAAAAACCTTTACTGCTTTGTAAACTGACATAAGTTACGGTTACATACCCATTTCTTCTGTGAGACCAATGATTATAACATTAAGACGGTGCAAAAGCTATCAACATCACCACATTTCTTTCTAATAGTGGCAGTAGGGCTTGTGTTTGAATAGCCCGCCACACATATGAGGTCTCGTTAATCTATAATACTACTCTGGCAATGGCAAAGCTTGTTGGCTTACATGATGTTGTTTAGAAATTAACATATAGATTACATCATACTTCAACAGTTTCTTTAAAAAAAGTGTATGTAGAATGGAGCATTTCAGGGAATACTACTCTAGATGTCCTGCATTTCAACTTTCTACCTAAGAGCCTAAATTTGGCTTCCAGAACCTCACTCCCACATCTTCCTATGTCATTAGTGCCCATATATACCAAGACAGGTGGGTTATTCCCAGCACTATCTGAAATCCCATCTAGGTGATGCATAAGGCCCACCACCTTTGCACCAGGCAGGCAAGTTACCAAGCAATCTTTATGCCCACCAGCCAACCTGCTGTCTACATTCCTAATAATCAAATTGTCAACTTTGATGGCTGTGCTAACCTTTCCTTCCTGAGCACTAGCCCTTGGAGAATAATCCTCTGTGCAAAAGGATAATGCATCACCTGGAGCATGGTTCCTTGTTACAGGATCACGTTCTTCTACACCAGGGTGATGCTTTCTGACCAGGTGACCTTTTTTCAAAGCAGAATAGGGGCTGTTGGAATGGGGATGAGACTTGGCTTCTATGTCCCTAAAGGTTTCCTCTGCTGTAGCTCCTCCAGATCTTGCACTCTGGCCTCCAGAAATCAGACTCATTTTCTGAGAGCCAGGAACTGTTTGCACTGGGTGCGCACACATAGCCTTTCACCAACTGGTAGATAATCCTACATGTGGCGCTCGGTGCAAAAGACAGGCCCCCATCTCACTCTTGGATTTCTGTTTGCATCTTCGTATTATTGAATTTTCTAGTTAATGTATGTTGCTATAAGAGTAGGGATGTGTAAATCAGAGTCCTTTAAATGTATGTATTGTATTTAATATTAATTTGACAATGACCTACAAAGGGACAATCTAACTGATAAGAGCTTGTCACTCCCTTGTTTTAGATATATTTCTGATTTGGTTTTTGATTAGAAATGTCCTCTTTTATATGGGATAAGTCTGTAAATCAAAGAATGAGCTTAGGGGGAGGGGTGGGTGGGAGGGAAAGAGACAGTCTAAAATAATTTTACTTGCCTTTCCTAACCTTTTAATCAGGGCACACACACTGAAAGTTACTTTACCACACAATGCCTCTCCCCAAACTTTTAAATCCTAATATTACCTAGCAAGCAATACTTGCTGATCCTCTTCAGACACCAGCAAAATCCTCTTCACCACTCAGTGCGCCCTCAGGATTGAGGCTTACATTGCAGGGGGACAGCTCAGTATCTTGTACTTCAAAAGCAAATTAGTACTAACAAACCTCTTTGATACAAACTTTAGTTAGTTTGCCAGAATGGCCCTCACCTATTCCTGTTTAACAACTTGACATCTATTCAAATCAATCACACTTTCCTTGACACTTTTCAAAGCTAATTATCTACTTTTCCTAGCCTTTTAATCAAGATAAATATGCAGTAAATATTAATTTACCTCACAATTTCACCTCTCCCCAACTTTTAAATCCCAGTATTGCCAAGCAAGCAATACTTACCGATCCTCTTCGGCCACCAGCAAAATCTTCTTCACCTCTTAATACCCTCTCAGGATTAAGAGTTACTGAGTTCTTCTGCTGAACATTCTGGAGACCCCAGTGGAGCCTGTTTCAATCCCCATTCATAAGATTCTATGGGATCTTCCAACTTTAGATGTGGGAAAATCCTTTATCATGCCTTCTGGCCACCCGTAAGCTCAACCTTAAGTACAGAGTTCCAACAGTCCCCAGGTCTTGGGGTGCAACTCCCCTTTCAATCAGTGGTGGTCGAATCTGCTTTGAAATGAGCTAAGAAGCCCTGTCTTTTTTTTTTTTTTCCCTGACACCCATCCGGGTAAGGACCTGAGATTGTTGGACAAGTTGAAAGGAAGTTAATCCCCAGCTCAATGCTGGAATTGTGGCCCACCAATTATACATGGTATAATACCTGCACGACTATGCGGTGAAACTAAACCCTCTGATACTCTCTCCCTGGAAGGGGAGTATGAGTCTTATATCATGTTCTTCTGAACTCAGGAATGTCAGTCACCTCTTTGTTCTCTATATAAATCTTTCAACATTGTAGCTTATTCATCATCTGGCGCCATTAAAGCCAATCACATTACTTGGCTTTGGGCTAGCAGCTTTACCTCTTCAGGGACAAGATCAGAGATATGGTTGCACAAAGAAAGGAAACGATATGCTGCAATTCAATCTCTGTCAGGGATGACAGAACAGCCATTGAGACATCAATTATCTTATAAGTGGCCCTTCTATCAGCGACACCTTTTCCAGCCCTTCCAATCTGCCTCTACAACAGCTTCCAGTGAGGGGATGCCAGATTGAATGGCAACAGCCAAAGCAGCAGCCAGAGGCCAAACCAAAGCCAGGCCCTAGTTTTTGAGGATCCTGCAGTCACAGATCCCCCAGTCAGAGACAGGAACCAATAGTTCCTATCCAAATAGAAGAACATAACTAAGCATCATTGGGGCCTCAAGAGTTGTGGCGTGTAGTTACCACTTAATTTCTCCTGCACCTAGTGTTTTTCTTGCCACCCAGACTTCAATCCAGACCTGTCTCATGCAGGTCAGCTATGGTTGGAGGTGGAAATTGCTACTATACTGATGAGCAATAAAGCCAATCCCAGTGCGGGACCTGGCCAGGGATTTTCCTCCTCGCATTTGTTTATTCTCAAGACGTCAGGAGGCTTGAGACATATTCTGGATTTACAGAAACCAAACAAAAATTTATATGGGAGAAGTTCAAGATGAATGCATTCCACACTATTATCCCTTCATTTAGTGGGGAGATTTGATGTGTGCCCTGGCCCTGAAGAATACTTACGCCCATATCCCAGTCCATCAAACCCACTGGAACTTCCTTTGTTTTTGTGGTGGATATATATCCCACTATCAATGCAAAGTCCTTCCATTTGACTTCTCAGCAGCCCCAAAGGTCTTCACAAAGTGTTTTTTTGTGGTGGTGGTGGTAGTGTTTCTGCATCTTTCTATGCCTGGATGACTGGCTTGTGATGGGCTTATCTCGAGAGAGAGTTCTCAACACTCAAAACAGAACCTTCGACCTCCTCCAGTCCTTGGAATTTCTCATCAACTGCTTCAAGTCCAATCTTGTTCCAACTCAATGGATCAAATTTATTGGAGGATAGATTCCTTGGACGGGGGAGGATGCCTACCAGTTGACAGAGCTCTGACTGACTAAGATCCTTAAGCTCCAACTTGTTGTTCTACTCGCAAGCTATGGCCAGTGCTGATTTAGTGGTTGTGGGCCACAAGGCAACAGCAGTACATGTGGTACGTGTCACACATCTCAATATGTGGTCTCCACAATAGGGTCTCTGCCTTCAGTGGAATTGGTTGACTCTGCCCATTTCGATGCTGGTCTGCATAACCCTGGCGATGAGGTCATCCCTTCAGTGATGGATGAACCCAGATGTTCTGAAGACAAAATCCCCATTAAGGCCCCTGCTGTATTATGTCCACCAAAGGCTGGGGAGTTCACACCAGGATGATGAGCACGCAAGTGATGTGGACCAGGGTGGCGCATCAGTTTCACATGAACTTGTTGGATTTAAGAGCCATTTAGAATGCTCTTGGTGTTTTCTCCAGATCTCTTAATAGGATGAAAACTCTGATCCAGACAATTCAGTGGCATTGTTCTATGTCATCAAACAGTATGGGATCTTGGGCCCTTTTGTCAGAAAATAGTCGATTTGGCAGGGGTGATCAACCATGGATCCTTGTTACAAGCAGCTTACCTCCCAGGGACTGCGAATACACTAGCAGATCACCTCACTTCGATCTTCCTCCCTTATGAGTGGTCACTGAGCTAGTCTGTAGTGAATGGCCTTTTTGACCTTTGTGGTAGTCCTGTGATCAATCTATTTGCCATGGAGAAAAACACGAAAGTTGTGGAGTTCTGTTTCTTTCACACAAGCAGCCTTTGACTCGCCCAAGATGCCTACCTGATTCTGTGGGACACAAAGCTTTTCTGTGTGTTCCCACCTCCATTTGTGGCAAAACTATACAAAACATGCTCAAGGACTGAGTCTGTCTTATCCTCATTGCACCAGCCTAATCCAGCAACTATGGTTCTCTTATTTCATCAAATTATCAGTTTGATCGCCATTTAGCCTGGGAGCAGACCCATTGTTGTTGACTGAGGAGGATGGATGCCTGTTCTATCCAAACTTATTAGCTCTCAACTTGAATGCATGGATCTTGAGTGCTAAAAGTATCCTCATTGGAAGATGTGCTTGTCTCAGCCAGAAAGCCATCTAACAGGAAGGGTTTATAGTTTCAAGTGGATGTGCTTCTAATGGTGCAAAAAGTGTTCACTAGACCCATTCGCTTACGAGCCCAAGGATTTGCTCAAATATTTGATGCACTTACTGACTTCAGATTTGAGTACCTCATTTTCTATATGCACGTGATAAGCTACAGAAGCTTATCACGTGCATATAGAAAATAAACCAATCTTCATTCACCCATTGGTTTCCAAATTTGAGAGGTTTACTACATACCAAACCACCAGTTTCAAAACCTGTCATTCCATGAGATCTCATTGTAGTCCTAACATAAATCATGAAGCCTCCATTTGAGCCACTGGAGTCGTCCTCATTGAAGTTCCTTACGTGGAAGATAGTGCTTCAGCTAGGCCTGTCAGTGAACTTCAGGCCTTGGTGTCTTACTCTCCATATCTTCAGTTTATCTACAACAGAGTGGTGCTCTGCACCCATCCCCAATTTCTACCTAATGTAGTTTCTGCTTTTCATATCTATTGTCTTTCCAAAGCATCATGTACATAAAGGAGAAAAGGCCCTTCGCACACTGGACTGCGAAATATCCCTGGCCTAATTCCTAAAGAGGACACAGCCAATAAGCTTCTCAGCTGTTTCTTTTAATCTTAATAGGATGGGTGTCTTTTATGATTCTAATAGAATGGGTATAGCTGTTGCTAAACATACCATTGGCAACTGGCAGGCACACTGTATTCTACAATGCTATGTGCTAGCTGGACTTCAGATCACAGAATCCATTAAGGCTCATCAGGTCAGAGCCATGGCTACTTTATCTGCTTATCTGAGAGCTGTCTTTATTAACAACATCTGCAAAGCTGCAACCTGATCATCTTTTATATCTTCCTATCCAAATACTGTCTGGATAATTCTCCAGAATTGACAATTTTAGACAAGCAATTTTATATTACTTTTTTGAGTAGTCCACTTTCCATGGGGGAATTGGGTTGCTTGTTTCAGTAAGTGCTCTGCAATACAACCCTCCTCTTTCAACTACCCACATGTCATGGTTAATTTAGTCCTGCATGTCGACAGAAAAAATGTTTGCATGCTGTAAATTGTATTCTCCAAAAACAGCAGGATGAATAAACTATACTTAATATCTGTCCGCCTTCTAGAGAGTCAACTATTTAGCTGAAGCTAAAATACAGGCAAATGGAGGAAGATGAGGCAGGACCCCATCACGTGCTCAGTCTGAAAACTCTACTGAACTATAGAGAAGGGTTCATTTGGAGCAGTCAGATGATGCCACCCATGTGTCATGGCTATTTCATCTTGCTGTCTTGACAATAAGCAAACATGCCTTAGGCTATTCATAAATGAAAATAACAATCCTGAGGCTCTAGGCAATGTGCAATAAAGAGAACCATAAAATGCATGACAAATATATAAATCACGATTAATTAAAAAAAAAAAAAAAAAAAAAGATACAAGCTTAAAATCTATAAATTAAACAAACATAAAACTCAAAGCAGATCCAAATTGCAGATTTATATCAAACTCATATTCAAATAATGCCCTTAATGCTTTTTGAAACATAGGTCTTCAAAAGCTGTTTAGTCTTAAGTAATTATTCCAATCTCAGTTCTTTATATAAATAACAAGCCGTTAAGCCCGTTAAAACGGGCTACATTACATTTTGTTTTCAGTCCATTTTCTAACACAGCACCCTTCTACACTTTTTCTCCCTCTCTCCCCCTTCCCCTCGTTCACTCCTCCCCTTTCCTCCACTCAGTCTTACTCACCCTCTGTCTCCCACTGCCTTCTTCCCCTCACTCTCACCTCCCTCCCCTTCCCTCAGTCACTCCCACCTCTCTCCCCTTCCCTCAGTCACTCCCCACCCTCTCTCAATCCCATCCCCTCCCCCTCAGCCCTCCTCCACTCCCTTTTTCTCTGCTCCACAACTTCTTACTCTTCCACTTACTCACATCCCTGTCTCTCACCTCTCCCTCATTCTCCCTCTCCCCCTTCCACTTACTCACATCCCTGTCTCTCACCTCTCCCTCATTCTCCCTCTCCCCTCACTCTTCCCCACCCCCTACCTCCCTCCCACACACTCACCCACTCCTCCCTCTCTCTCACTCAGTCCCTCCCTCCCTCTCTCTCACTCAGTCCCTCCCTCCCTCCCTCTCACTCAGTCACTCCCTCCCACTCCCTCTCTCCGTCCCTCCCTCTCTCTCTCTCCTCCCTCCCTCGCTACTGGCTGCTGCCGCCGCCCGCTACCGCCGCTGCCACCCGCCGCCGCCATGTTTTTTTTTTCCTTACGCTGCCTAAGACCGACGTGCTCGCCCGCACATGCGCAGTAGAGCTGCTCTCTACTGCGCATTTGCAGCACGTCGGTCAACCTTCATTTATTAGGTTGATTCTTTAGATAAAGAGAGTGGTGCTATGCAAGAAAAAAGCTGAAGATCTGTTGTTGACTAGCTTAAATCTTTTAAAAAAGGGAACCTACAACAAATGGTCATTCCCTTATTGCAAACACAGGCCCAGGAAATACTTAGAAAGCTAATTGGATAAATACTCTGGGGCCAGGCCATGGATAGACTTAAATGTAAGGCAAATCTTAAATCAAGCCCTATAAGGAATTAACAAACAATGAAGGAGAGACAAGATTGGTATAATATAGTCCCTCATTCTGCTGGTAGAAATAAACATTTATTTTATTTATTTAACATTTTTCTATACCGAGAAACGTGACACGTTGCTCCATCTGCAGGCCGTGAAGAGACTTAGAAGTTGCAATAATCCGGTGAAGAAAGAACCAAAACGTAAACAATTTGCAGTTGGTTACTGAATAAATAAGGTTTAAATTTCAAACTAGATGAAGTTTGTACCAAGCCTTCCTGCAGACTTCCTGAATGTGGGTTTAGAGATCTGAATCAAAAATCAAGATCAAACTCTTAGCCTCTAACTTCACAGAGAGAAGTCCCTTCTAAATTAATCACTAAATTCTCTTTAACTATTTTAGCTTTGTCAATCACAAGTACAACAGTCTTGGATGATTTTAAACCAGCTTTGGAGGAGTTGCGTAGTGGCTAGAGCAGCAGGCTTTGAACTAGGGAAATCAGGGTTCAAATTCCACTGTTGCTTCTTGTGACCTTGGACAAGGCAATTCCTCCTCCATTGCCTCAGATACAAACTTAGGGTCTCATTTACTAAAGCTTTTTCCCCCAGTTCTATGTTTATGGGGAACAAATGTTTAGTAAATAAGGCCCTTAGATTATAAGCCCTCTGGAGATAGGGAAATACCTACAATACCTAAATGTAATCTGCTGTGAAGTGTTACACAAAGCAGAATATAAATTTTAGAAAATTATATAAACATGTCTTTTTTTTAATTCTCTCTCATTCAGGAAGAAACTGCCTCAAGTCTGGCATTAATCCCTTGGATAGATTCAACAAAATTACGCTGAAGAAGAAAACAAATTTGCAGGTCATCGGCTTAATGATGGAATGAAAAAACAAAAGACCTGATTGTATTCAAAACAAGACATAAATATTAAGATTATAGGGAATAAAATTGCCCTCTGAGAAACCCCACAGTCAAGAGGACTAGGTAATGAAGTTGTACCTTTCCATACAATTGATCGGATGTGGATAAAAACTAACAGATAAAAATGAGGCAAGAGTGAGGGTGTTCTGGGGCCTTTGTTTAAATTTACCCAGCTAATGCTGAATGAATTTATCCAGCCAACTCTGTTTGGGGGAAAAATAGCAGGCTTGAAGTTAGCCAGATATTTCTTAGCATTCAGATAGATGAACTCATGACCGGTGGGTTATGCACATCTACCAGCAGATGGAGACTGAGCAAAGCTGATATCATGGTATATATACCCCTGCACTGCCATCAGTCCGCCAGTATTCTCCATCTCCAGCAGATGGTGGTTGTGCATCTCCCTACTGGGGATTGCGTTAAAAGGGTTTTTTTTTTTTTGTAAAAGGAGAAAAGAAGAAAGAAGTTTATTGCCCTGCTTTCCTGTGGTAATACCTAACGGTCCCTCAGTCAGTCGAGTTTCCTGAGGTGATTTCTTCATATCTTTCCCTCAGATGAGTTCCTTGGTCTAGTAGCTGGTTTCAGGGGAGTTGCTTTTAGGGATTCCTCTATCCTCTGGGCTCTGTGCTCTGCGCACCGATCTGATGTCTGTTTCCACTTCTGGGGAAACTTGGACTTGGGCAGCTTGGTGGGTTGAGCATCCTTCTGGGCTAGGCACTGCTCCCAGACTTAGATTGTTCACTGCGTGGTAAGCCATGGTGGCATTTGCATGCTTTTTCTCTGCGCATAAGGCTGCCCTCTTCAGGTATGTTGGTTCGCGCTTACACGCCTGGCTGTGCATCTAGTTGGGCGCATAGGGGCACCTCTCTGGGTGCTCAGTTGTATGCATAAGGGCACCTAGGTGGATGCACAAAGGTGTGCGTAAGGGCATCTAGGTGGTACCCAAGTTGTGCATCTACCTGAATAGTGCATTAGATGCCTAATTTTTTTTTTTTTATAAGCACCTATTGCCTGCACAACTGGGTGCACAGTTCTCAGGCACATATTTGGAGCGTACTGACATGACTATGGCTCCGATGGCAAAGAAGCCTAAGTACCTTACCCTTTGTACTACTTGCCATATTTGGGCATCTCAGCCTGGTGTTCCCTCTAACTTGTGTGAGCACTGTTTGAGGGCTCAGAGAAACGTCTCCATCTGATTTTGCTAAACCTGGTTCTCTCAGCATGATGCGGGCATGTAAAAAAGGTTGCCAGAGGCTTCGGCTTGAATTGGGGCTCCCCTAACTGGTTTGTCAGCGGAGGAAGGTAGTTCAGTGGGTGCAGGACGGACACCCCCTGATTTTGACATGGACCCCTCTGCCATTTCTTGGGTGGAATCTTTTCAAGGACTGTAGTCCTTTCTTCAGACACAGTCGTCGGCACCAGCTAATCTTAACAGATCAGGATCAGAGGCTGTAGATTCCCATGCGCTTGGTGTTGCAGGTAAGCGTCTGAGTACATCTAGACCTGCTGCGGGTCATGCTGATAGGAACCTGGATTACACGGATGATGAAAGCCGATCCTTACTCCCTGGAAGATGGGGAAATTCCTCTGGGGCTGGAGCCATATAGAACTATGTTGTGTTTCTTTCATAGAGATGAGTACTGACTAATTTCCCAGACATTGAAGATGCTGGGGGTACCAGGGGCTGGATCCATGCTTGAGCCAAAGAAAGATCCCATGTTGATTTCTTTGCATAAAGCCTCTTGTTTCTTTCCTATTATGGAGGCTATTCAAGAACTGATTGATCTTGAATGGGGCACCCTAGAAGGTAATTTTAAAGGGGGATGAGCCTTGGAAGGGCTGTACCCCCTGGCTCTGGCTGTGAGAGAGCAATTGCGCTTTCCAAAAGTGGATGCGCTTGTGTGTGCCATCGCCAAGCAGATGACTATCCCCGTAGAAGAGGGGGCGGCAATGAAGTATGTATAAGAGAGAAGAATTGAGGCCATCCATAAGCAGGCCTTTGAAGGGATGGCAGTGAATTTTCAGATATCTTCTTATTGTTCCCTAGTGGCTCACTCTTGTTTACTTCTCTCTCAGGAAGTCGATGAATCTGGTGTGACTTCCAGGGCAGTGATGGAACTGGCTGCTGCCTTTTTGGCGGATGTGGGCTGCATTTCGGCCAGAGGGGTTGCTTCAGTAATAGCGGCCAGACGTCGGCCATGGCTCAGGAATTGGTCAGCCAATACAATTTTGAAGTCTAATCTTACCAAATTGTCCTTTAAAGAATCACTCTTGTTTGGGAGTGAGCTGGAAAAAATGGCCAATAAGTGTGGTGAGGCACAGGTTCCTCAGTTACCAGAGGATAAAAACCAGGCGCAGCACTCCTTCGGCATGAGAGGTCATGCTAGGGGTTTCTGACACTTTCGACCCTGTAGAGGAGCAGCTTCCCAAGGACTCAGCCCTTGAGTAGTAGGCCTCACTCTTTAAGGCTCTAGGCAGCCCACAAGGGGTGCACGCTTGGATAGTGGTGCCCCCCTCCCCTTGAGCCTCTCAGTGAAATTGTGCCGACTCACCCCTGGGAACAGGAGATAGAGGATCACCTCTTTCTTTTTTTTTTATCTGAGGTGGGTCGAGATCATGTCAGACCAGTGGGTTCTGGAGATGATAAGAGATGGTTACTCTCTATAGTTTCTCAGTGCCTTTCAGAAGTCTTCATGTTGTCTCCCTACAACTCTCCACAGAAGAGACAAGCAGTGGAGTGTACATTGTCAAGGCTCCTCAGCCTGTGGGCTGTTTCAGTGCCCAAGTCTCAAGAAAATATGGGGGCGATATTCCATTTATTTAGTTGTGCCCTAAAAGGAGGGCTCCTTTTGCCCCATTCTAGATCTCAAGGGAGTCAATTGTCATTTGCGGATGACTTGTTTTTACATGGACACCTTAAACTCAGTGATCATGACAGTACAGTCAGGAGAGTTTCTGATGTCTCTGGATTTGTCAGGGGCCTACGATCATCGTCCTGGAACATCAACGGTTTCTGTGTTTCGCTGTTTTGTCGTGTCATTAGTTTTAAGCTCTGCCTTTTGGGTTGGCCATTGCATCCATAACCTTTTCCAAGGTTATGGTGGTGGTTGCAGCAGTGTTGAGAAAAGATAGAATTCTGATTCATCTGTACTTGTCAATTGATTCGGGTCAAGAGTCTGGAAGAGAACGTGATCTCCTCCTTGCTACAGGAACTAGGTTGGGTAATGAACTTGGCCAAAAGCAATCTGCAGCCATCCCAGACACTGGAGTATCTCTGTGTTCAGTTTGACATGAAGCAAGGTGGGGTGTTCCTGCTGGAGGGCTGCATTCAGAAGCTGATGGCGCAGGTGCAATTATTGACAGAATCAATATGCTCGACAGTGTGTTCTTATCTACAGGAGCTCTGGTTGATGGTGGCCACCCTAGAAGTGGTTCCGTGGGTAAGGGTGCATATTCACCCTCTGGTGCACTCTGCTGGCTTGTTAGTCCACTGTCTCAAGACTTTTCAATATGGCTTCACCTGCCGGTTGAGATCAGCATACAACTGCAGTGGTGGTTGCAAGCAAACCATCTAAGGAAGGGGTTTTTCCTACAATTATCGGACTGGCTAGTACTCAGAACAGATGCGAGCCTCCAGGGATGGAGGGCCCACTGTCTAGAGTTGAGCGTAAGGACACTGGAGTACAGAAGAGTCTCTGGAGCATCAATCGTCTGGAAATTAGGGCCGTCCAGTCATGTTTACGATTCATCGACAAATTGAAGGTGAGAGCGGTCCGAATAATGTCAGACAATGCAACAACAGTGGCTTATATTAATTGCCAGGGGGAACAAACAGTCATCAAATGTCGCAGGAAATAGCCCAACTCATGGAAGTGGCAGAAGTGCATCTTCAGGAATCTCACATTGCAGAAAAAGACAATGTAAGAGCTGACTTTCTTAGCCGACAGAGTCTGGGCCTAGGAGAATGGGAATTGTTAAATGAGGCATTCCGGCTCATAGTGGCCGCTGGGGCCTCCCATTCCTAGACCTGCTGGCGACATCTCACAATGCTGCTTCAGTTGCGGGAGAGATCAGTAGTCCTTGGGCATCGATGCCCTCTTGCAGGAGTGGCCGGATGGAAAGCTCCTTTATGCCTTTCCCCCATGGCCCATGTTGGGCAGAATGATTCAGAGGAATAAGAAGCATAAGGGGATGATGCTTCTGATGGAACCAGATTGACCCAGGAGTCCATGGTATACAGATTTGCAAAGGCTCCTGGTGGACCCTCCTACCCGCTTACCGTTTCACAGGGATCTGCTAAAGCAGGGGCCTGTTCTTCATAAAGATCCAAATTGATTTTATCTTACAGTTTAGCCCTTGAGAGGACTTGGATGCTAAAGCATGGATATTCCACTGTGCCGATTGCCATTTTGCTACGAGCGAGAGAGGCTAAGGAAATGGAGAGCTATGTGCGGATTTGATGAGTGTTTGAGGCTTGGTGTGAGGATCAAGGGTTTCTCCCTCATTTTGATTAAGATCCCACTCATTTTGGAATTTTTGCAGGATGAATTGAGAAAAGGGTTAGGTCTTAATTCATTGAAGGTGCAGGTGGCAGCTCTTGCCTGTTTCCGAGGTCAGGTGAATGGTGGACCCTTGTTGGCTCATCCAGATGTGGCTCGTTTCTTAAAAAGGGTGAAGCATCTTGTCTTCCCCTGTGGTTGCTGGTGCCCTTGTAAAGTCTTTAATTTGGTTTTGGATTTTCTGGTGGGTCCCACCTTTCTTCCACTGCGTAGCCTATCCTTGTGGTTACTTACCTTGAAAATGTTTTTTCTTGTGGCAATTTGTTCTGTGCATAGGGTCTCCGAACTGCAGGCCTTGTCTTGCCGGGAACAGTTTCTGCGAGTGACTCTGGGTACGATACAGTTGCATACTTTTCCTTCCTTTTTTCCAAAGCTGGTCTTTGGATTTTCACTTGAATCAATTTCCCTTGCCGAGTCTGCACAGGAGGGAATGTGGATGAATATCGCCTGTTATAGTCCTTGGCTGTCAAGAGACGTATCTTGAGGTATTTAGAGGTTTCTGAACCTCTCAGGAAGATGGATCAGTGGTTTATATTCCATGGTGGGGAATATACAGGGTGAGCCGGCGTCATGGGCTACACTGGATTAAGAAGGTAGTCACGGCTGCATACGTGGATGCTGAGCTGCCGTTGCCTAGTTAGGTTAGGGTTCATTCTACTAGGGCTCAGACAGTATCAGTGGCAGATATTAGATTGCTGTGTCCTGTCGATTTGCCAAACTGCGACTAGGTCTGCCTTACATACCTTTTCCAGGCATTACCGCCTGGATTTGCAGGCCTGGGAGGACTCAGCCTTTGCAAATGTGGTATTGATAGGACCATGGGCAGCCTCCCACCCTGTTTAGGAGTAGCTTTGGTACATCCCACTGGTCATGGATCCTCCTTTCTGAATGCTAAGAACGGAGAAATTATTACTTACCTCATCATTAAGAATAGGAAATTAAGATAGGTAGATCTACCTTCCTACCCTTGGCTGTCGGATGGTGGTGCTGTTGTCCTCCTGCATGGCTAAGTGTTCTAGGAGTTACTGGTAATTGTCAATCCAGTCCCTAGACTAGTATTATTATACTCCTTGTCTGAGCTCAGTGGTTCCTGTTAGTTAAGTGCTGGAGTGGTTGTCTGTTAATAATCAAGTTTTTGTTAGTTTGTCCACAGTTGGCTTTTGCAGAGAATACTGGTGGGCTGATGTCAGTGCAGGGGTATATATACCGTGATGTTGGCTTTGCTCCATCTCCATCTGCTGGTAGAGGTGCATAACCTACTGGTCGTGGATCCACCTGTCTTTATTAAAGAAAAGGAAATTATCAGGTAAGTACAGTAGTAATTTCTCCATTTAAAAATAAATATCTGTATATTAACACTGTACCAAGCTGGTGCTTATTTTCCCTTCCTGCCACCTTTTTAAAAAAAGTGTTGGCCAAAATTGACCCACTGGGCTGAATAATAAGTGTCATCTATTCTTTTCACTTCGAGTGAAAAGACCCTTCACTGACTGCTGTCAGTGAAGGGACCAATACCCATACAGAACTGAGTAACTAACTTTCTAAAGTTAACCAGTTAAAGCTGCTGAGTTCTGAATGGGGATTATTTTCTTCACTTGAAAGGTGAAGGGTCTTTTCAACTGGAGTGAAATGAGTACATTAATATTAATGCAGTTGCTGTCTGCTCTATGGCATTTAGTATTTATATTAGCAGGACACTTTTTGGGGGGTTTGGGAGCTGGGATTTTTGGGAAACTTTTTTTTTTTTTTTTTTTTAACTAAGGGCTAGAGGGAATTGGCCTCTGTTCGGCATGCTACTTTTTTTTTTTTTTTTTTTTACAAAACATCAAGAGCCCAGTGTATGGCAGAGTAACCTTGGGTAACTTGAGCCAAGTATATCCAGCAGAAGAATTAACCGGTGAAGTCCCACTAAATATCCTGACTAAACTTAGCTGGTTTACTTCAAACACTGAATACTGGCCTATTTGCAAGAGTTGTGTTGTTTTGTTTGTTTTTTTATAGGTATGGAGAGAGAAACCCTTTTGGAAAAAGGAGCCTGTTATTTATTTCTAACATGCTTTAATGAGTCTATTTGTTCTTGCAGGGCTGAAGTGAAAAGATGACTTCCAAAGAAGAACATTTTGCAAACGTGACCCCTGTCCTGAGAATAAGTCAGCTGGATGCTCTTGAATTAAACAAGGCACTCGAACAACTAGTTTGGTCCCAGTTCACCCAGTGCTTTCATGGGTTTAAACCAGGGCTTTTAGCCCGCTTTGAACCAGAAGTCAAAGCATTTTTGTGTATTTTCTTATGGAGGTTCACAGTCTACTCCAAGAATGCAACTGTTGGACAATCTGTTTTGAATATACAGTATAAAAATGACCTTTCTCAGATTCAGAAATACTACCCCTTGAGTAAACAACAAAAATTATGGTATGTGATTTTCACAGTGGGTGGAAGATGGCTGGAAGACAGATATTATGATTTATTCAGTAGCCATTCATTAGGCTCAGCTTTCCACAAAACCAAGTATTTCATTAATATTACAGCTGGACTTTTGAAATTATGTGGACTACTGAATTTCTTGGTCTTTCTTCAGAAAGGAAGATTTGCATCATTAACAGAACGCATTTTAAGAATTCGATCCGTTTTCTGTAAGCCTCAGGATGTTCGTCAAGTGGGATTTGAATACATGAACAGGGAGCTTTTATGGCATGGTTTTGCTGAATTTCTTGTATTTCTTTTGCCTCTTATTAACTTTCAAAAACTCAAGATCAGACTGATTTCTTGGCTTAAGCCTGTTGATGGTCTTCCTATTTGTGATGCCTCATTGGCTGTCCAAGGCAAGGAATGTTCTTTGTGTGGAGAGTGGCCTACCATGCCTCACACTATTGGTTGCAATCATGTTTTCTGCTATTACTGTATTAAAAGTAACTACTTGTTTGATATGTTCTTCACTTGTCCTAGGTGTGGCTCAGAAGTACAAAATCTACAGCCACTGAAATCAAAAATTGAAATGATAGAAACGCACGCACTCTAGAGATTGTTCAGTGTAACTGTGTACACCCTGAACCAGATTTACAGTTATAAGGCAGACAGCAAAATAATGTCATTTGCTTTCCAGTGTGATCTAAAATAGTATAATTAAGAATTAAGAAAATAATACTGAGATTAGGCAATTATGAAAGTGATTTTACTTTTCAGTTTTGATCACGCTTGTTTTACATCATGATGCTAACAGGAAGAAGACTTCTGCTCAGTGACTGGAAAAATTATGAGGAGACTGTATTACAAGAATTTTTGGGGCAGTTTCAGTGAGTTGCAGGAGAACAGAGACTTTGTCCTATGAGGTACTAGTTCAGCTGTATCAAGTTTAATCAAAGGACTGTTTGCTGGCCTCAGTGATGCAAATTGATTGCTCTACTCTGTTTTGGGAAAGTTGCCACGTCCTAAAGCTAATTAGTTAATGCTTGTTAATCTGAGGTGGCAAACCAAGGATGATGGAGTTGATCCAAGACCCAGGTATTCATTAATTGTTATAAAAACTTGTAGAGCTGGGTTGAGACAAGCGTGGGACAGTTGGTCTGATGTCCTATGTGTATAGTCTAGAGATCTAAAGGAGGGCTTCATTTTGTCAACAGGACTCTCCTTCACAAATGCTAACTTGAGAGAATTCACTAGAGATAATATGAAAAATTGTACTATTGGATTTATTTAGTTGTATTTGAATATTTTAGCTAATAGTTGCATATTGCAGTGTGCCTCAGTTTCTGTAAGTTCATACTGAAGATGGGACCTTTTATAGTCCCAAAAGCTCATGCACAACTATAGTATCTCTTTGGTTGGTCCCTTTTTAAAGGTGTCACAACCTGTAAAAATTCTAGTTTTCTTAAGGACCAATGCAGTCAGCAATATATGGTTTTCAGTTTAGTCTGTGGGCATAATGTCTGCAAACGTGGTGACAAAAATAAATATCATAAGCACAATATACAGTAAGGTGGATAACTAACTTGTCCCATATATTCAGCGGGATAAACATCCATCTAAATATACTAGCCTAACGTTATCCAGCTACATATAGCCAGGATAACTTTAACCCTAACTGGCCAGTGTTTGAATATGGCCAGTTAAGTTTAGGCCTAATTGGCCTTGTGTGGCTGGGTAACCTGCCACTTAACTGGATATCCAGTTAAGTGGCGATCCTTTTAAAAAAAACAAAAATATCCACAGACCGCCTGCCCAATTCACATCCCTCACCATAAAAATCTGACAAACACCCCCCCCTCTCCGGTCAGGACACCTCCGCCCACCCCCCCACCCTCTATAATTTAAAAATCAGATATTGGAGGCAGCTAGCCCAGGCCTCCCTGCTTAAATATATTGCCGCCTCAGCCTCCCAAAGCACCCCACCCCTCACACTGCCATCCTCACTCCTAAAGCCCTCCCACCCATCCTTTACCTGAATCGGGGCCTTCTTTTTAAATCCAGGCTCACAGTGCACTGCAGTCCCAGGCAGTTCCAGCTATGGTTACTGTGGAAATGGAGGTGTACTGATCTTACAGAAACAGAGGTCCCTTCTTCGTTCTGAGCTGTAATAATGCTGGAACCATTCAGGATCACAGCATATTGTGGTCCTAGGCTTAAAAAGGAGGCCCTGGGTGGGTGGGAAGGCAGTGGCATTGGGGGAGGGGGTTGGGGAGCAAAGGAGTCAATACTTGGTGTATTCAGCAGGGATGGAGGGAGAGGATTGGGCCCGGCCACGTCCAATATCTGATTTATTTTTACATTTCTGGAGGGTTGGGGGGGGGGCGGGGCCTGGCAAGGGGGTGAGGTCAGACTTTCACTTTTTTTTTTTCTTTTTAAATGACCACCACTTAACCGGGTATCAGTTGAAGCTGGATATAACTGAAATTTGGTTAAGTTAGCCAGATAACTTTGGCATGCCCCTGGAAAGCTTCTGATCAATCTGACTAAATTATAGCTGGATAATGACTTTAGGCTACAATTTAGCTGGATAAGTGGCTGAATATGGTAAAACTTACCATTTAGATAGATAACTTGTGGGTTATCCATCTAAATGTCTTTTGAATATTGACCTCGTACATAGCAGAATTTCTTGTGAACTTGTAGTCAGCAGAAATGTTGTGTGTTTTGTTTTGTTGTTGTTGATTTGGCAGTTTTCTCCTCCTTTGGGCTTTAGCTTAGTTGGATCCAGCCTCTTATTGTGTTATAATGCTGTCCGCCTTCCTCACGGTTAGACTGGTATTTTTCACTTTTTTTTTTTTTTTTTAAATATCTTCCTCTTAACTCTGTTTAGCTATTGCAGTATCACTCCTTGAACAGGGGCCACAAACTGCAGCTGTTGCTGCAAACTGGCTAATGTGGACCCTAGTTGTCACTACTGAATGTTGTCTGACATCTTCCCCATCTCCTCCATGCTCTGTAAACATTCCCTTAGCAGCATCCCCAACCCTAGCCAGCCTGAGAGAGCAGAAGATTGGCTCAACAATCAAATGGGCCCTTCTCATGGCAGTGGATGTCACTTGTCACTGAGCTACCAGGCTAGTCCTAATACGCAGAAATTTGAAATCAACCTGGTTTGATTACCATGATTTTAGAAAGTAAACCTATTTCAGTCATGTGTATCAGTTTCTCTTTTTGCAGTATTTATTCTTATTTTTCACCTACCCTGCTAAGCAAAGATGTCAGAGTATCTTTGCTTAGCAGGGTATCTAAAAATAAAAGTATCTAAAAATAAAGTATATTTGGCATGACAAAGACCTTTAAAAGTATCAAAATATTTTAATTTACTAAAACACTGTTACTAATAGAATTTTAAATAATCTAGTTGACAGTTAAACATAGTAACATGACATTTAATAAAATTACCAGAGTACCCAGTTATTTTGGCCTGTGCTACCAAGGATGTATCACAGCTGCCAGCTGTAGAAACTTGAGAATGTTGTCTTATCATAGTCTTGTTTTTTATTGGTTTCTTTGTCCTGAGAAAGATGCAAGTTCTCATACTTAATCCAACAGCCAGGCCTACCCAGCCCTTCATACTGTATGAGCTTTGCAATAGTCTAAATCACTACCAAAACTATTGAGGTTGTTCCTCAAACACCCAGCTGTTTATGTCCTTTTGGCCTTAGTGGATGGTAAATGGGCACCACAAACCTGTAGGCATCGACTTAGTTGATTTCGGGGAACTGTAGCTGCCTGGTTTCCACCGGACTACTCCATGGCCTGCAGTGTCTGTAGATCATAATTCTTTTATCTGTGCCTTATCTCCTCTCCCCTTGCTCTGCTCTTGAGGGAATGAAGCCTGGCTTGTTTGCAATACTGCAGTCTTCTCAATGTGTGTTTTTTGTTTTGTTTTTTCCTACTCTCGCTGTCCTCTATACCGTCCTAAAAATGCTTAAATTCTATCAGAGTTCTGGTTTCCATTACCTCTACAAGTCAATTCCAGGTGTCTTTTACTCTCTAAATAAAGAAGTATCTCATGTCTTTTTTCCTGCAACTTCATCCCAGGATTTCCTTGTGTATAAAAAAAAAAAAATTAAATAAAATCTGCTCCCTTTTTTTTTTTTTTTTAAGAATTTTATTTTATCCTTTAGATATTTTAAAGTTTTTGAAATCTTACTTTCACTGCCACTTTTATGAATGTAAGTAAATGTCTGCTGCTATGTTCTTCTCTAGCAAATTCCTGCATATCAAATAGGAATCCAGCAGGAACAAGTGGAATGGATTTAAGGAAGGTGTTTTGTTTTGTTTTTTAAAGTATGTTTGTCTATAATAAAATGTGAATTTTATTCCAAACAATAAAGATGTAAATTATCATGAACAAAACGCTAGCAACATAGGGTAAGACATATTACCATTTGACTAGAGCATACATTTCTGTGGTTCACTGTTTTTGGATGACATTATCAGTTTCAAGCACTGCCCTTCTGTTTGGCCACCGCTCCCAGAACCTTCTCCAAGTTCATGGTGGTAATGGTACTGTTGAGAGAGGATGGCATTCTGATCTACTCGTACCTAGATGATTGGCTAATTCTGGCCAAAAGTTTGGAAAAGAGTCTTCAAGCCTGACACAAGGTGGTATCCTTGCTGCAGGAGTTAGGTTGGGTGGTGAACTTGGTCAAGAGCAATTTACAGCCATCTAATGCACCAGAGTATCTCTGTTTGTTTCGACATGAAGCAAGGCAAGGTTTTTCTGCCGGAGATCCACATTCAGAAGCTGATGGCTCAGGTCGACTATTGATAGAGACAGTTTGCCTAATGGTATTGTCTTACCTGCAAGTACTCTGTTTGATGGTGGCCACCCTAGAAGTGGTCCTGAGGGCAAGGGCGCATATGCGTCCACTTCAGCGCACACTGCACATGGAGTCTAAAGTCTCAGGACTACTCGATACAGCTCCAGTTACCATCCAACTGAAATGGTGGTTGCAAGCGGATCATGCAAGGAAGGGAGTTTCCTTGCAAGTTCCAGACTTGCTGGTGCTTACGTCGGATGCAAGCCTCCAGGGTTGGGGGCTCACTGTCAGAAGTTGATGGTGCAAGGGTGCTGGAGGCAGAGAAGTAGCTTTGGAGCATAAAATATCTGGAAGTACATGCCATTTGGTTGGTATGCTTGCAGTTCGTTGACCATTTGCAGGGTCAAGTGGTCCATGTATGTCAGACAATGCAACAGTGGCTTACATAAATTGCCAGGGAGTCAACAAGTGTTGCAGGAAATAGACCAGCTCATAGTATGAGTGGAGGTACATCTATGGGAGATCTCTGCCTCCCACGTTGCAGGAAAAGACAATGTGTGAGCCGATTTTCTCAGCAGACAGACTCTGGATCCAGGAGAATGGGAATTGTCTGGCAAACCATTCCAGCTCATAGTAGGCCACAGGGGCCTACCGTATCTGGATTTACTAGTGACGTTATACAATGTGAAGGGTCCTCATTTCTTCAGTCGCAGGCGAGATTCAAAGTCTCTGGGCATTGATGCTTAAGTGCAGGATTGGCCGAAGGGCAAGCTTCTGGATGCCTCCCCCACCCCTTCCCGTGGCCCTGTTGGGTAGCTTGGTTCAGAGGATTGAGAGAAACACGGAGATGGTGCTTCTGGTGGCTCCCAGCTGGCCCAGAAGACCATGGTATGCATATCTGCAAAGCCTTTTGTCGGGCTCTCCTTTCCTGTTACCGGTCCAAAGAGATCTGTTTCGATAGGGGTTTATTCTTCATGAAGATCCAATTCCATTTTGTTTTACAGTATGGCCCTTGAAAGGGCTCGATTGCTGAAATGTAGTTATTCCACAGCTGTGACTTCTATCTTGCTCTGAGCTCTAGCCTATGTTGTTTGGTGACTGTTTGAGGCTTGATGTGAGGAACGAGGGGTTCATCCTCATTTGGTTAAGATCCCTCTCATTTTGGACGTCTTGCAAGATGGGTTGATTAAGAGCTTGGCCCTTACTACTTTGAAGGTATAGGTGGCAGCTCTTGCCTGTTTCTGGGGTCAGGTGAATGGTGGATCCTTGTTGGCCCATCCAGATGTTTCTTGAAGGGGGGTGAGGCATATTTGTACTCCCTTGTGGTTGCTGGGCCTTTGTGGAGCCTTAATCTGGTTCTGGGTTGTCGGGCAGGTCCCACCTTTCGACCACTGCGTAGCCTGTCCTTGAGGTTACTTACCTTGAAGATGGATTTTCTTGTGGTTATTTGTTCTGCACGTACAGTTTCCGAACTGCAGGCTCTTTCTTGCCAAGAACCGTTCCTGCAAGTGACTCTGGAGATGGTCTAGCTGTGAACTGTTCCGTCTTTTTTGCCAAAAGTGGTTTCAGATTTTCACTTTAATCAGTTGATTTCCCTGCCGACACTAGACAGGGAGAGAGATGCGGTTGAATATAGTCTATTGCAGACCTTGGATGTCAAGTGACATCTCTTGACGTATTTGTAGATTTCTGGTGGCTCTGGTCCAGAAGACTATGGTATGAAGATCTGTGGAGACTCTTGTCGGATTCTCTTCTACAGTTACCGGTCCAAAGAGATCTGTTACGACAGGGGCCTAATCTTCATGAAGAGCCACCTCTGTTTTATTTTTGACTCCTAAGAAGACTTACCGACTGTTTATTCTCCATGGTGAGGGTAAACAGGGTGAGCTGGCATCACGGGCTACTGTCGTCTGCTGGCTTAAGAATGTTATCTTGGCCACATTTGTGGATGCTGAGCAGCCGTTACCTAAATAGGTTAGGGCTTTTTCCACTATGGCTCAGGCAGTGTCATGGGCAGAGCTTCGATTGTTGTCTTCCGTCAAAATTTGCCAGGCAGCGACGTGATCCTCGTTATACACGTTTTCCAGGTTTTACCATCTGGATGTGCAGGCCTGGGAGGATGCAGCCTTCGTGTGTGTGTGGTGTTGATTGAACCGCAGGCAGCCTCCCCCCCCCCCCCCCTCTCAGGAGTAGCTTGGTCCACTGATGGTGTATTAACCTGTCTTAATGCTGAGAATTGAGAAATTACTACTTACATGATAATTTCCTTTTCTCTAGTGAAGACAGGTTAATCTACCTTCCTGCCCTTGGCTGTTGGTTTGTGATTCTTTGCTTCTCCTGAGTGGCTGCGTTTCCGGGGATAACTGGTAAGTGTCAGTTTCATTCCCTAGATTAGTGATGCTACACTGTCTGAGCTCAGTGTTTCCTGTTGGCTGAGTGCTTGAGTGGTTGTCTGTTAATGTTTATAATTAAGTATTGTTAGTTGTCCATAGTTGGCCTTTGCAGAGAATACTGGCAAGCTGATGTCAGTGTAGGGATATATATATAAGTGACATTAGCTTTGCTCCATCTCCATCTGCTGGTAGAGGTGCATAACCCACTGGTCGTGGATTAAGCTTTCTTCACTAGAGAAAAGGAAATTATCCGGCAAGTAGTAACTTCTCAGTTCTGTATAAGGATTAGAAATAGTTTAGAAAATGTGATACATTTGTATAAATGTATATTCTGCAGCTTGACTATACTTTCAAACTTGCTTGTCTCCAGAATATGAGCTAGCCTTTGAGTAAGCATTTTCTGAATGTTAAGATAGTCATCCCTTGCCTTCTGCAATACTTATTTGGTTTGTTCAATTTGTTTATTGGTAATGTTGTCTCATATTAAAGTGTGTGTGACTTTCTGTACTGCCTTAAGATATAAAATAAAATTAACTAGAACTGATATGAAAAACTTCAAGTACAGGCTTTGAGTGTATCTGAATATCTTTTCTTTTTTCCTCCTACTTTTTCTACTTTCTTCTTGTAACAATTCCTCTCTTGCTGTAGCCAGCCTCCCCCCTCCTAAAGGTATGCCTCTTCTAACTTGTCTCTGCTACCAGCTTTTCCTATTTTTCCAGTCTCTCCAGATTCTCCTTTCCTTCCTTTTTCCCTCAACCCCTCCAGCCTCTAATCCATCCCTTGTAGCTTTTTCCCTCCTAACTCTTGTCTCTCCTCCCCACCACTGTCCATAGTCCTTGCACTTTTTTCTGTTGTGAACCTATACCATACCTTCTGCTATTCACTGCCTTTCTGCTGCGTGGTTTCATTCCAGTAGGATGGACACTTCTATAGTTTTGGCAGAAGCAGGTGGGAAGGAGCGTTTGACATGAGAGAAGGAGCTGTGCTGGGCACTGGTGGCTGCCATGTTCAATGATAAAAGGAAATGGTGGTGGGCTGGCAAGCCGAAGCAGTAACAGCAGCAGGAGGGAAGGAGCTATGGCAATGACTGTCAAACAGTTTGGCATAATTCTTCAGAAACAAGTACATTCTGAGCTAGTTACCGTGGCTGTAAAATCAGGGCAAACTGAGGCAATAATAGTAGATGAACAGGCAAAACTGTGTATTTTAGGTATATGCTATAAGGGCCAGATTTTTAAATCTACGCCTGATTTTATAACATGCTCACGTAGCCGCGTGCATGTTATAAAATCCGGGGTCAGCGCGCCCAAGGGGGTGCACACTTGTGCACCTTGCGCGCGCCGAGGCATAGGGGAGTCCAGATGGCGGCCTCGGAGGGAACGTTCCACCCGCCCCCCAGCCCTATCTAAACCCCCCCCCCCCCCGACCTTTGTTGGCGAAGTTGCGCCTGCCTCTGGGCAAGCGTAGGTTGCGAGCACCGGCACGAACACTGTGCCGGAGGCCTCTGTCCTGCCCCCGGCCCGCCCACTCTCCGTCCATTTTTTTCAAGCCCCAGGACAAGCGCGCGCCGCCGGGCCTATGCAAAATAGGCTCGGCACGCGCAGGAGCGGGTTTTTGGGGTTACGTGTGTAATATACGCACGTAACCCTTTGAAAATCCGCCCCTAAGAGTTTAGTTATATTTTCTTCCATGTATAAGGTTTATGTTTTAGCATTATTTTTCCAAAATAATTTTTATTATAATTATAAATTAATGCAAAAAAAAAAAAACACAGCTTACAAATACAGAAATCAAAAACACAATACATAAACCATAGAATCTAACAGAGCCAATACTATGAAACTTCTAAAAGTCATTCAGCTTACGCGTTCAATTGCCTTGACATAAATCTTTGTTATAAACAGTCATACCCCGTCACACAACATTCATACATTTCCTCCCACCCATTACAGGAACCTCCATTTAAGACCAGATATGTTTATAACCAGTATCAATCAACCCAGCTTGTAAATCTTTTGGAAGTAACGCATAATAGGCTTGCCAACAAGCACAGTACAATTTATCAGGTTTACGTGTGCCACTGAGAAAGTCCATAAATTCCAATTGTAGTAGTAATACCATTCTATTTGTCCATGCTGCTAAAGTAGGCATAGCCATTGGGTCAGTCCAGTCCACCAGTATGGTCCTACATGCGAGCATAATAGCAAGACGCTCAAATTTTCGTTTTGAATTATTAACAGGTAAGTATACCAAGTGGGAGCTAGCCAACAATATATGCCCGGTAACAGGTATGGGCACATCTGTACATTTAGTAATCGTCAAACACAGAGTCCCAAAAGGTTGTTAATTTTGGACAGGTAAACAATCGATGGTATAACATCCCATCCGTTGTTCCACATTTACTACACAAAGAAGTAGATGCCAACTTCATTTTATTTCTGCGTACATCATCATAATAAAAACAGTGAAGTATTTTAAATTGGACTTCCCGTAATCCCAAGTCAGGTAAAGACACATACAGTGCCTTAAAGCAAGATTTCAAATATGATGGTGTGAGTTGAGTTGTATTCCTATCATATTAGACCAGCGAGTTGCCAAAGAGTCCAAACAGGCAACTTTTAATAAATTTTTCCCTAATTTTTTCCAGCCTGTGATTGAATTAGTCATACACGCTGTATCAAATATATTTGTAGCAGTTTGATTCAGCAGCTAACACCTCAGAGCTCCATGAGAAAGATTGCAAGTAATGACGAACCTGTAAGTAATCAAAAAATTGTTTTGCAGGGAGTTGATACGTACGAGCCACAGTATCATAATCCAATAAAACATGAGAAACAGGATCAAATAAATGAAAAGGAAACATTAATCCACAATTTGCCCATGATAGACACCTTTATTCTCAATCTCAGGAAGAAAGCCAGTATTACCAAGAAAGGGGTTTAAGAGAGGGGCCTCTCCTGATAGACGTGCACGACGTCACACACATCTCCAAGCACGAACACATGGTGCCAATAATACTCTGGGAAATGAAAGGGTACATCTGAGCCCAGGACGTAGTTGAATAATACTAAGAGGGGAACTTGGGCGAGACATACATTCCAACATCCCTTGCGCACAGTAATGATAGGTTCCCGTGATCCATTCGCCGATGAAACGCAATTGGCAGGCTACATTGTATAACCGAAAGTCAGGCATATTTAATCCACCCTGTTCCTTAGGGCCTTCCAGAATAGTATAAGCCATGCGGGCTTGATCACCTTTCCAAAGAAAATTATGAATAATAGATCACAAGCACTGAAGATCTATAATTCTCAACCAACAGGGAAGTATGTGAAGAAGATATAAAAGCTTAGGAACAATCACCATCTTTATCAATGCACAACGGCCGAACAGAGAGAGTGGGAGAGACATCCAAACTCTCAGCTGCTCCTCTAAGTGTGTTATACTGGGGGGAATATTCAAGTCATATAACATATCTAGCTGTCTAGGGATCCAAGTGCCCAAATACCTCAACTTTTCAGGAGCCCGTTTAAATGGAAAGGGACCATGCCAAGTAGGTAGGTTATCATTGAGGGCCAAGGCTTCCGACTTAGCATAATTTATTTTTAAGCCCGCTACTAAGTGGAATTGTTCAAATAAACTAATAATAACAGGAACACTTTTACGTGGGTTTCCCACAAAAAGTAGGATGTCATCTGCAAACATAGCTGTCTTTAATGGGTGTCCATTCAAACTAATCCCAACAAATTGTGGTGTCCTTCGCAGGACATTAGCCAATGGTTCTAATGCCAAAATGAACAACAATAGGGATAGTGGACAGCCCTGCCTGACCCCACAGTATAACTTAAAAGAATCTGTAGAATTTCCATTAAGCAAAATAATGGCGCTGGGATTACTAAAAAGAGTTTGAAGCCACGTAAAGAAATTTCCAGAAAAGTTTTATTTCTGCAGTGCCCAAAACATATATTCCCAAGACAGGGAGTCAAAAGCTTTTTTGGCATCCAGGCTAAAAATCAGTGCTTCCGCCTTTGGCTGATAACTTAATGCGGCAATAAGACGCCAAACATTGCGTACTCCCTGACAGCCTTTTACAAAACCCGTTTGATATTCATGAATAATAGAAGGCAAAATTTGATTTAATTGAGATGCCAAAATCGTGGACAAAATTTTTATATCCACATTAATTAAAGATATTGAACGATAAGGGCCCACTTCCAGGGGGTCTTTACCTAGTTTAGGAAGAACAACGATAGTTGATTGATTAGAAGATATAGCAATATGTTTGTCAAGCAACATTCCAGCATAATATTTTTGTAAAGGCTTTAAGACAGTAAATTTCAGGATTTTATAGAACTCTGATCCCAAACCATCTTGACCCGCTGCTTTACCCAACTTAATTGATTGAATTACAGAGTAAATTTCCTGTTCAGATATGGGAGTATTTAAAGCCAACACCTGTTCTCTCGAGATTTGAGGCCAAGTGATATCTCGAAAAAGGTTTTCTGCCACTTCCAAATTCATAGGTGTATGACCATACAAGGCAGCATAGTATTCGAGGAACCTGGTAGCAATCTTTGCAGGTGTAGTCTAATGCAACCCCTGGCTATCTTGAATACCAACTACAGTTGTACGATTTCGTCGAGGGCAGATAAGATGCGACATTAGACGACTAGTTCGATTACCATGTTTATATAACTGATACCGAGAGTACCAGAGCGATTTAGAAGCTCTCTGGTGTAATAAAGTATTAAGGGTTTCTCTAATTCTATCTACATGAGCTTTGGCATCAGCAGTCATGTCCAACGAGTTGCGTCTGCGCTGTCTTTAGGACAGACGTTAACCACAATATTTCTGCATTGCATCTTTTGTTACGTTTCACTACATATGCGTTAATAGCTCCCCTCATAACTGTTTTTCCCATTGCAGGAGAGTCCTCGGGGATATCATTAAGTGCTAAATATTCTTTCCAGCAGTCTTGTAAATATTTGTGAAATATTTTATCTAAATATAAATCAGGATGCAAACGCCACGAGTATGGGGGACGATAAGGGATGCCACATTGCAATGTTACTGTCACTGGAGCATGATCTGAAATAGAAATAGTACCTATAGAAGCATCATTCACAGTAGGAAAACACTGATCTGATACTAATAGATAATCAAGCCCGAGAGTATGTCTGGTGGGGATTAAAAAAAAATGTAAATTCTAAATCATCAGGATGTAATACCCGCCAGACATCCAAAAGCTGCAATTCATGGCACAGCAAATTAATACCCATCTGTTGATCCCGTATCGACGTAAGCTTAGAGGGGCGATTATCTAGTTGCTTGTTAGCTACAAGGTTAAAATCACCTCCCATAACAAGTCGGCAGTCGGAAAAATCAGTAAGCAGCCTCATCAAGGAGAGAAAAAAATTATGAGAATATACATTAGGTGCATAAACATTGCAAAGTGACAATTTCTGTTGATGTAATTTACCCACCACTATAACAAACCTCCCCTCAGGGTCTTGTAGAATTTGTTCACATTGAAATAGCAAATTTTTATGAATGAGGATGGCCACCCCTCGTTTCCTAGAAGTGAAAGAGGACTAGAAACAATGACCCACCCACTCTCGCTGCAATTTAGTATGTTCTGTATCATTTAAATGCGTTTCTTGCAAAAATGCCACTTGCGTATGCATACACTTAAACATACTTAATATTTTTTTCCTTTTAATTGGCGAGTGAAGGCCATTCACATTCAAAGAGACAATCTTAACCGTTGTCATTTGCAATATTTATTTAGAAAACTTTTAACAAAAAAACAAGAGTCTACCCTTCTCAAAGGCCCCCCAGCCTGGGCCCCTGAATTTATATACCATATCTCATTAATAATCCAACAATAAAAAGCTACCATACCCCATGGAGGTTCCCCATGCACCCTTCTTGTCCCCCCCCCCTTCCCCCAAATACTTACATACCAATAATTCCATTCATACAAACAAGCACTCCAATCTTCCATTCCACTTTTCTTCTTATCTAAATTAAACATTAATCCTAGAGAAAGAAGGTCCTCCCCCACCCACATAAAGAAAATATGGGATTGAAGTCATCCACTTTCCAACCCCGCTTCCTCCCTGAAAAATACAATAACATAAACTGTGACAATGAGAGTTAGGTCTAAACATGTTTCATTAAGTTAAATGGCTTTAGAATATATAGTTCAAATACTCTGTTCTTCACATCTCTGTAGATTCAAGATAAAACGATCCGCCTCTTCCTTAGAAGTGAGAAATAGGACTTTGTTTTCATGTTGTATCCTCAGTTTATCTGGATATAGTAATGCAAACTTTATACCTCGTTTGGGAAGTTCCGTACATGCAGGTGCTAACACTTTTCGCTGTGCTGCGGTACAAGCAGAGAAATCATTAAACAACAAAATTCTGCAGCTCTGGTATTCCAAAGTAGCCTGTTTTCTATAAGCCCTTAGTATTTGAGATTTATGTTCCCAGTTCAAAATACGAGCCATTACATGGCGTGGCTTGACATTTCCTTCTCGTAGAGATCCCATTCGATATACTCTCTCACATTGTATTTTTTCATTTTTTAGAGTTAAGCCCACTTTAGTTGGGAGCCATTTTTCCACAAAATCTCTCAACTCGACATCTTTTACCGTCTCAGGCAAACCAACAATCTTTATATTGTTACGTCGACCACGATCTTCTTGCTCCTCCATTTTGGTGAGAAGTTCACGTTGCTGAACTCTCAGTTCCACCACCTGTTGCTCCGCCACAATCAATCGGTCACTATGATCTGACAAAGTAGCGTCTACCAGTTCCAACTTTTTAGAGTGATCTTCTAGTCCTGCCTTAATGTCTTCCATAGAAGTTTGCAGTTTATTAAGACGGCCATCTAGTCGGGCTTCCAAGGCCTCTGTGACTCTTTGTGAGAGCTGTTGCAAAGCATCCTCTCTGAAGGATGTGAGTACGTTTTCTCCATCAGGGGCCTCAGCCATTTTAATAACACGTGGTTTGCGGCAACTACGATCCAATGTGCAACTGGTGCCACGGTTTCTCATGCCCCTACTACCCTGTCTAAGGGTGAAAAGGAGGAGGAGAAGGCTATAAGCAAATATTGAAATTCAGCTGAGAGGGGGGGGGCGCTGTCGAGTGCGCGCTGGGGATGGACGTGTGGGGACTGAGCTCCCTATCGTGAGGTCTCTAAACCCTGAATATATGCGCGCAATTTAGCTTTTTGGTCTTTAATGCTCTGTTAACCCAACCGAGAGTCACATGCTATGGCAGCGAAACGCAAAACTACAGATTTAAAACAATTTAGCTACCAAAAATTGGCGCCGGACATGCAAGCGGATGGGGACCTGTTACCCTCTGGTTCCCAAGATGGCGGAGGAGATGGGGAAATACCGGCGGCCTCAGGCCAGGCCCTCCAGATTGCTGATGTCCTTAGCCGAGATGAACTGCGAGGGTGGTTCATGGATATACGAAAAGATATGAAACACAAAGCGGAGCTCCTCGCCACGATGTCAGAGTTACGGGAGGACATGGCAGCACTCGGTAATCGAGTGGATGAGTTAGAGCTCCGGGTAGAGGGCCATGCTGACAAAATGGCGTCCCACACCACGCACTACTTAAATCTGCAAAATGAAACTCAAGCGATACAAGATAAACTAGAGGACCTCGAGAACCGATCGAGACGCAACAACTTGAGGATACGAGGGGTTCCCGAGTCTGAGGATTACAAGGATGTCCCGGAGTTAGCTCGCAAGATTTGTGTATTTTTTCTTTCCGGTTGTGGCATTTCGAAATCGGCGACCCCCGATGTGAGCGAGCCTGAAATTCACATCGAAAGGGCGCACAGGGCACTTGGCTTACGGGCGGATAATCAGGCGAGGGATATTATTTTATGCATCCGGGACTTCACCCAGAAAACACAAATCTACGAAGCAGCTCGGGCGCAAAATGTTTGGAAATGGGAAGGCCACAGCATTACAATTTACCAGGACTTGGCTCCCACTACCTTGCGTAAGCGGTTTGAATTACGTGAGGCCACCAATGTTTTGCGGGGAGCGCAGATACGTTACCGATGGACCTTTCCGTTTGGTTTGTTCTTCTCGCATCAGGGATCCTCGTATCGTGTGAAGTCTCTAGCGGAGGCGGCCGAAGCCTTGAAGTCAGCGGGTCTCACAGTAAATTTTTCAATTCCCAAGGCCCAGCCCGGTCCTTCTAATCGGGAGAATTATCCTCGCTGGCAAAGAGCTACCAACGGGCGCAGACGCCTTCGCCGTCAACCTCCGACCCAAGGCAATGCTCTGGATGACCAGGGATGAAACAGGTTACTTATGAACTGTTGCCATAAAATTTTCCACATTTGCTCCCCTTTGGGGCATTAAAGAGGACCTGTTGTATGTATGTTGTTTATGTATGTAATCTCTAACAGTTTTGCTTGTGACAGATCACTTAGCTCGTTGGGGTGTATGTTTAGAATGTTTTTGCTGTTTGCTTGTAACGTTGTAGTATGTTACATTTACAGGGGGAAGGGATTCCGAGGGGATCCGTGGTTTTCATATGTTGGTTCCCGGGCGCGTTATGGCCCCCACGGGGAGGGTAATCTGCCAGACTGGTTTGGCAGAAAGTAAACTGGTACTGGGGATTTTGGGGGACTACTATCATGTTTATTATAGAATTGACTGGCAGCCTACAGATACAGGGGTCACTGAGACGGTAGCCGTTATGGGGAATGTTCTCGGGTTCGCTACACTAGCGACTTATTTCAGGTATAATGATTAGAATGCTAACTTTAAATGTTAAGGGCCTGCAGACTCACAGGAAGAGACAGTTACTGTTCCAGCAGCTGCGCACTTTACGCATTGATTTGGCGTTGCTACAAGAGACTCATCTGCGACCCAGACATGTGAAATGTTTACAGCATAAAAACTACCCCACTCAGATTCATGCAGCTTGTTCCTTGGGCTCTAAATACGCAGGGGTAGCCATACTAATCTCTCTGAATATCATCCACAAAGTCTTACACTCTTATACAGATCCTGTTGGCCGTATAGCAATAGTAACATTGAGGCTGGGTAAGGTATTTCTGACGGTGGTCAATGTTTACGCCCCCAACACGGCGCACTTGCAATTTTTCAAACGCCTGGGGGATTGCCTCACCCTTCAAACAGATCATCAGTTGCTAGTGGGTGGCGATTTCAATCTGACCCTGAAGGCTCACCTAGATACTTCCAGCTCGACGACGGTCTCCCTGGGGTCGGCTCGAGGGGGCCTTCTATATCTTCTGGAGTCATGGAATGTAATTGATGTGTGGCGACAGCGGAACCCTAGATCTCGGCAATACACCTTCTATTCTCAAGCACATGCCACCTACACCCGCATCGATTATCTTTTTGTTGATAAGAGGTTACAAAACCAGGTGTGCAGAGTGGAGATTGAGCCGATAACCTGGAGTGACCATGCCCCGGCGTGGTTGGATATCAATATCACGGAGACTTTCAGGGGGACCAAATACTGGAGCCTTAACGAGAGTTTGCTAGAGGATGACCAGTTTACCAGGAAAGCAGAGGGATTCCTACAGGATTTTTTTCATAGCCAGAGCCTTGCTGATTCCTCTCATGCGATTATATGGGAAAGCTCCAAGGCTTACATACGAGGCGAGTTTATTTCTCGAGCCACACACTGCAAACGCTCCAGGGAAGAGAAACGGACTCAATTGACATGTGATATCAAAGCTCTCTCTCAACAACATATGCAGAGACGTACTGCTCCACTCTACAAAAAACTGTCGGAGGCTAGGCATGCTTTGCACTTGCTGGACTCGGCACGGATTGCCCATACTTTGAACGTTACAAAGCAAACATACTTTGAGGGAGGCAACAAGGCTGGCCGCCTGCTGGCTCGGCGCCTTAAAGGGGGTCTTGTTGCAGAATAGTATTGCTAAAATCAAGACTGCTCAGGGACTCTTGGTGACGGATACAGCAGACATTCAGCGTAGTTTCACAGATTTTTATGCCACGCTTTATAAGTCTAGACAGGATATTCAGCTACAGGATATCGATGATTATTTGAATAACGCGGCTCTACCTGCACTAACGCCACAACAGAGGGAATTATTGGACAAGCCGATAACTTTATTTGAGGCTCACCAAGCGATTAAACTTCTAAAATCTGGCAAGGCTCCGGGATTGGACGGGCTCACCAGCAAGTACTATAAATCCTTTTCAGATACACTGGCGCCTCCTATGATAGCCATGTTTAATGGTTTGCGTAGCGGAGAGCACTTGGGTCCGCAGTTCAATGTTGCTGGAATTTCGGTCATTGCTAAGCCTGGCAAGGATCCTTCTCTTTGCGGATCGTACAGACCTATATCACTCATTAATTTGGACTTAAAAATCTTGGCCAGGATTCTAGCGATGCGGCTAAATACTATTTTGCCATCCTTAGTACACCCTGACCAGGTGGGATTTATCCCCGGACGTGCCGCTTCCGACAACGTGCGTCGAGCCATAGACCTCATCTGGTGGGCACGCAAAGAAAACATACCAAGCGTGCTACTGGCTGTAGACGCAGAAAAGGCGTTTGATATGGTCCACTGGCTTTTTTTATTCTGCACTCTTGGTAAAATGGGATTTGGTGAACACTTTTTACAGTGGATTCAACAACTGTACCATCATCCGACGGCTCAAGTGAAGGTCAATGGCGGCTACGGAGAGAGTTTTCCCATTGAAAGAGGTACGAGACAGGGATGCCCGCTGTCCCCCCTACTTTTCGCGCTCTTTTTAGAGCCCTTTACTGCTATCATTCGGGCGACAACGGCCATTATAGGGGTGCAATTGGGGACCAACAATTACAAACTGACCCTTTTCGCTGATGATATCCTTTTCACTTTAACTCATCCTCAATCCTCGCTACCGGCAGTTTTGACGGCTATCCAACAATTCAGTGCGGTCTCGGGCTTTAAAGGTCAACCTCGAGAAATCGGAAATTATGAACCTCAACCTGGCAGCCCCCATAGTGCATGATCTTCAGGTCAAGTTGCCTTTTCGCTGGACTGATAAGCCTTTAAAATACCTGGGAATCTATTTGGGAGCGGATGTTAATCAGTTATACCACATCAACTATTCTCCGTTGCTTAAGGCTATAGAGCGTGATCTCCTTCGATGGTACCAGGATCCTCATTCTTGGCTAGGGTGCATAGCAATTATCAAAATGAACGTCCTTCCTCGATTATTATATCTCTTCAACATGCTACCCATCTACTTGACAGATAGCATTCTCCGCACTTTACAGAGGAAGATATTTGACTTCATTTGGCGGAGGAGACCGCCCCGGGTCACCCGAGCAGTCCTATATCGATCCAAGGCTTCCGGAGGACTGGGGGTACCAAACTTAGGGTGGTATTTTGCGGCTGCGCAGCTCCGAACGATGATCCACCTACATCTTGGTTTGCCTGGCTTGTCCCCTTGGCAGGATATTGAACAGTTTATAGTGGGTGCTATGAACCTCAGTGCGATATTCTGGCAGCCCCGCCATACGTGGCGTATGGTACGGATCGTCCCCCCTACTCTCTCCACTACACTTAAGGTATGGCAGCGATGGAAACCGAAGTTGGTGGGTGTATGGCAGTATTATTCTTCAACGGCCTTGTATCATAATATCCATTTTCCGGCGGGCTTGCCTCCCAATGCATTCGCAGTCTGGAAATCTCTAGATCTACTTCGCATTGGTGGGATGTTGCAGGACGGCAAATTAATATCATATTCAACTCTGCAAGCTAAATATCCGGAGATAATTTTGCCTTTCTTGGAATATGCACAACTGAGTCATTTCATTGGTTCTATTATACGCTCTGGACAGCTGAATTTGGTAAAAACCATGTTTGAATCCTATTGTTCCTCTCCCTATGGCCTCAAAAAATCTATCTCAAAAATATATACTTTATTGCAGGGAGCGCAATT
Source organism: Rhinatrema bivittatum (assembly GCF_901001135.1). NCBI lineage: Eukaryota > Metazoa > Chordata > Amphibia > Gymnophiona > Rhinatrematidae > Rhinatrema > Rhinatrema bivittatum. The sequence continues at coordinate 676,252,115 of NC_042616.1, read as the reverse complement.
GACGAAACTCAGCTGCTCCTTAGCCTGGGAGGAAGAACTAAACCTGACCTGGTCTGTGGAAGATTGGGAGGACCGTTTTCTGAGCGCGCGCAGATGCTCCCTATCGGCTCTTCTGCAGGAACATTGCTTTAAGATGCTATACCGCTGGTACTATGTCCCCTCGAGGTTGTTCAAGATGTTCCCCTCATCTTCTGCTAGTTGTTGGCGCCAGTGTGGACAAGTTGGGACTTACTTGCATATTTGGTGGAGCTGCCCTATTATTACCCCATTTTGGCAGGAGATTTCCGCTTGGATTTCGAAGGTGGTAGGTCGGGGGGTGTCCCTAAATCCGACATGCGCACTTCTTGGTACTCCGGTTGATGGACTCCCATTACCCCAACAGAGGCTCTGCCAACAGATTTGTATAGTGTCGCGTCTGGCCCTGGCCCGCAATTGGCGAAGCTCTAAAGTACCCGTAATGAAAATCATTGTTCAGCATTTGCACAAAATACAAGTCCTGGAACATATAACAGCCATCCGGCGGCATCGCATGACCTCCTACCAAGCTGTATGGAGCTCTTTTCAGATGTGGTATGATGCTTATGATCCCCAATAGTCCGTGAGTTCTGCAGGTCCCTTAGCATTCCTACGTTATGTGATTAGATTGCTGTGATTTGTTAGCTCTTTACCTCATAACCGACGTTTTCTTATGTATGATCATTTCCGGACACCGGAAAGCGTACGTAGTGATACCTATACATGCTTGTTCTACCGTTACATATTGTTCACTGACTGCCATTTCAAATGTTTCAAATGTTTCACATGTTTGTATGGTAGTAGGGGGGGGGGAGGGGGGGAATAGCATAAATGTGTACTAGCTTGCCATTTGGAGTTGTGTGTAATTACAAACCGTGTACACTGTATGCTTGTTCTTTTCAATATCTGCTAATAAACGCTTTAATACAAAAAAAAATTCAGCTGAGAGGAAAAGCCAGCACCAGCCTTTGAAGTTTGTCCTCGCTAATGCTTAACAAAATCATCAACAAATAACAAGTAGGTAATATAGAAGTGGTGGGAGCGGGGCTACGGAGTTCTACCTCAACATTTCCAGCTCTCTAATAGTCATCGCTGGAAAGAAAAAATAAAATCTGATTTTTTCTCTTGGAAAAATTGATTTGAATTAAGGCCCAAACTTAGGCATATGTAGCCTACCTCTTTTGTAATGAACAGCGTCCCACAGATTAGATGTTTCTGAATGATGGCACTCAGGGGTGCACAAAGGGGTAAGCCCCTTTGGCGACGACGCCTGGAGTGGTCGTCGCTTTGGCATCCCGGCGTGGTGATGACGGTGTGGTGGGCGTGGCTCGGGTCCGCTCTCTTTTAATGTTATGGGTTCCCAGTCAGTTCTTTCAATTTTTTCTTTTCAAGGTTTTTTGCTTTTCTTTAATTCTCACTGGCACCACAGCCGTTGCTTGCCTGGAGTGGTCGTCGCTTTTCATGTGTTAGCATTGTGATCTGCTTAGATTGGTTTGTCCTAGAATGGGCAGAATTCACACATTTGAAATAAATAAATAGTATTGTTTTAGTATCTGTGGCACATACATTAAACCCTTCCTTTTTTTTTCCTAATTTGAATTGTCTTTCACAATGAATCTTGCTCTAAGAGCCTGCTTTTCACTGAGGCTTTATCCCATTTTTATCTGTGGGAATAATGCTTGCCCATGATGTAGATATGGCTAGATGGGTAAATAGGCAAAAGATTTAAATGCAGTTTAAAGATCCATGGTGTTAGACCTATAGCATTTTCCCCCTGTTCTGTTGCTCACTCACCTCATATGAAAGCCATTTTATAACAGTAAGCATCCAGACCAGTAAGCAAACTTTAGTTCCCCTAAACAGCTGGCATTGCTGTGCAAGCCATCTTAAGGGCAGATTTTACTATGGAAATAAGTGGTATCATAAATTGAGTATTATATGGCAAATCAGTTGATAAAAGCCAACAGACTATGAAGCAGACTACTTGTTAATTTGTCAAAGCTGACAATTTTTTTTTAAATAAATATTTAGTAAATATAATTTTAGTGTGATTTATTTGGATATCTTCAATAGTGGTAAATTTCCCCTTCAAGGAATATTGTTGGCAGTCCCTCCAGCATAATGCTTTGAGCCCAGATCTACCCTGATTACATTTACAGGCTCAGTGCTGAAGACTCATGGTGGTCGTCTAACTGATCTTGGAAGTGTTTTTATCTCAGATTGTTTCTTGTTGCTAATTTCAGGAAACATCTGCAATTGATGACTCCTGTTCTGCAGGCAGTGAACAGTTACTGTATCTTAATGGTTTCTGCTCATGGCAGTGTGTATATAGTCCTTCAAGCATGTATAAGAGAATCAATCTTAAAAAGTGTTAAGAACCTTGGCTAAGCAAAAAAGGCCTTGTATGATGTCATTCTAAGAATAATGCTTTTCAATATGTTTGAAATCCAATGTGTTCTTAATGTGACATTCCAATAAATATATGCTTTTAAACACATTTGTATCTTTTGTATATTCAAATACAATTTTAGAAGGCATCTTTTATATTTCTTTGTGCATGTTGTGAATACTTTCTGGTTATCTGACTTCTGAGGTACTATCCGGGTTGGAACCTGTAAGACTGGGGCTTTTATGATAAGGATAAAAGGACTTAAGCCAAGACAACATGCACTCATAGCAGTTGTTCTTTTTGGTTCCTCTTTCCTTATGCAGTTTAGCATTGTGTCAGCAGTAATCTGGCACGTACATTGTTTCCTCTCCAAATCTTACTCCTGGGGGAATTCTGCGCAAACAAATTTTAAATTCTGCACACACACAATTTAAAATTCTGTGCACAAAAACTCCAAAATTCTGTATACTTTATTGGTCAAAGTAACACAATATACATGACAGTCTTTAAATAACTTTTTTCTGTATTACATTTTAAATTAATTATTACTTAAATGCAGAGTTTTAAATATTTTGAGCAGAATTTCCCTAGATGTTCACTGTAAGTGTGTCTTCCACCCTCTCTCCCCAAAGCCCTGGCCAGTCTCCTTTCATTTTGCCCTCTCAGGCCCCAACTCCTCCACTTGCCACTATCTCTCCCCTCCCCCCTCTAGGCTCAATTCCTTCCACTCTATCTCCACTCCCAGAATTTGACCAGTCTCTCAATATTGCCCCTCACAAAGGCTCTCTCTCTAGTGCACATACACATCTCCTTATACAGGCTCCCTACTCTCACAAACAAGCACTCTTACACACAATCTCTTTTTCACACATACCAGCTTTCAGTCTCACACACACACACACACACACTCACCGAGGCCGCCTCCATTTTTGCCGCAAACAAGACAGCCTCCACTCACAGCTCGCCTGGGCCTACTCCTCCTTTGCAAGCAGAGGCCGAGCCGCTCCCGGCACGCCGGGGGCTGCCAAATTCTGCGTAACTGCACAGGAGGAGAATTCTGCGGGAATTCCATGCTCCACAGTACCGCAGATTTCCAACAGGACTAAAATCTGGTAGCATCATCATTATGTTTCATGCTTTTTTCATCAAGAAAGCTCAAAGCATGTTGCAACCGATCAAAAACATACGGTAAATAAGGTATTGAATAATACATAAATAGTCTGAATCAAAGGAAGGCACATGGAAGATAAATTTATAAATGCGGGGAGGGGTAAAATCTGCAGGTATCTTTTGCATGCAGATTTGACTCAATTTTCAAAGCAAACACGCACAAATTTGCTTTTGAAAATTCCTCTGTAAAGTGGCTGCTATATACGCCCCATTCTTGCCTGCTCTATCAAGAGCATGACATATGAGAATGCACGTGTGCATACTTCTTTAAATGTTTGTGCGTACAGAAGCCCAGAGCAATTTTATAACTACACACACAACTGTTTCATGAGCATAGATGGCTTTGAAAATGCAACCCATAAAACATAAGTGTCATGTATTTTTAGCAGGCCAGCAGGTGTTGCTATTGTGTGCCGACTAGAAGCCCTTTCTAGGGGCTCATCAGGATTGTTTAATACTATTTCTGGAGGATAGAAGTTGCTTCCAGGATTCAGAATTTGTTTCCTGCATAGTGCTGCCTTTAGGCAATCAGGTCAATCTTATCTTGTGAAAAGTAACGGATATTAAATAACAAATAATGGACTAATTTCTAAAATCAGTTTAAATTATTTTAATTCTGAAATATGCTGTAGGTTTTGAAAACTTTTCCATTCTTACTGTTTTCCATTGAAGGTGCCTATTGTGTTAAGCATGCATGAAAACTCCTCTGTTTATTTCTGAAGATGAATCCGTCATTAAGCAGAAGTTCTTGATTATGGGGATTGCATTTTTACTAGAGAGGTACTCTGGGCTTTCATTTGTTACTTTATTATGTTTTTTTCTCCAAAAAGTCCTGTTAACTGGGTAGATGAGATTTTTAATTTGATTAGGGAAATAATAGTACCATTGTGTTGGTGTTTTGTACATAGATGGTTCTTCTGCTGACTATCTTTGCAGTAATGCATTGCTCTGAATTCTATTACACTTTAAGCTGCTGGAGCTGTAAAGTATTTTTTTTTTATAAACAGCAAACTGCACCTCATAAAAATTCATTACATAAGGGCATAAACAAGTACTTTTCCTTCCAGTCATTGGCAGTAAGTGATTCATCAGTTTTCCACAGAAAACCAATTTCATTGCAGATGTTCTGTAATTTCCAATCTCCCTGAATTGTAGAACCATATCACACAATCCAAATGCAAGGAATGTAAGGATTTTTTTTTTCCAGAAAGAGGCTGTGCTTAGTCTTTTTAATGGGATTGAATATCATTTGCTGTCTCATCAGTTTTGCAAAATAACCATAAAAGTAATCAGTCTACCATTCTTTCCATTCTTGTACAGCTATCAATTTACCCATGATGCTTTTTCTATTGCAAATATGTAGGTGCATAAAAGTGGAAATGTAAGGCCCTTTAAACTCTCTTGGCCGTGCAAAATAAAGTAACATTCACATAGTTTGATACGGTCCTATGAATTGTATTGCAGCATGCGTTTAGAACAAAATATTAAAAATGAATTTACATTTGTGTGTACAGTAGAGCCTTTAAAAAGCTAATCTTTGACCCAAACCAGAACAGTATCTTACTAAATATTCTTCCATTACACATTATCGCCCGGATTTTAAAAGCCCAGCACACATAAAAGCCGGGCTTCTTCAAAGGGGCGAGCCAGGGGGCGTGTTCTGGGCAGGGCGGAGGCAGACAGCCAGCCGGCAGGTGTAAATTACTTCTGCTCCCGAGGAGCAGCAAGCAATAAAACAAAAAAAAATTAAGGACAGGTAGGTGAGTTTTAGGAGGTGGGAAGGAAGGTTAAGTAGGGGGTTAGGGAAGTTCCTTCCCAGTCCGCTCCTTAATTGGAGCGGACTGGGAAGGAAGGTTGTATTAATTCCCCCCCCCCCCCCCCTTGCGTGCGCTGCCTGCACATACGCACGCAGCCCACAGATTTTCAAACATGCCGGCATGCACAGGTTAGAAGATCGGCACATCCATGTCTCAATGCCAGGAAGCGTGTGCACGTTCAAAAATCTATCCCTATGGATAGGTTATATATGCAATATAGTAAAGTTACAGCTAATATGCTTAGTAATACTTTTGATCTCTGTACAAGGAAGGATCAGATTTTCATCTTACAGCCTCATTTTTTTGCTCTATTCCTTCTTGCTGTGTGATGGAACATATATGCAGTCAATATTTTAAAATAACCACAGCACATACACACAAAGTAGCACTCTGAGAACGTGGTTTAATAAGGCTTTTCCTAGCGTGTAGCCAGATGGACTCAGGACCAATGGGTATAGTGTACTCCTGATAGCAGATGGGAGGCGGAGTCAGATTTCAAAGCTGATGTCAGCCTACGTATACCCGTGCAGGAAGCTCTGCTCTTCAGTATTTCTCAGTCTCATAAATCAGATAGGGACGGATCCACACACTAGAATAGTGTTAGCAATTCTAAAACGAAGAAAGAAAATTTACCTCAAGAAGACGAGCCCTGCTCTCCTGCGGTGATACCTAAGGGTCCCTCCCCTAGTCGAGAATTCCTGAGGTGATTTCTGAGATCCCTCAGAGGTAAGCCTCGGTCCGGTAGCCGGCCCCAGGGTGGTTTAGAAGCAGCGGGTGTTGAATCGAGCGCGGCAGTGAAGGTATTTCCCTCTCCTCCCGCAGCTGGAGACCGCCCGGCGTAAGACCGGGAAATGCCGAGACCAGGTAAGGTAGAAGCCTTTTAAGTCTCCGAGGCTTGAATAGCCGCACAGATCGTCCCTTCCAGCGTCTGCTAAATCGGGTTGAGCAGCTCCGAGCTAGACCTCGATCCAGTGCGAGAGTCCACACATGTGGAGACCCTCCGGGGAGGTTGCCATCTTGTCCGCATGGCCGTCTGTGCCATTTCCCCCCCATTGACCACCGTATTGTCCGCAAACCTAACTTGTGCACACAGCGGCGCGTGCAATGGTGCCGGGCACACAGCAGTCCGCATAAACAGCCCGAGCAGACAAATAGGCCCGTGCGCACAGGGACGCGCACATCTCGCCCAGGTGCACAAAGTGGTAGCCTGCGTGCGCATCCCGCATGCACATCGTCAGCACACCCGCAGTGCACAACTAAGTCTCCCGGCATGCATACCAACGCACACAGACGAGTTTTGAATCACTCCATGCGTACAAGTCATGGCACCGCCTGCCAAGAAGAGCAAGGGACAAGTCCTCTGCCCAGCCTGCCACCTGAGAGCTGTGTGACCGGAAGTGGCCTCCGCCTTATGCCAGCAGTGTGAAGAGGCTCAGGGGGAACCTAAGCAAGGCTCTCCACAGCCAGTAGAGGGTTCCGGATCCACTAACAATAGTACCCCAGACCTCTGTATCTCCGACTCGGCACCTACACAGGAAGGCACCTCGGGGGCTTCCAACATAAACCCACCGGGATTCAATATGGACTCGGGGACCTTTTCCTGGGTGGAATTCTTCAAAGGGCTGCAAACCTTCATTCAGGCAAAATTGGTACCGCCGGCGACACAGTCCCAGTCTCCACCAGAAGCACAAGATCTTCCAAGCACCTCTCGGACCTCTCGAGACGTGCCCCACCTAGGCAAGAGCCTCCCTACAGGCAATACAGACACCTCAGGGGATGAGACTGACTCCCTGGAGGAAGGGGAAATCCCTCCAGGGATGGAACCATACTGAACCATGCTGCGATTCTTCTCCAAAGATGAGTTACCAGCTCTTGTGTCTCTGACCCTGAAGACGCTGGCCATTCCAGGCACGGGTACCACAGCGAAGCCAAAGACTAATCCCGTCCTGGTGTCCCTACATCAGGCCTCATGCTATTTTCCAATGTTGCAGGCCATATAATAACTGATTTACCTGGAATGCAATGCCCCGGAGACCAGCTTCAAAAGAGGACGGGCCATAGAAGCCCTATACCCCCTGGAACCCACGGCCAAGGATCTCCTACAGTTCCCAAAAGTGGACGCCATGGTCTGCGCCATCTCTGAGCGCACAACCATCCCAGTCGAAGGAGGAACGGCACTCAAGGATACCCAGGACAGATGTTAGGAAGCCATCCTTAAACAGTCCTTTGTAGCAGCAATGACCCTGCAAATCGTGTCCTGCTGCGCCGTAGTAACACGTGCCTGCTTGCTTTTCTCCAGAGACGCAAACACATCCGCTGAAACATTAGAACCGGCGATATCTTTCCTCACGGATGCGACCTCAGACCTAGTGTGCACCTCAGCCAGGGGCGTCTCCTCCATAATGGCAGCCAGAAGACAACTATGGCTCTGAAATTGGTCGGCCAACACGACCTCCAAAGCGAACCTCATGAGAATGCCTTTTAAAGGATCCCTCTTGTTCAGAAGTGAATTGGAGAAGTTAGCCAACAAATGGGGCAAATCTCCAGTACCTCATCTACCGGAGGACAGGAACAAAAGAAATCAGCATTCCTCTCCCCGAAGAACCAAGGGCAGAGGAGTCCAGCGCTTTAGACCGTACAAGAACACATACTACCAAGCACCTCGCCCCACAGGCAGGTCCCAGTCCTTTCGGAACAGACACAACAAGAGGGGAGCAGGCTCAGGTACAGGCTCCAGCCATACCCCACAATGAGAATCAGCAGACCCATCCACAGGAAGAAGTCATAGCGGGCAGACTTACCCTCTTCTACCAAAGATGGGTTGAGATAACGTCGGACAAGTGGGTCCTAACCATCATTCGAGAAGGATACTATCTGGACTTCCATAGCATCCCTCCAGACAAATTTGTGAGGTCACCGTGCCACACCCTTTCCAAGAGGACGGCAGTGGAAACCACACTGACAAGACTACTCAGCCTAAAGGCGATAACCACTGTTCCCACGCACCAACAAAATACTGGTCACTATTCCATCTATTTTATCGTTCCCAACAAGAAAGGAACATTCCGGCCCATCCTGGACCTCAAGACTGTCAATCATTACCTGAGAGTACCACACTTCCGCATGGAAACCCTACGCTCAGTCATAAGGGCAGTACAGCCAGGAGAATTCCTGACTTCACTGGATCTATCCGAAGCCTATCTCCACATCCCGGTCCATCACGACCATCAGCGCTTCCTATGCTTTGTGATACTAGACCATCATTACCAGTTCCGGACGCTACCCTTTGGATTAGCTGCCGCCCCTCGGACCTTCACCAAAATCATGGTGGTAGTGGCGGCAACACTGAGGAAAGAAGGAATCCTCATACATCCTTACCTGGACGATTGGCTGATCAGGGCAAAATCTCCAGAGGAAAATCACCAGGCGACTACCAGTGTCAAGAATCTACTATAGAATCTTGGGTGGGTCGTCAGCACAACGCTCCCAGTTGATAGAGTACCTGGGAGTCCGCTTTGACACCAAGCAAGACAAGGTTGTTCTCCCCCCCTCCAAGGAGGAGGAAACTGATGGGTCAACTGCGAAAACTGTTGAACTATGCTCGCCCCAAGGTATGGGACTAACTCCAAGTCCTTGGTCTCCAGACATCAACCCTGGAAGTCGTTCTATGGGCAAGGGCCCACATGCGCCAACTACAACGTTCCCTATTGTCACGATGGAAACTGACGTCCCAGAACTACCCCATTCGCCTCCAGCTACCAGCAGAGGTTCGGACCCAGCTCCAATGGTGGCTACAGGAAGACCATCTGAGCAAGGGAGTAAAACTATCCCCACCGAACTGGATCTTGCTCACCACGGATGCGAGCCTTCGAAGGTGGGGAGCCCACTGCCAGGAACTGATGGCCCAGGGACAGTGAGACAAGGAAGAGGCGGGATGGAACATAAACTGACTGGAAGCCCGAGCAGTCAGACTAGCCTGCCTAAGATTTGGTCACAGACTCCGGGGAGAATCTGTGAGTCATGTCGGACAACGACACAACAGTTGCCTACATCAACCGCCAGGGAAGAACCAGAAGCCAACAGGTGTCCCTGGAAATAGACCCCCTCATGGCGTGGGCGGAAGCAAACCTGCAAGGAATCTCAGCCGCCTACATCGTGGGAAAAGACAACGTCTCTGCGGACTACCTCAGCAGAGAGAAGCTAGACCCAGGGGAATGGATGCTGTCGACCACAGCCTTCCAGTTAATAGTAAACCACTGGGGTACCCCAGCCATGGATCTCCTGGCAACCCCGGTCCAACACCCAAGTTCCCAAGTTCTTCAGTCGCAGACGAGAACCACACTCCGGGGGAATCGACGCCCTCATACAGACCTGACCACAGGAAGACCTGCTGTACGCCTTAGCCCCCATGGCCACTACTGGGCAGGATCATCCGCAAGGTAGAACACCATGGGGACTAGTACTTCGCGTGGCCCCAGACTGGCCAAGAAGGCCATGGTATGCAGACATGTGAAGACTTCTTGCGGGGAACCTTCTGTGCCTACCCCCACACAGGGACCTTCTCCGGCAAGGACCAATCCTCCACGAAGACATAAGAACATAAGTAATTGCCATGCTGGGTCAGACCAAGGGTCCATCAAGCCCAGCATCCTGTTTCCAACAGAGGCCAAACCAGGCCACAAGAACCTGGTAATTACCCAAACACTAAAGATCCCATGCTACTGATGCAATTAATAGCAGTGGCTATTCCCTAAGTAAACTTGATTAATAGCCGTTAATGGACTTCTCCTCCAAGAACTTATCCAAACCTTTTTTGAACCCATCTAAACTAACTGCACTAACCACATCCTCTGGCAACATATTCCAGACCTTTACTGTGCATTGAGTGAAAAAGAATTTTCTCCGATTAGTTTTAAATGTGCTACTTGCTAACTTCATGGAATGCCCCCCTAGTCCTTCTATTATTCGAAAGTGTAAATAACCGATTCACATCTACTCGTTCAAGACCTCTCATGATCTTAAAGACCTCTATCATATCCCCCCTCAGCCGTCTCTTCTCCAAGTGAACAGCCCTAACCTCTTCAGCCTTTCCTCATAGGGGAGCTGTTCCATCCCCTTTATAATTTTGGTTGCCCTTCTCTGTACCTTCTCCATCGCAACTATATCTTTTTTGAGATGCGGTGACCAGAATTGTACACAGTATTCAAGGTGCGGTCTCACCATGGAGCGATATAGAGGCATTATGACATTTTCCGTTTTACTAACCATTCCCTTCCTAATAATTCCTAACATTCTGTTTGCTTTTTTGACTGCTGCAGCACACTGAGCCAACAATTTTAAAGTATTATCCACTATGATGCCTAGATCTTTTTCCTGGGTGGTAGCTCCTAATATGGAACCTAACATCATGTAACTACAGCAACTATATGCAACACCTTGCACTTGTCCACATTAAATTTCATCTGCCATTTGGATGCCCAATCTTCCAGTCTTGCAAGGTCCTCCTGTAATGTATCACAAGCTGCTTGTTATTTAACTACTCTGAATAATTTTGAAAAGCACCGGTCCAAGTACAGATCCCTGTGGTACTCTACTGTTTACCCTTTTTTTTTTGTAAATGAGTTGTTTTATTAAAGAGACAACAAAACAGAAAACAGCATGGATAAAGCCCACGTACATATCCTCAACGTAACAGAACAAAGTGGTCTATACAAATTGAAAGGAGTTACAAGCAATAAAACAAGTAGAAAACAGAAACCCCTGATCAATGTGTACCTGATCGTTTATAGAACATGGAGGAATAAAATTATTAAATGCTTATCCATAACAAAACCACATGTCTGAGTCTCTGTTTATTGACCATCGCCCCCCCCCCCCCCCCCCCCCCCCCCCCCCCCCGCAAGTCTCACTCGAGTGGGTAATCTGCCAGCTGAAGATCAGAAATATCCCGGAACAGTCATAAGAGTCCATGGCTCAAAGAATAAGGTCTCTAGATGTCAGAAAGAGGACATACTCAGCTAGCATCAGGACATGCGCGCTTCTCCCTCCAGAGACGATAGGGGGACCACGTATCGTGAAACCGTCGAAGAGTCCTCCGAAGGGTCGCTGTAATCTCCGCCATATGATAAATGTGGTCCAATTTGGCTTGTATTTCCGCTAGAGTGGGAGTAGTGGTAGTTTTCCACTTCCTGGCTATTTCAGTTCTGGTGGCGGTACAGATAAAGGTCACCAAACGTTTGTGACCCTCCCGCAACGAGGACAATGGTACTCCTAGCAAGGCGTGTTGCGGCAATAGCTCCACTGTGACTCCACACAGGTGTTGGATCCAGGCGTCCACCGCTTGCCACACCGGACGCAGTGCAGGACAAGTCCACCACATATGAAAATAGCTGCCCACCCCCTGACAGCCTCTCCAACACAGATCTGATACATGAGAAGACATACAGTGCAATCTAACTGGATAATAGTACCATCTATAAAACATTTTTAGTGTATTTTCTAGTAACGATGACGCAATTAGTCCCTTACCCAGGCCCATAATTATCCCCTCCCAATCAGAGATTGAAAAGGTACAGTGTAAATCACATTCCCAAGCCAGCATGGCCTTCGTTTTCGCCCATGGTGCCAGACCCAGCAGATTATACAACCCGGACAGCAATTTAAGCCCAAAATCAGCCTTCTGACAAAGCTTCTCATACTCCGATTTCCCCATTTGCACATGTGGAGACAACTGCGAGGTACGGGCGAAGTGACAAAGCTGTAAGTAAAAATATACATCCCCCTCCCCAAGACCGAACCTCAGTTGTAAGTCCCGAAAGGAAAGCATACCCTTGGATCCCATCAGCTGTCCCCAGTAGCGAATACCTCTAGTTTGCCATTGGAAGGCAGCCCGACTCCCATATCCAGGCATGAAAGCCGTATTGGCATAGATATAGGTTGAGGCATGATATTTGCGGGTCCCCAGGACCAGTCCCTTCCGAGAACACCAAAACTGTAGATCCAAGATCATAGTCGGGGGCACTAAAGTCTCAGGATTCATCAGCCAAGTACCTCGGGGTTGCCATAAAAAACTACACAGAGGTATCTCCCCTATTAATTGTTGCCCAAAACGGAACCACTGCTTAGGATTAGCTTGTTTATGCCAGTCTGCTAGGGACTTAAAACGTGCCGCCATATAATATCGCTCTAAATTGGGCACTCCCAGACCTCCCCGTTTTCTATGTCGATACAGAATGGTACGAGCAATACGAGGACGTTTGCCCCCCCAAATATACACCAAGAGCCGCTTTTGCCATTGGGCTAAACTATGGCGGGGGATGGCAATCGGCAATGTTTGGAACAGATACAGTAGTTTAGGAAGCACGGTCATTTTGACTGCGGCTATTCTGCCCAGCCAGGAAATGCTATATCTGTTCCATTCCTCCAATTCCCTAAGTATCGTGGACCACAGCTTACCATAGTTAATGGAAAATAAATCCTGGGAAGCACTAATATACACTCCCAGGTATTTTAATTTGTCATGAGCCCATCTAAAGCGAAATTGCTGCTTAAGAAGCAGTTCAGAGGAACTAGGGATGTTAATATTTAAAATCTCCGACTTTTCCCAATTGAGCCGAAAGCCCGAGACACTACTGAACTCCTCCAACGCCCTCGTCAAGTGAGAGAGAGAAGTCTCAGGGTGGGTTACCAGTAACAAAATGTCGTCTGCAAACAGCGACAATTTGGAGGAGAACTCCCCCTCCTGCACTCCCTGTATCTCAGTATGATTCCTTACCATATTAGCAAAGGGTTCCAAAAAAATTGCAAAAAGCAAAGGGGACAGCGGGCAACCCTGTCTGGTGCCTTGCCGTACCGGAAAGGTAGGAGAGTATCCCCCATTAATTTTTATACAGGCTAGAGGATTTGAATACAACTGCTGGAGCCATTGGATGAAGTTATCACCAAATTTCATTTTTCGTAACAGTGCAAAGAGATATGGCCAGTGCACCATATCAAAGGCCTTCTCGGCGTCAATCGCCAAGGCCACTGTCGGAATGTTGTGCTTTTTTACCCACCAGAATAAGTCAATGATCTTGCGCACATTATCACTGGTTTGTCTACCGGGAATAAACCCGGCTTGATCAGGGTGTATGAATTGGGCTATGAAAGTGTTCAAACGTGTCGCCAAAATTTTTGCTAAGATTTTAAGGTCAATATTTATGAGGGAGATGGGTCTATACGAACCACAGACTGTAGGGTCCCTACCTGGTTTGGCAAGTATCGTGATTCCAGCTGTATTAGCCGCATCTGAGAGGGGCGTCCCTTCTTTTAGCGCTAAAAACACTTTGGCCAGGACAGGAGTCAACCGAGTAGCAAAAGTTTGGTAAAACCTGCCTGTGTATCCGTCGATACCCGGCGATTTTCCGGGTTTAAGCGATCGAATCGCAGTCAAGATTTCTTGCTCAGTAATATCCTTATTCAAGAGACGTTGGTGGGAATCCTCCAGCCCTCTAACCTGGGAAGCCTCTAAATATTTGTCAATCTCCCCTAGACTAATATCCGCATCCATCGCATATAACTCAGAATAAAATTGATGAAAACGCCCTCGGATAGACCTATTGTCCGTCAGGACCTCCCCTGCTTTGCTTTTGATCTTAGTAATGGAGGTCTGAGCCTGCCTCCGTTTTAAAACATTGGCCAGTACCCTACCTGCTCTGTTCCCCCCTTCAAAATATTTTTGCTGGGTGAGTTGCAATTGATGCGCAATATACGCGGAGTCTAGTGCCGCTATTTGATTCCTGAGCTCCTGTAATTTGGAGGAAAGGGACAGAGACGAACTAGACTGTTTATGCAAGCGTTCTAAAGTTTTGAGCTGGGCTAATAATTGTTCACGGTTCCGTTCCCTAAGTTTTTTTAATAGCGCCCCCCTGGCAATAAGTCTACCCCTAATCACTACCTTAAGGCATTCCCAGACAACCACCGGGTGTACGTCACTATTGTCATTAAATTGTAAATATTCCTGTATGGCTGAGTCTACCTGAGAAACAAAATCAGGGTCGTCCAGTAACGAGTCATTGAGCCTCCAAAACTTAGTCCCTTGATCATAGTCCCGCACCTGTAGTACGAACCATATAGGAGCATGGTCGGACCACAGTATAGGCTCTATATCAATCCGTGAAATTCTAGGTAATAAGCTAGCGCTGCCCAAAAACATATCTATTCTGGAATAGCTATGGTGCGGCGTGGAGAAAAAGGTATAATTCCTCGACGTAGGATTTCTGGACCTCCACACGTCCTGAAGCCCAAAGCTATGCATTAGGGCTTTTAATGCGTCTCTTGCTTTTCGGGGATCTGAGCTAGAACCAACTGATGTATCAATCCTAGGGTTCAGAGTTAAATTGAAATCACCACCGAGAACTAAAGACCCCTCCACCCGGGAGAGCAGGATCTGATGTAGAGTTTGGTAAAAATCCTGCTTTTGTGAGGTGGGACCGTAAATAGACACTAAGGTATATACCTCAGACCCAATATTAATTTTTAAAATAATAAACCTACCAAGCGGATCCTCGTAAGTGTCTTTTAACTCAAAATGACAGTCCTTTTGAATCAAGATTCCCACTCCCGAATATTTAGAAGCTACTGAGGCAGCCGCCCAGTATTGATATGGATACTTGGGATTACTCATCAAACTCTGGTGCCTCCTCCTCAGGTGGGTCTCTTGCAACAATGCTATGTCTACCTTCAAACGGTCTAGTTCTTTAAATAATAATTTCCTCTTTCTGGGGGTATTGAGCCCTTTCACATTGAGGGCAAGGAAGTTGAAACTAGCCATCCGCAATGTAACCTAGACTTCCCTTACCGCATATGTAGCACTCCAACCCATGATGACTGCCCCCACACTCAACAGAAAATACCCACTCCATTCGTACATGTCCATAACATACCCCCACCCCAACCCCCTCCCCCTTCCCCCTCCCCCACCCCCTGCCAGAGCACACCATGGCACATCCCCCTTGTGCCAGCCACCCATGGAGGAAGTATAAACCATCCCCCCCGATGCCCCGCTCCCAGGCTTGCCTAAAAAAAGCTTCAAAATTACCAATCAACACAGCATAGTAACTAAAATAGAATAGGAACATCCCAATACAGCAAAAACTCACAGAGAGACAGTAAGACTGCCAGTAAAGGGATAAGCAGTGAACCCCCGGTATCAGCTCCACAACTGGAACCTGTAAAGAAAGAGTGAATCTCAAAAGTAAAGTCAAGCTGGGGCCTCCTCAGCACTCTCTTCAGCCGCATTCCGTTGCAATCTGCGCCGTCCTTTAGTCACTCTTTGCCATTTGGGTTGAGGAGCATTCCTGGAAATAAGTCCTCCTGAGTCTTTTAGTACCCCTGGAGGTATTTCAACCGCGATGCCTTCCTGTTTCAGAATCTCAACTGCCTCTTTTACTGATTTAATGCTGTGAGTCTGGCCTTGTACCGTGAAAGCCAGCCCGCCCGGGTATAACCAACGATATCTGATGTGGGCTTCGTTCAGCTTTGCGGTGACACAGCGAAACTCCTGCCTTTTCTTTAAAGTAGCAGATGAAAGATCAGCATAGATAGCCAGATCGTGGCCTTCCCATCGCCAGGATCTCTGTTTCCTAGCTATGCCAAAAATTTTGTCTTTCTGCTGGAACGAGTGGTAACATACCACAATGTCCCTGGGCTTATTAGCTAGCCGAGGCCCCAGTGTTCGGTGCGCTCGCTCCACATTTATAATGGTATCCGGCACAGGGGGTGTCTCAGTAGCCATCTCTGTATTTGGCACTTCAGCTTGGGCTAAGAAAAATAGAGAGATTTTCCTCACCACATCCACGCAGTCTGAATAGTCCTCAGATTCAGACACGCCCCGGATCCTTATGTTACATCTCCTGCTGCGGTTCTCTATATCCTCCATTTTGTCTGACAGGGAGAGGTAGGATTGCTGTAATTGAGCGTGTTCCTTCCTCAGAGCGTCCCAGCCTTCCCCCTGAGTGTCCAGCCGCAGCTCGTTTTCATCCACGCGGCGCCCCAATTCTGCTGTCTCCTCTTTCATGCCCGCAAGCATGTCGGCGATCTCCCTCTTATAGGATTTCAAATCCTGCCTCAGCTCCCCAAACCACCTCCTCATCTCAGTCCGGGACGGTGGAGAGTCATCTGCTGCAGTCGTTTCGTCTTGCTCATCCTCCCGGTCCGCGAGGGGATCCACCGCCGCCATTTTGGATTTACCCGGGTCGGGATCGTCATCGCCGCGGGCGTATGAAAACTTTCGCAGGTCCGGTTTTTTCTGCTTGGATGCCATTCCCTGTGTTTAGGTGGAACAGACGGGGGTTCTTGTTGCGAAAAAGCTGCGCTGAAACCGGCAAAAAGCTAAAGAGCCACGGGAGCTCGAGGAGCAGTACCGAAGTGCTGCTTACATGGGGAAGTGACGTCACTTCCTCCTACTGTTTACCCTTTTAACCAGTTTGTAATCCACGAAAGGACATCGCCTCCTATCCCATGACTTTTTAGTTTTCTTAGAAGCCCGACTCTATTCTCTCTTATGCTCTGTCATTGAGAGGACTCACCTGAAGAAAAGCGGATACTCTAAGGCAGTGATTGACACCTTGCTCCAAGCATGCAAGTTCTCCACATCTCTAGCTTACATACGAATATGGAGAGTATTCTAAGCCTTGATTGAGGACCGCGAGATCCTTCCGTGGACAGTCAAAATCCCCATGATCCTGGAATTTCTGCAGGATGGCTTGAAGAAGGGGTTGTCTCTCAACTCCCTCAAGGTTCAGGTGGCCGTGCTGGCCTGCTCCAGAGCCAAAGTAGACAGCATCAGTCTATCAACCCATCCAGATGTTTCCCGCTTCCTGAGAGGGGTCAAACAAATCCAACCACTATTAAAGTGGCCGGTGCCCCTATGGAATCTCAATCTAGTACTAGACTTCCTAGCGAGATCTTCCTTTAAACCTACACGCGGTCTGTCACTATGGCCCCTGACCTTGAAGACTGCATTCCTAGTGGCAATATGTTCAGCCCATCGCATCTCTGAGCTTCAAGCACTATCCTGTCGGGAACCGTTCCTCAGGTTCACACCAGTATCCATACAGCTTCGCTGCCATCTCCAGACAAACATGACTCGGAAAACTCATGCCTTCTTCGCCATCATAATGTCTGTAGAATCCTAGTCTGATACCTGGAAAGATCGGAATCTGTACGAAAGATGGACCACCTGTTTGTCCTTCACAGAGGGAAGAAACGGGGGAAGCGGCCTCGCGGGCAACCGTAGCCTGTTGGATCAAAGAAGTAATCAAGGTGGCCTATGTAGATGCAGGGAAGCCCCCACCTCTACAGCTTAAGGCCCATTCTACAAGGGCCCTGGCAATGTCCTGGCGGAAACCAAGATGCTGTCACCTGCCGAGATTTGTCGGGCGGCGACGTGGTCCTCCATACATACCTTCTCCAGGTTCTACCACCTGTATGTCCAGGCCCGGGAGGACACAACCTTTGCAAGGGCAGTACTAAGTGGGCCATGGGCAGCCTCCCGCCCGGTTCAGGAGTAGCTTTTGTACATCCCATTGGTCCTGAGTCCGAGTCCATCTGGCTACAGGCTAGGAAATGGAGAAATTACTTACCTGATAATTTTGTTTTCCTTAGTGTGGACAGATGGACTCAGCAACCCGCCCACGGCTGCCCTGGAATCCAGGAACCTCGGGTGACAAGCCCCAAGAACAAGACAAGCACGGGTAAGCCAGGTATTACTCTAGTTCAAGACACCCATAGTTGCCGGGTGACGGCGTTATCCGGTTGAGTGCCCTGGCGGTCTCCAATTGGAAATAGATTGAACTAGTCCTAGTTAACTTGATTAACTTGGTTATCAGAGCACACATATATCCACAATTGCTTTTCGAGGAGAATACTGAAGAGCAGAGCTTCCTGCACAGGTATATGTAGGCTGACATCAGCTTTGAAATCTGACTCCGTCTCCCATCTGCTATCAGGAGTACACTATACCCATTGGTCCTGAGTCCATCTGTCTACACTAAGGAAAACGAAATTATCAGGTAATTAATTTCTCCCATTCTTGGTTAATGGGAAAAAAGCTTAGTAAATGAAGTCCTAAAATTAACATAAAAATGCGGACTCTCTTTTAACTTTATTATGGGATAAAGGGTGTTTAAAATCTTATGTAGACAACTGTCTTGATATTCTGAATTTTACTCTTGAAATTTCCTGGTTGAATGCCCCCATGCTGCTTTTTTCATGACTGACATGAAAGTCTTATGAAATCTTCACTTAGAGAGCCCCTACTCATGTGTATTGTACTTATGGACTTGCCATAGCATTTTAATCCTATAACTACCACCTTTGTCCCCACCCAGCACCATACAGTTTTGTTTGGAGACATTTGTACAAATTAAAAAAAAAACAAAAGCTGAAATATCACATTTACGTAAGAAATCAGATCCTTCTATGAGATGTTTCTCCAATTTGATTGGAAACCAGCTGTGGTAAATTCAATTGACTGGACATGATTTGCAAAGGCACATACCTGTCTATATAAAGTCTCACAACTGACAGTGCATAGCAGAGCAAAATCACTTGGACATGATCACAGTACCCACCAGTACAGTTTCTGACATAATAAAAAAAACAGGTGAGTGCTCCTATTCAGACCTCTGCAGTTATTGTTTCTGGATGCCCCCTATCTAACGATGAAGAAAGTGTTTTGAATAAAGGATTAAATTATGTTCTAACTCAAAAACATGACCCGTTTCAATTTCAATATGATTTTTTTAAATTTATAAGACAATTACAACGCAAAGTATTTTTCAAAAGTTTCCTGCCTCTTAAAATGTTTGCTTATTTAAAAAAAAAAAAAAAGTCCAAATGGTGTCCACCACCACCGGGTGATGCAGCTATTCACACGTTTCAGAAATTGGTCCTCTGCGATGTGATGACATTTGAGCAGATGGATGGACATTCCTTTTATAATACTTCACAACGTAAGTCCTTAGCACTCAGTTATGAGCTAGGGATGATACTGTGATTAAAGCCGCTGATAAGGAGGATGCTGTAGTTGTCATGAGTCATGTGCAATATATTGTCAAATGTTGAATTCTATCAGGAACTTGCAAAAGACCTGACTGCAGAAATCATGGTTGAAGTAGAACAGATTGTGCATTTTGGGTAGAACAGGGCTCTTTGACTGGCTCTGAAAAATAATTCCTTATTTAAAAATATCCTCAGCTCCTGTTTTATATATACTTCCTAAGATACATAAGTCTTTGGATGCACCACCAAGCAGACCCATTGTGTCCGCTAATGAATCAGTTCTTGAACCTGAATCTGTTTTCCTAGATAAGATTTTACAACCGCTCATA
This sequence comes from Rhinatrema bivittatum, assembly GCF_901001135.1. Taxonomy (NCBI): domain Eukaryota; kingdom Metazoa; phylum Chordata; class Amphibia; order Gymnophiona; family Rhinatrematidae; genus Rhinatrema; species Rhinatrema bivittatum. Next base: position 676,232,352 of record NC_042616.1, on the reverse strand, counting down.
CCTTTGGCTCCATCCTATATCTATCCTATATTAAGGACAGTTCGAGCCTATTGAACCAGACTGGCTCTTGGTTAGGATGGATATAGTCTGTCTATACTGAAGTTCCACAAGATCAAGCATTAACAGCCATTTCAGAATTAATCTACTCGTGAACCTCCGCAGAGAATCCCTACTCAGTATGTCATTCAGTTAGCCTCATTGGCCTTGAGTAGGAATTAATTTGCTTTTGAAGGAAAATATTTACAGATATGTGGTACTGCAATGGGAGTAGCCATGGCACCTGACATTGCCAGTATTTTTGTTGTAAAAAATAAAAAAAACTGATCTCAATGTGGTATGAATAATCATCAAAATAATAAGAAACAACCCATTCAGGAAAACATGATTATTTCAAAAGTGGAGAGAACCTCATATATGAGCCAAGGGTATCACTCTTTTCTTTAAAGAAGTTTATGACAAAAGCATTCACTTATTGTGGTAAAACAATGTATTTATATATTACCAAAGTGACTGCACACCCACTTCAAAATATAATCACTGGGCTGTCCACTTCTCTTAACGCCACACATCTCATTTTAATTATATTACTTATTCATCTTTAAAAATAGAACAAAAGACACTTATCGTTTCTTTCAGCACATGGCCCAATACAGCGCGTGTTTCATGAACCTTGTTCAGGGGCCTTAGTTATGACTGTCTGCTGTGTCTTAGACAGACAGTCATAACTAAGGCCCCTGAAGAAGGTGAGAAATCGAACCACAGACCTCACTATCTGTATCCATCTCTAGCTGTAGGGCTTTAAGGAGACATCGGTTTATTTTGCAGAAAGTACATCCTATATTTGAGTCTTCTCCCAGAACTGCATTTTCTAGGGGACATAATATTAAAGAACAGGTAGTGCGTTCTAGCCTGATACTCCTTGTGACTTCTACCAATTTGGACATTTGCCAGGATTGAAATTTTTGTTCCTTGAAATTATAGTCTGCATGTTTTTGACCACTGGACAAAAAATTATCAACAGAATTTTCATGTAAGTCAACACTTGTTGTCTATATGATTTGCTGTCCATGTGATTTTAAAATACATGTGTATGACCAAATGCATGATATTCTTCTCATTGAACATAGTTGTCTTAAAACATGCAAGACGGAAGCCCCTTTAGTGTCTCATTTTTTGGAATTAAAACATTCCTTTGACGATATTAAATGGACTGTTTTAGAGGTGATACTGGAACATTGGAGGGGAGGCGACAGAGTATGAAGACTCATGCGGAAGGAACAGATATCAATTTACCGAATGGAACTGTTTCTTGAACAAAGAAATTGAATGGGCGGTACTATTCAATTAGCTCATGTCATTTTTCCAAAGTTTAAAACATGTCACTATGATGTTTTATGTGGATAAGTAACGTGGAACAGGTGTGTATAAAAATAAAAAAGAGATAATGAAAGCTTGCTTAAGAAGGCTGACATGAAATGTGAGTGGTTGGCATTAAGTAAGTACTTTGAATTTGTATAATGTGAAATATGCCATTTTTTTTTTATATGAACTGAGATTGTCATTGTCCCCCTTATGATATACATTCTAATTTTGAATAGTATTATTTTCAGAGAAACCCTTATCTATATTTTTGACAGTTATGAACAAGAAAGAAGCCCCTGAAGCAGTGATTCAAAATGTAATATGTCAGATGTATTGATTGGGAAGTATGCTTCTTAAATAACTTTTATATGCATTTTAAAAAGTTCAAAAAAATTTCCCTTGGATCGATGATTATTGATGACCTTTTAGTGGTGAAAACACTGAACAACATTTTCATTCGGTATCTGCGGAGTGTTATGATGGTCCATTTTCCACAAATTTAAAAGTTTTTCTGTCTAAGGAATATATATTCTGTACAAGTGAGATTAACAAATTTATTTGTGATGTTCTTTGGCTTTACAACTTTCTTTGTCTACAATTATTTTCAACTGGTTTTTTTTGTGAGAGCAAAATCAAAGTCATGAAGTTAAAGGAATTGTCTGTAGACCTCCAGAACAGGATTGTGTCCATGCTCAAATCTGGTGAAGGGTACAAAAAAATTGTAGCATTGACAATCTCAAAAAACAAAACACAGTAATCTCCATTCAGAACTTATCCTAGAGCCGGCCATCTGCCCAAACTGAGCAATCGGGGGCAAAGGGCCTTGGTCAGGGAGGTCAGGGAATCCAATGGTCACTCTGACAAAGCTCCAGAGTTCCCTTATGGAGATGAGAGAATCTTCCAGAAGGACAACTATCTCTTCAGCACCCCTCCAATCAGGCCTTTATGGTAGAGTGGCCAGACGGATGCCACTCCCCCGTAAAAGGCACATGAGGGCCCACATGGAGTTTGCCAAAAGGCATTTAAAGGACTTTCAGATAATGAGAATCAAGATTCTCTGGTCTGATGAAACAAAAATTGAACTCTGGCCTGAATGGCAAGTGTCATGTCTGGAGGAAACCAGGCACCGCTCATCACCTAACACATACCATCTCTACAGTGAAACGTGGTGATGGCATCATGCTGTGGGAATATTTTTCAGCTGCAGGAACTTGGAGAGTAGTCTGTATTGAGAGAAAGATGAATGGAGCAAAGTACAGAGAGATCCTTGATGAAAACCAGCTCCAGAGCACTCTGGACCTCAGACTGGAGGTGATGATTCACCTTCCAATAGGACAGCGATCCTATGCACACAGCCAAGTCAACACAGGAGTGACTTTGGGACAAGTCTGTGAATCATCTCCAGGCTCTGGCTGGGGCAATCTGATCAGGTCTCTCCAGAAATATATGAAAACAGCTGTGCTTCGACACTTCCCATCCAACCTGACAGAGCCTGAGAAGATCAGAGAAGAATGGAAGAAAATCCCCAAATCCAGGTGCGCCAAGGCTGTAGCATCATACCCAAGAAGATTTGATGTGTAATCAATACAAAAAGTGCCTCAACAAAGTACTGAGTAAAGAGTCTGAATACTTACGTAAATATGATATTTCAGTTTTGTTTTTTTAAATAAATTTGCATACATTTTTACAAACTTGATTTTGCTTTATCATTATGGGCTATTGTGTATAGATTCAGGAGAGAAAAAGCATATTATCCATTTTAGAATAAGGCTGAAATGTAACAAAATGTGGAAAAAGTGAAGGGGTTTGAATACTTTCTGCATGCACTGTATATGCTTTATCCCTAAAAACATATTTGGCCCTGAAAGGTGTAGAGTATGGTTTGTTGAGTTGCGGGGGGAAATCCACATTTAAAGGCATGCAATGGTGATGCACTGACAAAAAAATGTGAAAAATGTTCAAAGGGATATAGACTTTCTATAGCCACTGTAAATAATTATGTGATTTCAGTTTTTCCAATTGACATGTGATTGTAGGTGGAACTATAGGAGATGGCTGGTCTACAGTTGTGAAATGGAATAAGATCATTCCCCATTAAAGGTTGTGGTCATAGAGACTATAAAATCATTAACATTTTAGCTATCTTTAAGATGCTGACAAAAACTATGCTGTGTACCTTTCAAAATTAAGTTCAACAACAGTAAATTGTGTTGCTTTAAAGATTCAACAGTGTGTTCCTTTGGTGGTTGCAGATGACAATGGCCTCTATCCTGTAACATTTAGAAATATGCAAAAGGTACATTCCTGGAAGATGCAGATGAATCTCTCTACTCCCTTCCTCCAAGGTGGGCCAAATATGTTTTTTCCAGTGTGAGAAGAAGAGTCACAGGGGCGGCTCCAGAGAATCTGCTGCCTGAGGCGAGGGATGAGACGGCGCTCCTCCAGCCCCACCCTTCCTCACCCCGCCAGGGAATGGCCCAGGTCAAATCACCAAGAGGGGAGTCTCCATGCAGTCTGGCCCTTTTAGAGATTTGAAATGTTGCGGAAGGGGGAAAGAAGGGGTCAGAAGAGTGACAGAGTGATAATGTTTCTAGGAAGCTGGCAAACCCACCATACTCCCAAGAACCATAAGGCCTGCCTCCCACCTTTCCCCAGCATTTTTCTCCTGGATAAGTGGGGGATGGGTGAATGGTGGTGGTCTGTGTGTGGCGTGCTTTCTCCAAGCCGATGCAAGGGCGTAAGGGAGACTAGGGCCTGTACAGCCTTGTACCCACACATCCCTGCCCTCACTACCCACAATTACAAATTCTGCATTTACAATAACAAATTTTACATGAAAAAGGACATTCAAAATAGTCTTCTGATGTAAAGATAGCCCTACAACATATATATATTATTTTTACAAAACTCTGCAAAAAAGCAAAACAACACACTTGGAATGCATATGGTATTAGGCTATTGTAATGCATGTTGAGTGTGGGCTTTGTCCTCGAAAGCCATGAGTACACTGAATTATAGTTACAATATAGTAAGCCTTCCATATTAAAAAAAATAGCAATAATTCAAAAGGTAAAACCTTATCTATCAAAAGGCAACACTGCAAATATTTCAGCAGGCCCTAAACACCAATACACTTCCTATTAGTAAAACAGAACAAGCCAGGCTACTATAGATCCCTACACAAACTTCACACTAGCAGGATACCTTACCTCAGTCACACATTTATTTGTCTATTTATTTATTTACTTTGAAACTTTGTAGTCCGCTAATCCAAAACTCTTAGTGGATAACAATAAATGCACATAATAAAATCTGCAAAATGAAAAACAAGGAATAAAATAAAAGTTCAGAACACAAATGTTACAAAAAATTACAAAGGCAGATTCCAAACAATAGGTAAAGCAGCATAGAAACCCACAATAAATCTGCAATGAATTTATGAAACACACACATATAGAAACACAGACAGACTCTCTCCCAATATAGAATAAAGAGATGATAAAGCATAAACAAACATGTAGACAAAAACTGAACTGGAAAGCATAAGCCAGACAATATGCAGTGCAACAATGGAAAAATGGAAATACCATTCCTCATAAAACATCAAACATAAAAAAATATAAAATAATTATAATAGAAAACCATATTAATAAAAAGAATAAATGTTTCAAAATAGCTGATGAATAGAACATCCAGTAATTAAATCTCAAACAAAAATTATAAAAAAAAAAATTTCCAAACACCAATAAAATAATTTAAACTAGGAAACACATTAAATAGCACCCAATAATTAAAGCTAGTAAGAATACAAAAAAAATCCTGCTTTCCATACCTCGGAACATTTTGATTTCCAGTCACACAGATTTCTGTGGATTAATGTGGGGGGAAACAGGGGAGAGTGAGGGAACTTTCTCCTTTCTCTCACACAAGTTCTTTTATGTTCATAAATGCTTCTCACATATATACAGATGCTCTATCAAACATTCACATGCTCTTATCCACACACCTGCTCCCACACTTGCTCTTTTACATACACACACACACACACACTTGCTCTTTCATACATACAACAGATGCCCCCTCACACATAGATGTGCTCTCTCACACATGGAGATGCTCTCACATACACAGATGCTCTCATACATGCTTACACAGGCACATGCTCTCATGCACACACACACGCACACACACATGCTCTGTCATACACATACAGATGCGCTCTTTCACGCAGCCCATGCTCTTTCACATAACACACCCACACATGCAGTCCATCAAGCTCAGTCTCCCCTTTCTGTTGTGACAGCAAGAGGGATGAACTCAGCAGGCAGATGGGGGCCTCTTATTTTCTTCTGCCACTGCTAGGCCTCTTCTTTCCTTCTGCAGCTGGCGGACTGTGCTCCACCAATGATCAGGAAGCCTTTCCTCTTCCTCCTGCCCAGGCCTGGTGCTCGTAGGTGGAGGCAGGGGCAGTGGCGGACCAAAAAAGAAAGAAGAGGGCCGCTGGACCCCATCTCAATGGCAGCAAAGACAAGAAGAGGCTCGTGTATTGCATGACACAACTGGGAACAGGAGGGAGCCCGTTCAGCTGCTGCTCCTTCTCCTGTGCCGATCCCGCAGTATTCAAAAATCGCGGGGCCGGCACAGGAGAAGGAGCAGCAGCTGAATGGGCTCCCTTCTGCTCCTATCACTTCATGCACAGGCCTCATCTTATCTTCGCTGCTGGTGGGATGGGGTCCACTGGTGGCGCTTGAGGTCTGCTTCCGTCGGTGCCTATGAAGCCTCTTCTCTTCCTCCTGCTGCCGCCAGTGCGCACGGTCTTCTCCTATTTCATTCGCTGGCATGGGTTTGGAACCCCAGCAGTGTTTAGCTAAATGTGTAACAGGAGGCAGGGGGAGGCGGCCACTGAGCATTTTGGAGGGCACTCTTTGCCGCTCCAAAATTTTGCCACCTGAAGCAGCCACCTCACCCTGCCTCATTATTGAACCGCCCCTCAATAGTCATATAAATTATTGAATATACAAAGAAAAGTTGGAGTATAGAAGCCAATGTCCACATGCACTTTAGTTGTATTTAAAAAAAAAACAAAACAAATCCTCCAGCATAAAAAAAAATATATGCATTATGAGGAAAACTACAAGCTAAACTCTTTCTTGAATTGTAGCACAGCATTAAGAATATGCTATTAGAAATGAAAATGTGGATTGTTAAAATTGCTGGTTATGTAATTACTCATATCCAAGCCCTTAGAATAGCTTTTATTTTACAAATCTGGGGGGAGGCGGGGAGATAAATATGCATGTGTTAATCTCCATATAACAAGGTGAACATTTTAAATGAGTATATTTTTTTGCAGCATGAAGAAAATGCTGTGGCTCAAATACCTCCAGATAGTCATTTATTTGGTTAAAGAAATGCAGAATTGAAGCATTACAGTGAAATACCTACATGTAAACCTGAATGTAAAGCGATATGATATCTCAGATCAAATGACGGCATATAAAAAATAAATAAATAAATGGAAAGCAAACCAAAGTGATGTTTCAGAAAGCGTAGTACATATTTTGTTGATTTACAACAGTGAGCAATAATTGTTTCATAATAATACAAGTGTGTACTTCATATTGGTTCTTGACTATAGCTAGTCTTATTTTTAGTTCTCGTCAGTTCTCAGGTTAAAAATAAGGCGTTAGTTACTGAGCTTTTTAGATTTTAATCAGTCCTCATCTAAATCTGATAGACTATTCATAGCCCAAGGTTTTGAAAGATTCATGAGTCTTCTAACTTCCCATAGCAAATCGGAGAGGTTAACAAAAGGTAATTTCATTATGAATCTGATTTATTAAAATATTTTATTCCTAATCACCAGTAACAATAATTCATCTTAAACTTTCCCTTACTGTTAGTTAAATATTTTAGTCCATTGTTTAGATAATGTTTTAAAATCCTCTGTGTGCATTTTATTTTGCATTGGGCTTAAGCTAGTGGTCTGTTTCATTCTGAGAAAGTTGGAAAAATGTGTACTCTTGAATTATAAGTATCTCATCGTCGTAAGGTGTTTACATGAAAGATTTTATTTAAAGAGAAGGACAAGTTAAAATGGATAAATAAAGGTTTCAAAAAAAAAAAAAAAGAGAAGGACATTTTATTTAAAATGTATCTGAAAATTCACCTGCGATGAGAAGAAACCTGCCATTGTTCTCCATATATAACAATCTGTCTTCACCTTCCTATTTAGCTGTACAAGCTGGACTCGGGCTTGCTGAGCTTTATTTTTATTTATTTATTTTCATTTATATTCTGCTTCAAAGTGGATCACATTCAGGTCTATCCAGTCAAGCGGCCTATTGCAGTTAGACCAGATGTCTTCCACATCATGTCATTCACATGAAATCTGTGTGCACATGCCAGCTAAAGAAGCAGTATTAGAAACCCATCAATCCTATGCCAGTGGATTGTGGTAATATCCATTCACAATAACAACCTTTGGACCCTATGCATGTGCATGAAGTCCTAATGAGAGCCAGAAGAAGCAACCTTGAAGCTGGCTGAATAACAAAGGCCTATGAGATTTTGAAGAAACCTTTAATGAAGCTTCCAGCTGAAATTTTTAGCTTTTGTATTCTTGCCCAAGCTTCAATACTGAGCTTCTTGCTTAGCCCAATCCTGCTCCCCTAACTTGGGAGTAGCTGCTGTGCTATCCTTGCATCTGCCTTTGCAAACCAAACTAATGTTTTTTTCCTGCTTCCATATAACTTCCAGAGCCGTAAATGCCCTGGAACTGTGGTGTTAACCAGTTAACTGTCAGCTAGCCGTACAGGTGCCTGCTCTCCATGTCAAGACAGGACCCTGAGCTGATTCTTCCGAGCGACAACCGGGACCTGGACTGCAGCAGTGAGTGAGCAGCTGAGGCTGTCCCAACTTCTCCAGAACTCCTGAGCAACATACGTTTAGCTGGTTACTATTTCTAAATTGGGTAATTAATTTGCAAAATGTCATTAAAAATGCAAATTGGGTTAGGGGCAGACTCAAGATATTTTCATAACATTGTAACATGAGTGATTTATTTGGTTAGCCCTAAAGTTAAAATAATATCTAATATTGCTATAATAAAATTCTTACAATCTACTCAAGAAAAAGGTGTAGATATTCTGATCTCTATATATATGATATGGCTTGGCTCGCATTTGTTGTAAACAAGTTAGATAAACTGTAATACTACTTTTACGTAGAGGGCATTAGTTTCAATTCATAGGAGCCTTGACAACCCGGGCAGTCACGAAATATTCCATCGGAAGGAGGAAGGGGATGGCACGCCAGTACAGATGCACCAGTCCAATAAATGCAAGAGGGACATTTCACATTATGTAACAAATAGAGGGGTAGATTTTCAAAGGGTTACGCGCGAAACCCCTGAAAACCTACCCCAAACCCCCCCCCTGCGCGCGCCAAGCCTATCTTGCATAGGCTCGGCGGTGCGCACAAGCCCCGGGACGCGCGTAAGTCCCGGGGCTTTCCTGGGGGGGGGGGGGGGGGCGTGTCAGGGGCATGTCACGACAGCGTGTCTTCTGGGGGCATTCCAGGGATGGGGCCTTGGGTGTGGTTTCGGCCCGGGGGCATTCCAGGGGACAGGCATAATTCTGGAATAAAGGTGGTGGGGGGGTTAGGGAGGGGAAGGGAGGGGAGGGGAAGGTGGGAGAAGGCAGAAGGAAAGTTCCCTCTGAGGCCGCTCCGATTTTGGAGTGGCCTCGGAGGGAATGGAGGCCGGCTGCGCGGCTTGGCGTGCGCCGGCTGCTGATTTTGCTCAGCCTTACGTGCGCCGATCCCAGATTTTAACAGATAGGTGTGGCTACGCGCCTATCTATTAAAATCCCGTGTACTCTTGTTTGCGCCTGGTGCGCGAACAAAAGTACACGTGTGCGTAATTTTGTTAAATCTACCCCAGAGAGTAAAGATTTAAGTACCTGAGCTATAACAGGTAAGTCAACTATGATTCCCATTGGGAGGCAGTGTGGCCTCTCCGGCCTCCAGGGCCAGCCACCGCCAAGTAAGGCCCTGTCCTTCACTGAGGTATCCTCAGAGGGGCATTTCTGGTCACCCACCTCCCAAGCAAGGTGACTACCCAACTGAATGAAACATCCGGTCTGCTGCCGTAACGGGGCCCTTCCGGCCCTGGTGACAGACAGCCCACCCTTCGCAGACAGGGCATCATAGACAGTTATCTAGTTGGCTCCCTCCAATCAGAAACCCCCTCCCCCCCCCCCCCTGGTTTGGGTACCCCAACCCAGCTGTAACATAAACATAATTAACAAATATAAGGCAATAGCTACATGCCCACTACATAACAGCAAGAGATCTAACCAATCAAAACTTTGTCCTGAATACTGAATTTGGGTGGGAGGGTGGGTTGAGAAGCTTGCCACAGGGTGAGGGGTAGGAGCAAAAGGGAGGGCAAATGGGCCAGATCCTGCCTTGCCCCTCACACTGCCAGTTCGGCCTCCAGGCTGTTCTCCCCCCTCCCCCCATTGAAAAAAAACAACAATGTGCTTCTGAAGCAAGGAGCCCCACCTTTGTGGCCACCCACCGCTAACCTTGTTATCCTGCCTTAATCTAGCCCCCAAGGCTCTCTGATCCTCCCCTGGTGTCCCTGTACCTATTCCAGTCGGCAGTGACTTCACTGCTTTGGCATCACCATTATGCTGATGAAACACGACATCACATGCACACATCAGCGCCCCCCCCCCCCCCCCTTCACTCTCCTGAGGCTCCAAACATGGATTATCAGCTACTTCCGCGCATTGGCCCAGCACCATGTCTTTTGGCACAACTGTATCAGGAGGCACAAAAGTCCTGGCAATGGCTTTCTTTGATCTCTAAAGCCATGTCACAACATCTTAGCTTGATGCTAGATGTACATGCTCTATATCTAGTGCCCCCAGGCTCCCACTATTATGTGGCTACTGGAAAAATCATATAATTAGCCTGTAACCGCTTTGGCGAAAAATGCATATCCTGCTACATTGGCTTGGACCATGCCCCAGGATGTGCCTTGCTGCCAATTTTGCACCATGTATTCCATTATCTTGATCCCACATTGCCACAAGAACAGTTGGTTTGCAGAGTCCAGGAAGTCTTTGAGCCCTTCAGGTATGCCTGCCAGGTAGATGGTGCAACTGGCTGTCACAGCAGGTCCAATGCATCCTCACTTCAATGCTCCAGCATTGTGCCAGCACAGGCGTTCCAGACGTCTCGACATCGGGAGCCAGTCTTCGGAAGTCTTCCCTCTTGAAACAAGAGACAGTTTGCAATCTAATTGTGCAGCCCAGGGATATGGTTCACCCGTGCCAACGCATTTAACTGCAAGTATTTCAAGACTATTACCCTCAGAAGCTCTGCAAAGGGCACATTTGTCAGCCTGCTGATTGATTATCTGCACCACAGCCATGTTATCACACCAAAATACCACCTTCCGGTTAGCCAAACACTTGCCCTAAATGTGCAGCAACAGCACCATCGGCAACAACTCCAGGAAGGTAATATTTGCGCAATGCAACCCAGCTCCCTGGCCATGGCTCACAGCACCAGGCTCCTTGGTAGTAAAGGCCAAAGCCTATGTCTCCTGATGCATCTGATAAGAGCTCCAAATTGTAGCTAGACACTGACGGGGGAGCAGCCATGCTATTGTGCAGTTGAACTCCACTAGGAATTTCTCCCAGGCCACTAGATTCTCCCGTACTGCCTGAGTTACCCTTAATCGATGGCTTTTCTTACACAATGGGATGGAGGCAAGAATAAGCCTACGCAAAAATGCGCTACCCATAGGGATCCCTCTGCAGGAGAATGCCAAGCAACCAATGAGGGACTGAGCAAATGCTAGGGTCACCTTGTGGGACTGGTGGGGAAGCAAACGAGTTCAGAAAGCTGGATCTTGTTGGCGGGTAGCCTAAATACCAACTAGAACTGCCAACCAGGGTGCCAAGAAACGTGAGCACCCTGGTTGGCAGTTCTAGTTTGTGGTACTCCCAGTTTGTGAGCCATTTTCTGAAAGCTGCTAAACAAGTCCAAACAGGCACCAGAACCATAAGGTCCAATGAACAGAAATGTGTCCAGGTAGTATACTATGCTCATTCAACCTATGCACCATGCTAGCGCCCAATGTAGGAAGGTACTAAAAGCCTCGAAGTAGGCACAGGAAATTGAGCAGTCCATCGGCATACATTTATCAAAATAGTAAGAACCATCTAAGTAAAACCCCAATAAGGGGAAGCTGTCCTGGTGGTACAGGCAAAAACCAAAAGGCAGACTCAATATCAGCCTTAACCATGAGGGCTCCCTACCCATAGTCATGTAAGATGTCAAGTGCTGTGTCAAACGGAAATGTACTGGACTGCACAGCTCAGATGGAATTAAATCATTTACTGCCCTCCCAGCTGGGTAAGACAGGTTATGTATTAGCCTGTACTTACCCGGCTACTTCTTTGGCACAACCGCTAAAGGTGCTAGAAGCATCCTGAAAGGGGGCTGAGTGAAGGGACCTGTGATCCAACCCAGACTGATCTCTGCAGTCAACTTAGAACTTACTAGGGTTCCTTCATAAGGTATCCTGAAACCCTCTTGCAATGTGCATGCCATCTGTGAATATGGGTACCACTGCAAGCCCATCTCCAGCTGCTATCACCATATTGGGGTAGGGGCCCTACCTAAGTCACTATTTACTCCTTCCCACTAGTAGTTTTTTTGTGACACTTTGAGATGGATGCTCTCTGGCACAAGTGGTGCAAATATGTTTATCTTTGCAATCCTGTGGGGAACAGCCTCCTTTATTAAATCACCAACAGGCTTCAGCAACTGCTTGCATCGCCCAACTCAGGCCCTGAGCATTACCCTGGGAATGAAAGGAACGGTTGTGGTTAGTGCAGTTAGTGTAGCTGGGTTAAAAAAAGGTTTGGATATGTTCTTGGAGGAGAAGACCATTAACTGCTATTAATCAAGTTTACTTAGAACATAAGAACATAAGAAATTGCCATGCTGGGTCAGACCAAGGGTCCATCAAGCCCAGCATCCTGTTTCCAACAGAGGCCAAACCAGGCCACAAGAACCTGGCAATTACCCAAACACTATGATGCAATTAATAGCAGTGGCTATTCCCTAAGTAAACTTGATTAATAACAGTTAATGGACTTCTCATCCAAGAACTTATCCAAACTTTTTTTGAACCCAGCTACACTAACAGCACTAACCATATTCTCTGGCAACAAATTCCAGAGCATTATTGTGTGTTGAGTGAAAAATAATTTTCTGCAATTAGTCTTAAATGTGCTACTTGCTAGCTTCATGGAATGCCCCCTAGTCCTTCTATTATTCGAAAGTGTAAATAGCCACTGCTATTAATTGCATCAGTAGCACGGGATCTTCTTGGTGTTTGGGTACTTTCCAGGTTCTTGTGGCCTGGTTTTGGCCTCTGTTGGAAACAGGATGCTGGGCTTGATGGACCCTTGCTCTGACCCAGCATGGCAATTTCTTATGTTCTTGCCTGGATGAGCATCCATACTAGTGTTTACCATGTGTGTGAGCCAAAGTTCCACATCATGATAGCTCCAGGACCTACTAGGAGTGTCAGCCATCCTTTCCCTGAATATCTTGTCATAGTTTAGCTAGACAAACCCCTCATAAGTAGTGTGAGCACACACAATAGTGTCCAGATAGGACCACATCGCCAAGTGCTGTGAGGGATCTGCCTTACCAACTATGGATGCCAAACGGGCAAAAGATTGCACCCAATTATTCAGGTTCCTCGGTATTTTCTTGGCACTTGAAGGTGGCTTGTGTGCCCTCCCCTTTCCTACGTCTCTCCAACAGCTAAATATATTTACAAACTGCCTGTGCTGAATATGGTGCTGGAGGGAGCATGGCATAACCTGTCATGATTGCTTGCTGGTGTCAAGCACTGGCAACCGGGAGGAAGCTGGAGCACCACAGGAGCCCTCTCCCCCTGAAGAGCCTCGTGAACTTGACAAGGACTCAGAGGATGCACTCCAACCACCCGACCAATTGGAAGTGTGAGAGTGCCTTCTGCTCCTCCGCTTATGCTTGCATCCTTTCTTCTTGCCTTCTTCTCTCAAATTAGTAGCACTGTCATCCACGCTCACCTCAACCACATTTGGCTGTGCCAACAACCCAGAAATCTTTGCTATATCATTTAGAGACTCACCCTCCGGCATCTGAGCCATTGCCAGTGGGTTAACGGGCTGTGCCAACATCGCCTCCATAGGCGGGGTAGCTTCCATTTCAACAGTTGGACCTGGAAATGCTGCTCTGGTTTCAGGAAGACCCTGAGCCAGGGGGGGTTGCATGGATGGCATCGCAGGAGAAGCACTGGCTTGTGCTGTATGTGCATGGAGCCTACAGATGAAAAGATGAGGGCTTCCCCAAACCCAAAGCACCTTCGTAGTGAGGCTGTGACCATGCCGTCTGTGCACCTGGCCAAGAAACCAGAGCAGACCCATCTTGCCAGCTCTGGATTTGCATATTTGGGGAAAAAATAAGACAGCCCAGCACAAGGCTAGGCAGACCACCCTGGAAGTCCCCACCTTCACCAGTCTCCAAGGGTAAGAAGGGGTGAAGTTGCCAGGTTGGACAGAGGTATGCGCCCCTGTAGGTGGTTGCCACATGTCAGGCTATGAGGTTGGCCTGTGGGAGCCGGGGGTCACTGTTACCACCCATGGGCACCCAGTCACCATTAGGCCCTGATCCAGAACCCCACACTGCTCAGCTCCCAATGGGACATGATCTACCCCCAGTTGGTACTGATGCCAAGTGGGGGTGGATATACTCTTCCCTGGTCTCCTAAATAATTAGCTTCAATTACCTCATCCCCAATTATTTAGTAGTTCCTTACAGCCTATTAATCTACCTATTCTACTATTCTACCTATTAATCTACCTATTAATCTATTAACAGAAGCTGTTATTTTAACCTAACAATGCATTGTAATGGTAAAACCAAGCCGCCTAAATGTTCCGAACAAACAAGCTTAACATACACACTTAGTTTATAATTATGAATTGTTACCGTACAATGATGGCACATAACCAAGTTGTAATCTATACCACCCATATGTTTCATTGTTGTGCCCTTATGTAAACCGTTGTGATGGTTAGCTAACTTAACGACGGTATAGAAAAGTTGTTAAATAAATAAATAAATAAATAAATAAATAACACATACTTTTAGTTCTTAGTTCAAATACCTATTAAAAATCTTCGCTAGGGACTAACCATACTTAACCTTATCTTTAGGATTTTAATTAATCAGAGAAAATGGCTTTAATTCAACACAATTGTGGTGCTTATATCCCAAGGCCTATCATGGGCTGTCCCTTTTGCCTTTCAGCTGTCTAAAATTAAAATGGAGCTGATCCATCTAAGGGAGCAATTGGCCAGGATTCAATTAACCTCCCCTGCCACATTGGTAACCCCGGCATGGCTCCTTGCCATGGAGGTAAGAGGCTGCCCATAGCTCCAGCTGCGGGCATCGTTAAAAATTGGTTAAAAGAAGGAAACAATCAATTTTACCCCCGATTTTTCGTAAAAATCATTTTTCGGGTTAGTGCGCACTAACAAAAAAATGTTTATTTTTGTTACTTTTTGTTATTTTTTGCTTTATTTGTTAGTGCGCACTAACTCCTGTTAGTGCGCACTAACCCGAAAAATAATTTTTGACTAAAAAAAAAAAAACGGGGAAATGCGGGAAAACGATTTTTTCCCATGGCCAGACAATCCCGATAGTGGGAATGATTGGGTACCTGATTCACATCCCTAGTCCTTAGGGTATTCTTAGGGTGTCCTTAAGCCTGGAAATATGGACTACACCCATTGATTTGGTATATAGGACTGAAATAGCTGTTTCCCACGTAGTTGCTTCTAATGGAGTCAGTGCAAATGAGCTGGGAACTAGTGCATTAACTATTCTCCGTCTGATATCAGGATTATTAACACTCACCACACCCTCAAGTCTAGCAATCTTACTGCCTATCCATACTGCAATATCCCTAATATTAATGGGTGTTGATCCAATAACAGCCCTTATCTGAGTGACAGATAATGTAGCAATTACAGCAGGTGCAGCAGCAAGTCTTGTAGTGGCTGCTCCTACTGCAGACTTCATCATATCTCCTATAATACTTCTCATTAATGCTATTTAATTTCTGCACTGATTAGCATGTAAATCAGCCACCTCAACTGCTTTAGCTGGGGAATACCTTTCTAAAAAGGATCTCCTGGAGTCCAAGATTCACTAGCAACTGGTCCGTGCCTCTTAATTGAGGCAGGAAAAACTAATGCTCCTCCTATCCAGCATGATACACCTTGTGCTGTGGCAGTAATAATTATAGAATCAAGTCTATTTAATTCTCTACTATTCCCCAAGTAGGTTTTTGTAATTGAACAAGAGACTGTTGAGTAGTATCTAGGGTACGTATTACAATACTTAAATACCGCTCACCTGCACCCATCCACCATGCTGAATTCTAAAAGTAACATTTTCTTGATCAGCTAAAACAGGATAGCCTTGCACTGTGACTTCCAGTTGAAATGCCAGCCAATCTCTAAATTGTTGAGCCATTATGTAGAGCTTAACTCTACCTTTTCTAGGTACCTAGGTTTTTTAAGAAAAAGAGCTCCATTAAAATTTGAACTTTGTCTGAGTATTGAGTGGACCCATCTGGGGTGCCATCTGTCTCAGTTCTGCTTTGATAGGCAGCTCTAAGTAAATGAGACTTTTATAAGAAGTCCCCTTATAGGATACCCTTTCTACTTAGAACCCCATGCCACATAAGTTTAAGACATCAGCGCTTCTCAGAGATGATGCATTATTTTGAGCTCAGTTAATTATTTTATGAGATCAAAGTCAATTCAATAACCAAACTCAGTCAGATATATATTCTTAAAAAAGAATAATAATTTTATTTTACATGAGGAAAGAATATACTGTTGTGAGTGCAGCCTTCAGAGGCCGATGGAGCAGGCTTGGCACGTGTCACTTAGCTCATAGGAGAGTGGAACACTTGGGCCATAGGGTGGCTCAGGTAGAGAATGAGTCGCACCCATGGTGAGGTGTGTGTGTGGGATGGGTGGCACAGGAGCAGAGCTGGACAGAGCTTGGAACACAGGGCTACAACATAGGTCTCTGGCTAGGACTAGGAGCTTGGAACGTAGGAGAGTTCAAGGAAAGCTTAGAGCACAAAGAATTAAAGAAGTACTTGGAACTTGGGGCTCTTGAGGAGTATGATGTGGAGCTTGGGACTCTTGAGGAGAATGACTTGGAACGTAGACTTGGAACTGAAGAGACGAGGAGATGAGGACTAGGAACGTGGAGATGAGGAGATGAAGACTAGGAACGTAGACGGAATGTAGACTTGGGATGTAGACTGGAAGACACGGAGACTTAGACATAGACTTGGAGACATAGACTTGGGATGGAGACTCGGGCAAGGAAGGTGAGTCCCTCAAGCGCCCTACACAGCACATGGGGCTGGTCACGGACCACACTGAAGACTCAGGCAAAGAACATGGAGACAGGCAGAGATGAGCAAGACCCTCAGGAAACACTACACAGCATGTGGGGCTGGTTGCGGACCACACTGTCCCCTTCGCACCCTACACAACCAGATGACTGGTCGCGGACCACAAGGAGATTGGGACAGGCTCGGGAAGTCTCATAGCACAGGTTAGTGGAAACCCCTCAGATCCTCTGGAGTTGGAACTTGGGAACAGATAAAACCTTGGAGCTAGGAAACTCGGAGTAAAAGCAGGGAATCTCTGGAGGTACAGGTCCCACCGGACCTGGAGCATTAGGACCAGGACAAAATCAGAAGGGGAACAAGGAATATCACTGGACAAGGATTCACCGACATCTTGGAACTAGGAACATCTTGGAACTAGGAACATCTTGGAACTAGGAGCATCTTGGAACATCTTGGAACATGGGACATCTTGGAACATGAGACATCTAGAAGCTGATTGCAGAACTTCGAACAGACTGCAGGACTGGAATGGACTGCAGGACTTGGAAAATGGAACATCTTGAAATGGACTGCAGGACTTGGAATGGACTGCAGGACTTGGAACAGAATCTAGGAACATGGAACTTCTTGGATCACACATCCGGATCTGGCTTCACGGACATCTGGACTTGGAACAGACATCAGGACCCGGACTCAGGAACAGGCATCAAGATTCGGACTCAGGAACAGACATCAGGATCCGGACACAGGAACAGACATCAGGATCCGGACTCAGGAACAGACATCAGGATGAAGAGACATCTTCAGGAGCACCTGGATAGATGCGAAGACAAAGGTGGAATGAAGCAAGGCCCTCTCATAGGGCTGAGAGGGCAACTCCCTAGGAAGAGGTGCCTGGAGGACCACACCTCTCATCCCTTTAAGAAGGAAAGAGAGCCGCGGGCCTGCCCCCTAGGAGGAGCAAGAATCAGGAAGTCTAGAACCCTGGATAGTGGCATCCCTGCTGCTCTGCAGGGAGGAGACGGAGCGGAGGAAGCTGGGCCTCTGGGCAGGCCCCCATGACGTCGACAGCATCCTGCCACATTGGGAAGGAGAAGGCTGGGACGCAGGCAGGCCCGACGAGGGAGGTGGCTTCTAGGTGAGGTGAAGACCCGGCATGGCTCCTGTTGTGCCGGCAAGATGGCGGCCAGGCCACGGGAGCACCTGGCTTCGGCCATCTCAGGCGAGGCCCCAGCTTCAGCTGTGGCCTCCGGGCTGCGAAGAGCAGCGTTGGTGGCAGCACAAGGCCGCGGAGGTAAGGCCCTGTCCATGTGAAGCGTGGGCAGGGGCGCAACAGTACCCGCCCCTCAAAGTCCCCCTCTCTGCTTCTTCTTGCTGACTCAGGGAGGAAGGCAAGTAGTGTGTTGGGAAACTCGAGGGTCCAACACGCTTCCCAGGCTGGAGAGCTGAAATGAGAAAAAAAGCTTGTCATTGACATATCATAGGTACAGTTCAAAGAGGAGACAAGACCCCGCAGGAAAAGGGGGCACCAAGGTATTAGTGGAAGTCCTTAGGAAGTAAAGTCAAAGATAGAACAGGTCAAGGTCACAACCCTCAGTTGAACCTGATGATTTATGTACTTGAATATCCTCAGGATTGATGCTAGAGGACAGAACCAGGTCTGGGGTGCAGGCGCCTCCTGCTGGTCATTAAATCCCTACCTTGGATGCTGGAAGATATTCAAAGTTCAGTTCTGGAAACTGAGGGACATCGGATCAAATAGTGATGAGAGAAGAGCCTGGGCGCAGGCGCCTCCTGCAGGTCGTTGGAACCCAGGGGTACTATCATTTCTCTACAGAAGAGTAAGGAAGGTCTTGGATCCATGTAGACACCTTCTGTTAGCTGGACGTACCTCAGGACTAGTACTGGCTGATAGGAACAGCTTGCAGGTACCTCCTGATGATCAAAGGAAACTGTGGAACTAACTAAGGAAGAATCAGATAGCAGGCGCCTCCTGCAGGTCGTAGGAGGCTCTGGGCCATGAGCGGGCTGGTAGAGGATCAGAATGCAGGCACCTCTTGCAGGTTCTTGGGACATCTGAACTGCTACTGCTGATCCAGAAGAACACAGGAACTGGAGTAACTCGAAGATTTGGATATCAGACTCTTGCAGGTTGGAATCAGATACGTGGAAGAAGGCAAGCGGGCAAAATATGTTTTGTAGAAAATGGAGTATTGAATATAACAAGACAGTTCATAGAAAGTCCAGGAACTAGGGACAAGAAACAGAAACTTGGAAACATGCAGGGAATTAGAAATAATTTCTAGGCCAGACTTCAGATAATCAAAACAAATGTCCAACACTGAGCCCAGCACACCACATGGAGCTCTAGTCTTCACATCCTGTTGTGAGCACAGCCTTCAGGGGCCAATGGAGTGGGCTCAGTGCGTGTCGCTTAGCTCATAGGAGAGTGGAGCCCTTGGGCCAAAGGGCGGCTCAGGTAGAGACATGAGTCACACCCCTAGTAAGGTGTGTGTGTGGGATGGGCGGCACAGGAGCAGAGCTGGATGGAGCTTGGAAAACAGAGCTACAACTTAGGTCTCTGGCTAGGACTAGGAGCTTGGAACATAGGAGAGTTCAAGGAAAGCTTAGAGCACAAAGAATCAGAGAAGAACTTGGAACTTGGGACTCTCGAGGAGTACTACGTGGAGCTTGGGACTCTCGAGGAGTATGACTTGGAACGTAGACTTGGAATGTAGACTTGAATGTAGATTTGGAACTGAAGAGATGAGGAGATGAAGACTTGGAACTGAAGAGACGAGGAGATGAAGACTAGGAACATGGAGACATGGGGACTTAGACATAGATTTGGAGACGTGGACTAGGACGAGGAAGGCGAGTCCATCAGGCGCCCTACACAGCACGTGGGGCTGGTTGTGGACCACACTGACGACTCAGATGAAGAACAAGACCCTCAGATGAAGAGCAAGACCCTCAGGCGCCCCTCACAGCACGTGGGGCTGCCGCAGACCACACTGCCCCCTTGGCGCCCTACACAGCTGGATGGCTGGTCGCAGACCACGAGGAGATCGTCACAGGCTCAGGAAGTCTCAAAGCACAGGTTAGTGGAAACCCATCGGATCCTCCAGAGTTAGAACTTGGGAACAGATAAAACCTTGGAGCTAGGAAACTCGGAGTAAAAGCAGGGAATCTCCGGAGGCACGGGCCCCACCGGACCTGGAGCATTAGGACCAGGACAACATCAGAAGGGGAACAAGGAACATCACTGGATGAGGACTCACAGACATCTTGGAATTAGGAACATCTTGGAACTAGGAACATCTTGGGACATCTTGGAACATGGGACATCTTGAAGCTGATTGCAGAACATGGAATGGACTGCAAGACTGGAATGTACTGCAGGACTTGGAATGGACTGCAGAACCTGGAACATGGAACATCTTGAAATGGACTGTAGGACTTGGAACAGAATCTTGGAACAGAATCTTGGAACATGGAACTTTCTTGGAACGGACATCAGGACCCAGACTCAGGAACAGACATCAGGATACAGACACAGGAACAGACATCAGGATTTGGACTCAGGAACAGACATCAGGATGAAGAGACGTCTTCAGGAGCATCTGGATAGATGCGAAGACAAAGGTAGATGAAGCAAGGCCCTCTTATAGGGCTGAGTGGGCAACTCCCTGGGAGGAGCTGCCTGGAGGACCACACCTTTCTGTCCCTTTAAGAAGGGAAGAGAGCCGCATATCTGCCCCCTAGGAGGAGCAAGAATCAGGAAGTCCAGAACCCTGGACAGTGGCATCCTTGCCGCTATGCAGGGAGGAGACGGAGCGGGGGAAGCTGGGCCTCCGGGCAGGCCACGATGACGTCAACGGTGTCCTGCCGCATTGGGGAGGAGAAAAGTGGGCCGCAGACAGGCCCGACAAGGGAGGCGGCTTCCAGGCAAGGCGAAGAACCAGCATGGCTTCTACCGTGCCAGCAAGATGGCGGCCAGGCCACGGGAGCACCCGAGGTCCCGGCTTCAGCTGCAGCCTCCGGGCCATGAAGAGTAGCGTTGGCGGCAGCAAAAGGCTGCAGAGGTAAGGCCCTGTCTGCGTGAAGTGCGGGCAGGGGCACAACAGATACAGGAAGATAAAAAAATTGATGGTTTCTTACCATATATGAGTTAATGTTGCCAGGGCCCTATTCATACCATACTAAAAATCATATAATTTCCAATATACAATGTATGTAAGTCAGGTTATTTTGCCCGGAGAATTTAGCTATAAAAATTAATTGACCTCAGATATATGAATATAATTTCATAATAGTTTGCATCATATATGCTTAGTCTAGTTAACTGAATGCATTGTTTTGCTTTACTATTATTCAAATAATTAAATATATAATTAGAAGTAGAAGTATTTATCTCTATTTTATTAACAGAAGAGTACCTGATTACATATTTCTAGCTTCAATGCATAAGTAAAGAAAACTCATAATATCATAGGCACTTAGCATTCAAACTTCTAATGATTATGGGGTAGATTTTCAAACCGCGCGATTTGGCGTACTTTTGCTGGCGCATTAGGCGCAAGCAAAAGTACGCGGGATTTTAGTAGATACGCGCGTAGCCGCGCGTATCCGCTAAAATCCTGGATCGGCGCGCGCAAGGCTATCAATTCCATATAGCCGGCGCGCGCCGAGCCACGCAGCCTACCCCCATTCCCTCCGAGGCCGCGCCGAAATCTGAGCGGCCTCGGAGGGAACTTTCTTTTGCCCTCCCCTCACCTTCCCCTCCCTTCCCCTACCTAACCCACCCGCCCGGCCCTGTCTAAACCCCCCGGGAGACGTAAATCCCCGCGCGCCAGCAGGCCGCTAGCGCGCCGGGATGCGACTTGGGGGCGGGTCCAGAGGGCGCGGCCACGCCCCCGGACCACCCCGGGCCGTATCCACGCCCCCGGGCCCACCCCCAGAACGCTCCCGACACGCCCCAAAAACGCCACGCGGTTCGGGCCCGCCCCCGACACGCCCTCGCCCCCCTCAGAAAACCCTGGGACTTACGCGAGTCCCGGGGCTCTGCGCGCGCCGGTAGGCCTATGTAAAATAGGCTCACCGGCGCGCAGGGCCCTGCTCGCCTAAATCCGCCCGGATTTGGGCGGATTTAGGCGAGCAGGGCTCTTAAAATCCGCCCCTATATGTGTAAATACTTTTTGCAGTAGGCATTTGTCTGTAACAGATCTTAAAAGTAAAAAGCTCCCATTTTTTAATCTGGAGTCTGGTGCCAATGAGGACCTAACCTCTGGGAGCTCTGCCAGGCTAGATGACACTAATGCTGAAGGTCTTATACTATCTTATTAAAGCATTAGCTATCTTCCCAGTCTGACAACTGTGCCAGTGGTCAGTGGAAGAGAGAAAAAAAAATGATACTCAGCACAAGTCATCTTTACTGTTTGGTTTTTTAACAAGAGCCCAGAGTTTAGGGGTTATTGCTTTGTCTGTGGAGCTTTGTGTCCAGAATGGCATAGAGTCCAACAGGATAAAGATCCTGCATGAGAATAATATATAATCAAAACATTATGGGTAGAAATTTCTTGAGTGTTGGGGAAGAGAATAATGATAGGAGTATACTACCGTCCACCTAGCCAAAATGGTGAGACGGACAGTGAAATGCTAAGAGAAATTAGGGAAACTAACCAAACTGGTAGTGCAATAATAATGGGAGATTTCAATTACCCCAATACTGACTGGGTAAGTGAAACATCAGGGCATGCTAGAGAGATAAAGATCGTAGATAGAATAAAAGACAGTTTCATGGAGCAATTGGTTCAGGAGCCGATGAGAGAGGGAACAATTTTAGATTAAATTATCAGCGAAGCACAGGATTTGATGAAAGAGGTAATGGTGGTGGGGGCCACTTGGCAATAGTGATCATAATGGGGCAGATTTTCAAAGGCTACGCACGTAACCTGAGAAAATCTGCCCCTGCTTGGCGCACACAAGCCCCGGGACGAGCGTATGTCCCGGGGCTTGTAAAAAGGGGTAGGGGCGGTCCGGGGCGGGGGCATGGCCGGAGCCAGAGCCATTTGCCGCTGTGACCTTGATCGCGGGCTGGCCATTGGCTGGCGCAACTTACCTGACAAAGGTAAGGGGGGGTTCTAGGTAGGGCTGGGGGGGCGGGTTAGGTAAGGGAAGGGAGGGGAAGGTGGGGAGAGGTGAAGGAAAGTTCCCTCTGAGGCCGATCCGATTTTGGAGCGGCCTTGGAGGGAATAAAGGAAGGCTGCGTGGCTCGGCGCGCGCACGTTGCACAATTGTGCACCCTTTTGTGCACGCCGACACTGGATTTTATAACATGCGCGCAGCAGCGTGCGCATGTTATAAAATCGGGCATAGATTTGTTCACACGGGGTTGCGCAACAAATCTACGCCCGCGCGCACCATTTAAAATTTGGCCCAATATGATCGAATTTGAACTAATGACTGGAAGGTGGATAGTATGTAAATCCACGGCTCTAGCACTAAACTTTGATAAAATGAGAAAAATAGAAAAAACTGAAAGGTGCAGCTACAAAGGTAAAAAATGTGCAACAGGTGTGGATATTGTTATAAAAATACCATCCTAGAATCACAGATCAGATGTATTCCATGCATTAAGAAGGATGGAAGTAAGGCAAACGATTACTGGCATGGTTAAAAAGTGAGGTGAAAGAAGCTATTGTAGCCAAATAGGATAAAGCATAAGCATTGGCAAATTAAATGTAAGAC
Organism: Rhinatrema bivittatum; assembly: GCF_901001135.1. NCBI lineage: Eukaryota > Metazoa > Chordata > Amphibia > Gymnophiona > Rhinatrematidae > Rhinatrema > Rhinatrema bivittatum. The sequence continues at coordinate 676,208,720 of NC_042616.1, read as the reverse complement.
ATTGATGACAGGCTAAGAGAACATTTGGAAAGATGTTGGCTATAGAGGCAAAAACTCACAATGAAAACTTAAAAATATATTTGAAGCAGAAAGCCTGCAAGAGAGTCGGTTGGACTATTGGATGATCAAGGGCTTAAAGGAGCATTTAGAGAAGATAAGGCCATCGCAGAAAAATTAAACAATTTCATTGCTTCAGTGTTTACTGAAGAGGATGTAGGAGAGATACCCATTCCATAGAAGGTTTTCATGGGTGATGATTGAGATCAACTGAACAAAATCATAGTGAACCTGGAAGATGTGGTAGGCCTGATTGACAAACTGAAGAGTAGGAAATCACCTGGACCCGATGGTATACACCCGAGGGTTCTGAAAGAACTAAAAAAATGAAATTTCAGAACTATTAGTAAAACATTGTAACCTATCATTAAATTCATCCAATGTACCTGAAGACTGGAAGATGGCCAATGAAACCCCTATATTTAAAAAGGGATCCAGGGGTGATTCAGGAAACTATAGACCGATGAGCCTGACTTGAGTGCATGGCAAAATCATGGAAACTGTTATAAAGAATAAAATCACAAAACATTTAGATAGACATGCTTTGATGGGACACAGCCAACATGGATTCACCCAAGGGAAATCTTGCCTTACAAATTTCCTTCATTTATTTGAAGGCGTGAATAAACATGTGGACAAAGGTGAACCAATAGATGTGGTTTATTTGGATTTCCAAAAGGTGTTCAACAAAGTCCTGCATGAGAGGCTTCTAAGAAAATTAAAAAGTCATGGATAGGAGGTGATGTCCTTTCGTGGATTGCAAGTTGGTTAAAAGACAGGAAACAGAGAGTGGGATCAAATGGTCAGTTTTCACAGTGGAAAAAGGTACAGTGGAGTCCCTCAGAGATCTGTACATGGACCGGTGCTTTTTAATATATTTATAAATGACCTGGAAAGGGGTATGATGAGTGAGGTGATAAAATTTGTGGTTGACACTAGGGATGTGAATCGTTTTTTGACGATTTAAAATATCGTCCGATATATTTTAAATCGTCAAAAATCGTTAGGGCCATGATACAATACCAATTCCCCCGATTTATCGTTAAAAAATTGTAAATCGGGGGAAGGGGGAGGGCAGGAACTTACTTACTTGCCCTAAACCAATGGCAGGAAAACCGGCACACTAAAACCCCCTAAAACCCACCCCCGACCCTTTAAATTAAATCCCCCACCCTCCCGAACCCCCCCCCCCCCCAAATGCCTTAAATTACCTGGGGGTCCAGCAGCGGTCCGGAATGGGCTCCTGCAATTGAATTGTGTTGTCTTCAGCCGGCGCCATTTTGCAAAATGGTGGCCGCAAAATGGCGGCGGCCATAGACCAACACAATTCGACTGCAGGAGGTCGTTCCGGACCCCCGCTGGACTTTTGGCAAGTCTTGTGGGGGTCAGGAGGCCTTGTCTTCAAATAGACGACAAGGGTGAATTAATTGAAGAAATCACCCGCAACATGATGTCAATTGCACATGTACCTGTGCAAACCTGGAAAGGCCTTGATATCAGTGATCCATTTGAATCTCTTGGCTCATGTTCTCTAGTTTAGGTTCAGGATTCAAAATTCTAATTGGCTCCATGTGTACAATTGCCTTACTTGGACTTGTTGTCTGCCTCTGCTTGCCATGCCTCTGCATCTGCCTACGAAGATGCCGCGACTAAGTATCTGAAATGCTGATCACCCAGACCAGCACCCGGATCATGCTCAATCAAGCTGAAACCTTGAAACTGATGTTCCTGGATTCCAATGATGACACTGAACCATTCCCCACCACCCATAATGACTATCTGTGAAAAACAAGCACATTGGTACAAAGACGGGTAAAGTCTCCAGCCAGTAAGGATTAGCCTTAATTAGGCAGGACCACCTAAGACAGGCGATGTGCGATGCAGATAGGTATGAAGGGTTCCTAGGAGTCACCCTTCAAAGGGGGGAATGTAATAATAGCCAGCACAAAACTACACCTAGTAGATTGATATATCCTGCGCACGTGACACTAGCACTATGAAGAACTATGAACATGAAACTGATCAAAAACGAAACTAACTTGATCTCAATTCCTGGAAATTACACCAGAGGTACCTGCCCTTAGTAAAAGCACACACATATGCCTTAAAAGTATTAATTGGCTATAAGATAATGGGCGGGCATATGCAGACACCTGTTGATTGGCTAATGGTGACCCTTAAATTGCTGAACACGCATGTTAGATCTCTTGTGCAGGTTTGGGCATACATTCCTTGCTGTGTATTGTCTGCTGCATCAAAGAAAAGACACATTTCTTTCATTAAAGCTTGCATTGATTAGATTCTTAAGGCTGGTCTCTTTACTGATCTTATCAATCCGAGGTTTAAAACACTATCATGGTCCTCCCAAAGAAAGGCAGAGATGCTCTAGAACCCGGGTCATACTGTCCCCTATCCTTGCTCAATCCAGATATTAAAATATTGGCTAAAGTGCTCCAACTTTGGTTGAAAAAGTTAATGATGGATATTGTTAACTCAGATCAAATAGGCTTTGTCAAAGGGAGGCAGTCCACTGCTAACACATGCCAGGTTTTTAACATCATGACCGTTGCTAAGACACAAAACAGGTCTGTTGCAATAGTTAACATTAGAAGCAAAAAAGGCATTTGATCATCTGTGCTGGTCCTTTCTCTTCACTAGTCTGGAAAAATACCAGATTGATTCTCTATTTGTAGCATGGGTTCAGGCTCGCTATGCCTATCCAGAATGCTGACCAAATGCCTCTTCTCAATTTTGAGGGGTGCTAGACAGGGATCCCCTTGTTGCAGCTATTTCACTTAGCAATTGAGGCATTGGTGCAAAAATTAAGATAAGAACCTAACATAAAGGGCTTCAGTTACACAGGCTAGACACATAAAATATTGTTATACACACATGGTATCTTGTTATTTCTGATCCTAAGTGTTCCGTCCCCAGATTGCTTGAACTACTCTCTGAGTATGGCAGAGCCTCCAGCTATAAAGTAAATAACTATAAGTCTGAAATCTTTCCAATCTCTCCAGCATCAGCAGGTGCACCCAGGGAAACTGAGGCATAATTTTGCCTTGATCCTGATGGATTTTATTTGGTTATTTATATATTTGGGGGACATTTACAAAACAAATTCTGTCCCTGTCATCGGTAAGATTAATGCTGACCTTAAAGACTGGAGGGGCTTGTTGTTATCCTGGGGAGGTAGAATAGATGTATTAAAAATGAATGTTTCTACCTAGACTAATTAATCTATTTCAGCATATCCCTTGCTCTCTGCCTTGGGGTTTTTTTACAGCCCTGGAAGGCAGTATATCTGTTTATTTGGCAGGGTAAAGTATTTAGGATAAAATTCACCACTCTTTACAGGTCCAGAGAGATGGGGGATGGCACTACCACACCTCTTGGAATACTATAGGGTCACTAGACTGAGCTGTAATAGAGAATGGTTAGCGGAGGCACCCTCTTCTGGGAAGGATGCGCCAGGGTAAATGAATTCTGGTACCTCCTAAGTGGAAAGCGTCATTTCAAAAGTGAAGAAAGATGATGTTGGCTGAAAACCTCTGAGACCTGGGCCCCGGACCTGGCCCTGACCCTAGGCTGAGACTCTGACATGGTGCCCTGGCATCAGTCCTGGATCGGGGCTGAGGCCCAGATGTCGGGAACTGTTTTCCAAACCTGGCCCCGGCGTTGGACCTATGTCCGGACCAAGGCCCAGGCATCAGGCCCAGGCCTAGATGTAGCATCAGATTCGTTAAGTGGATGGGTGTCAGGAAATTTCCCAGGCCTGGGCCTTTGTTCAGGTCTTGGCTGAGGCCCGGCATTGGGCTAAGGCTTAGTCCAAGACCCTGGTGTCGCACATTGGTGTAGGCCATGGCCTCTTTGTCAGGTATGGAATGAAAAGGTCATGGACATCAGCCATAATCTCCACTATCTGTTGTTTCTATGGGGTGCTGTTGTTCCTGGCAGCATCACTTTCTGCCTCCTGTAGCTAGTTAATGGATAGCATGTTAGTATCTAGTCCCCCCAAATCATCCTGAGCTTCTAGAACTTCAATATTTATCTGAATCTGTACATTCTATAAATATCTACTGCAGACATTGCTCAGGAGGAATCAGGAGGGAGCACTTTTCTGTTTTTGGATGCTCCACTCCCAGTTCCACTGTTCCTCCATGATGCTAACACTCTCCACAGATTCTGTCTTCATGTGCCTGTATCACAGAAACAGAGGTGAGAGCAGGTAGCAGTTGCTATTCTAGCTTGAGCTTCTTGTCCAACCCTGCTAAAAATGTTTTTTCTTTATCTTGGGGATAGGACTCCTATTTCTTACACTAGTTGTGCTGGCCTTAGGTCTCCATAGAGAAAAAGCCATTCCTTTTTTTTCTGCCATTGATGTTGCCAATGTCACATCTATCCTTTCCTCCATGTGGCATGATGGAATTTGAAACACTCAATCATTGATAAGGGCTAGTGGTTTTTAGTGTTCCAATATATTCACACCAGTACTGGTGTGGACACACATAGTAGGAGAGTAGAAGAGGCACAGTGACTTTCAAAGTGTGCCAAACACTGCCAGTTTGCTATGTACACTTAGAGTTGTGTGCAAAAGTTTAGGCATCTGTTGCGTCCGTCGGTCTCAGACAGCTTCGACCTCTGTGCCTCACCTTTCTTCCTTCTCTCTTCTCAAACCTTGGGAAGATGGCTGCCGCCGCATCTTCATGCCGCTCTCTCCGGTGTCCCTGGATCGGCAACAGCGATGGTGTTCGCCATGATTTTCCTGAGGGCCTCCTAGGATGCACGCGTGCATGCCACCCACGTCTTTACCCACGTCACAGCGGGAACCTCGGGGGCGTCCCCTCAGAGTGATGTCATCACATCCTGATATTTAGCCTGCCTTTCATTTGGTAACAAACTGAGTTAGCAAGGATTGGATTGCTTCCGGTCTAAGCTGCTCTGCCGCTTCCCAGCTGCCGCAAGACGCTCTCTCCGCCCTTTGGGGTAATTCTTCTCTAAACTGGGTACCCGCTCCTCGGGGGCCCTTCTGCTCTATTTCAGGTACCTATCTTGGGATACCGGGTACTCGCTCCTTGAGGGCCTGCTCTCCCTAATCTGGTGCCTGCCACTGAACTACTTCTGCCTGCCCGGACCTTCAACAATACAACTTCTGCTTCAGTGAGTACTAACCCTTTCAGTCTGTCTCACCTTCAGCTTCAGCGCTCTGTCGTCTACATCCGGGACCTGTCCCTGCTACGCCACACTGCCTATCACCTACTCAAGTGTGAGACTAGTCTCCTCTGCTGAGGACCCCTGGACTACTTCTGCTGGGTTACTTTCACTGCTGCCCGCTCCCCGGGCAGTACCATCGAGCTCTACAATAAATACAACTTCTCTGTGTTTGCATGTATAGAGTCTAGCTAGTACTGCGGTTCCTCACGGGGCTCCTCCCCGTGGGAGTGACCACCACCGCAGTACCCAAGAATCCACTCCAACACCTCATAACCATAACAGAACAGATTGCTATCTCCATGGATTCGGCTCAGCTCACCGCTTTGCAGGCCATTCCGGGCCTGGCCCAGCGAATCTCCGAACAATAGGATTCGTTAGACAACTTGACTGTTGCCTTTAATCAGCTACACGCACATATGAATGCACCGGCTGCCGCACGTAAAGAAGTTACACCAACAGAAGTGACGGTCAAGTCTACAGTGCCTCTATCTGCTCTGACACGCTTCGCGGGTGAAGTTTGGAAGTGTAGAGGATTTATTAATCAATGTTGCATGCACTTTTCTCTGCAACCTAACCATCTCCCTACAGCGTATGCCAAGACCACCTATATCCTTTCCTATCTGGACGGAAGAGTGCTGACTTGGGCCTCACCGCTATGGGAGTGCAATGACCCTATACTGAAGGATCTTGCCAGGTTTCTTGAACTGTTTAAGTCAATAATTGATGACCCTGCCCGGAACTCGATAGCAGGATCAGCTTTGGTTCATCTAAAACAAGGTAACAAACCTTTACCAGACTTCACCATTGAATTCAAGACGTTGGCTTCTGAATTACATTGGGACCCTAGGTGCCTGAAAACCCTATTTTTTGAAGGTCTGAACTCCCGGTTGAAAGATGAACTGGTGACTCATGAGATGCCCGAGACATTAGCAGAACCTATGCAGTTGGCAGCAAAGGTTGATCGCCAAATTTGCAACAAAGTTCAAGAGGTCAAGAGTCCCAGAAGACCACTCCAGGGAGAGATTCGTGTCAAGTCTGTACCCAGGCCTACACTCCCAGGGCCTGCTGCTGGCGGAGAAGAACCAATACAATTGGGCCGCAGTCATTTGACATCTAAAGAGAGACAATTTTGAAAGAGGTTGGGACTATGCATGTATTGTGGACAAGCTGGTCAGGCTGGTCAAACATGCCCTATATGTCCGGGAAACTGGCAGACCTAAGTCCTGAAGGGAAGACTCTTCTTAGGTCTAACTGCACCCTCTCCTCCACTCTCTCTTCCAGTATCTTTAATCTGCAGGCCTTTGGAATATCAGACCCTTGCCTTAGTAGACTCTGGGGCAGGGGGAAATTTCATTTTGAAATGTCTAGTGGAACATTTGCGGATCCCTAAAACTACTATGATGCCTCCATTACTATTGCCCTCTATTCATGGATAGCCCTTACCAGGTGAAGTAACTCTGCTTATAGAACCAGTGAGCTTGGGTACAGGTTCTCTTCATACAGAGACTATTTCCTTCTTTGAGCTAGAGAAGGCCATGCACCCTTTGGTACTTGGGCTACTGTGGCTGCAGAATCACATGCCACAATTCAACTGGACCACTTTGGAGCTTTCACGTTGGGGTCCAGAGTTGGGTTGCTGCCTCAATATGCATCTTACCAAGATGTATTCTCAAAAGAAGCTGCTGATGTGTTACCTCCTCACAGATCAATCGACTGCACAATTAATTTGAAGCCAAATACGGAACCACCCAAAGGAAGGGTCTACCCCCTCTCCATAATGGAGAATAAGGCAATGTCAGAGTGCATCCAGGAAAATCTCCAGAAAGGTTTCATAAGACCTTCTAAGCATCCTGCCAGCGCAGGATTTTTCTTCATGGGGAAAAAGGACGGAACGTTACGTCCATGCACTTACTACAGATGTCTGAATGAGATCACCATAAAGGACCGCTACCCTTTACCACTCATCTTGGAGCTATTTGATAGGTTACAGGGAGCCAAGATATTCTCCAAGCTTGACCTCAAAGGAGCATATAATTAATTCGCATCCGCTCTGGCGATGAATGGAAGACAGCTTTTAATACCCGGGATGGATACTTTGAATACATAGTGATGCCCTTCGGCTTGTGCAATGCCCCGGCTGTCTTCCAAAACATGATGAACGATATTCTGTGTGATTTACTCTACCAATGTGTCGTTGTCTTCTTAGACGACATCTTGATATTTTCTCAGGACCTGCAATCCCATCAGGAAGATGTCAAAAGAGTTCTGTAAAGACTTTGCGAGAACCGATTGTACGCCAAATTGTCTAAATGTGAATTTCATAAAGAATCTGTGCCCTTCTTAGGTTACATTGTCTCAAACAATGGTTTCCAAATGGACCCTCAGAAGCTTGAGAGTATTCAAAAATGGCCACAACCCACGGGCCTAAAAGCTCTAAGAAGACTTTTGGGATTTAACAATTACTACTGGACCTTTATTAAAAATTACTCTTCATTGACTGTTCCATTAACAGCAATGACTAAGAAGGGAGCCAACACTGCTACTTGGTCTATGGAAGCTGTGACTGCGTTCCAGAAGTTAAAAGACACCTTTCAAAGCAAACCATGTCTCCGACATCCGGACCCTACTCGACCCTTCATTGTGGAAGTCGATGCCTCTGATGTAGGTATAGGGGCCGTGCTAAGCCAGACCAGTTATTCAAAGATTGTGCACTCTTGTTCATTCTTCTCCCGATGCTTCTCGCCAGCAGAGAAGAACTACGGCATAGGGGATAAAGAACTGTTGGCAATAAAAATGGCATTTGAAGAATGGTGCCCCTGGCTTGAAGGTGCACAGCATCAGATTACAGTTTATACTGATCACAAAAATCTGGAGTACCTCCGTCACGCTCAATGCCTCAACCATAGAGAGGCAAGGTGGTCCCTGTTCTTCAAAAGATTTGACGTTTTGCTGAAATATCGCCCTGGTGACAAAAATGTCAGAGCAAACGCATTATCTTGCGCTTTCCTCTCAGAGGATGTGCCTGATGAACCTCAACATATTATTGACCTGAAGAGAGTGGTTCTCATAGGTACACAACCAGTATCCCTGGGCAAGACCATTGTACCCTATAATCTAAGAAATAAATTGCTAAGATGGGCTCATGATTCGAAACTGGCCGGACACCCTGGTCAACGGTGAACACTGGCCAAGCAAAAAAAGTACTATTGGTGGCCCACCATGAAAGAAGACACTGTTGCGACCATCTCTGCCCGACATCTCCACTCCGCCCTCCTTACCTCTTTGGTGACTCCCTCCTGGGTTGATGGAAGTTTGGCTGCCGCGGCGTCATCTTGCCGACATCCTCCGGTGTTCCCGGACCGGCTAGATGCTGCCTTACCCCATGTTCTCCTGAGGCCTAGGGGCACGCATGCGGCGCGGCCCCAACTCAAGTACCAGCAGTGGCGCGAACCTCAGGGGCGTCCCCCTGAGATGACATCATCATCACCAGATATTTAAGGTCTCTTGTTTTGCTAGCTAATCGAGTTAGCAAAGGGTTTCCTACCTAGCTGCCTCCAGATATCGCTGCTGATGGGATTTGCTCTCTGCTTACCTTGTTACTCTGCCTGCTTGGACTTTACCAGGGGTACCCGCTCCTCGGGGGCCTCGCTCTCTCTCTTGCTTTTCAGGTTGCAGTCTGGAACTGGTACTCGCTCGAGGGCCAACGTTCCCGGACCTGCCACTGAATATAACTTCTGCCAGGAAGCCACCACTGCCTACAACACCAGTGAGTCACCATCTCTCTCTCAGAGCTTTCCATGGAACCAGGTACTCGCTCCTCGAGGGTCTACTTCATTCCAGCTCCTGGGCGAGTCTAAGAGACCACAGTGTGAGTGTTACCATCAAAGTTCTGTTCCTGAACTCTGCATACTCTGCCTACTCACTATCTCTGTTTCTCTACAGCTCAGCCTTCCTGGGATCACTGTTCCAATTCCTGAGGGACTACAGCCCAGCCGGGCTATTCCAGCTCACTACTGCCACCTCTGGTGGTTCTCAAAAACTGTTTAATAAAAGAATTGTGTGTGTCTGTCTCCCAACTCTGAGCCTGACCGGTGGTCCCTCTCAGGATCTTCCCCTGGGGGTGTGGTCATCTGCCACCAGCTCAAGGATCCACCCACAATTATCACAAATAATAACAGACACTCTAGCTTACGTAGCCTCCTGTTCCAATTGTGCCAGACAGAAACTTCCGCCTGGACGTCTTTGGGGCCTGCTTCAACCCTTGCCAGCACCAGATGAGCCCTGGACCCATATTGCAACAGATTTTGTGGTGGACCTGCCACTTTCCGGAGGTAACAATACCATTTGGGTTACAGTGGACCAATTTTCGAAGATGGCTCACTTCGTGGCTCTCCCTGCTTTGCCATCAGCCATGGAACTTGCTAAGTTATTCATCAGTCACATCTTTCATCTACATGGCATGCCTATACATATTGTTTCTGACAGAGGAGCTCAATTTACAGCAAAGTTCTGGAAAGCCTTGTGTAAGAAATTCAACATCACACTTGACTTCACCTCTGCATATCATCGTCAGTCGAATGGCCAAACTGAGAGAATGAATAGAACTCTCAAACAGTTCCTCTGTGCCTATGTCGGTTCATGACAGAATGACTGGGCAGAACTGTTGCCCTGAGCTGAATTTGCCATCAATTCACATCCAGCGTCATCTACTGGATCTACTTCATTTGAAGTGGTCTATGGACGACAACCTTTACCAGTTTTACCACTTCCACTTTCTGTGTCATCCCTAGCAGCTCAATCACAAAGCAGGCCACTCATTTGATCTAACCTTCATTAACAGTAGCCTCCTTGAAAAAATAAAAACCGAATACACAAAAATCCCATGGTCAGACCACTTCCTCATTAACTCCCGGATAAAGCACAAAGGACCAATAAAAAAACAAAACATGGAACCAGCTGAATTCTCATACCGCCCCCCTTATAACACAGAAATTCTTAAAGACAAACTATCCAAAGAAATAACACACATCAACTACGTAGATAGCCACAACGCTACAACTGACTGGCTAAACAAAATCACTTCTTTAGCTAACGAACTAAATCCTCTCAAAACAGCCCGCATTAAAGAACCAAAGTTAAACAATCCATGGTATAGTGAACAAATCAAAGAAGGGAAACGGATACCTAGAAAAAAAGAAAAAGAATGGAAAAACAACAAATCAACTGAAAATCTAAGTACAGAAAACAACTAGCATACTACAAAAAAACAATCTTAGACACCAAAAGGAAATACTACAGCTCAAAAATAGAAAAATTTGCAAACAACGCCAGAACCCTATTTAATATAGTAAACAACCTAACATGTGACAATACAAACAATCACCTAACCCTACAAGAAAATCAATGCAATGATGTAGCCCAATTCTTTAAAGACAAAATTGAGAATCTAAGGAAAAAAATCCCCGTAACTACAAAACAAGAGATTAAGATGCCCACGAGAGACGTCAGTATCTGGTCAGAATTTGAGGAGGTATCACACATTGAAGTAGAAAAAATGATTAAGCAATTAAACCCTGCTACCCACATAATCGACACCATACCCATTACAGAATTTTAAAAAATAGCCGACACAATAACCCCAACCTTAACTAAAATCATCAACCTCTCACTAGATGAAGGAGTAATGCCAGATATCTTGAAAGGAGCTATAATCAAACCAATTATTAAGAAAAAGAACCTTGACCCCTTAAATCTTAGCAACTACAGACCAGTCTCCAACTTACCCCTAATAGCCAAACTAATCGAAAAATCAGTTCAAAAACAACTATCGAACCACCTCGAAAATAACAACATATTATACCCAGCACAACATGGATTCTGCAAACACTACAGTACAGAAATGTTGCTATTAGCTCTATCAGACAATATCTTAAGAGAATTTGATACAGGAACACACTACATTCTGGTTCTATTAGATCTTTCTGCAGCATTTGACACTGTAAATCACAGAATACTAATCAATAGACTGAAAGAAATAGGACTCACTAATAAAACAATAAAATGGTTCGAGTCATACTTAAACAATAGATGTTTCCAGGTACAAATCAAAAATACACTTTCAAAGTCACACTGCTAACTGGTGTCCCACAGGGATCAGCCCTATCTGCAACACTGTTTAACATTTACCTCCTCCCAGTATGTCATTTACTAGCAGGTCTGGGAATCATACACTACATTTACGCAGATGATATACAATTACTGTTACCCATTCCAAACACCATCGAAGAAACAATGAAACTAGCCAATATGTATCTAGAAATAATCAAACAGCTCCTAAACCAGATGGAACTGGTAATAAACATTGACAAAACTGAATTCTTACACCTTGAACGTAAAAATACACACCACACACAACCAACATTCACAATCAAAAATATTCAAACCGCTGAGTTAGCAATAAAAGTTAGGAATCTAGGAGAAATAATTGACCCTGAGCTAAACATGAAACACCACATCTCACAGAAAATAAAAGAAGGTTACGCAAAATTAATGATCATGAGAAGACTAAAACCTCTACTAACGATTAACAATTTTTGTACAGTTCTACAAGCAATGATATTCGCAAGCACAGATTATTGTAACTCCCTGCTTTTAGGATTACCTCAGTCTACAATTCGGCCTTTGCAAATATTGCAAAATTCCACTGCCAGAATTTTGACTGGCAAAAAAAAGAGTGACCACATTACAGGAACACTTGCTGAACTCCATTGGCTTCTAATTGAACAAAGAATACAATATAAGGCTCTTTGTATAATCCATAAACTAATCCACGATGAAAAAGCCGACTGATTTACCACGGCACTGCACGTGCATGTACCACAAAGAAACCTGAGATCTGCAAATAAAGCTCTACTAACTGTCCCCTCTGTCAAATCAGCACATCTCACGCAAGTAAGGGAAAGAACACTGTCACTGGCTGGTCCCGTACTATGCAACACCATGCCACTTGAAATAAGACTACAGAGAAATTTGAAATTATTCAAAACTAGAGATGTGTATCGTTTTTCGCCCGAAGTAGGAAATTCAACGAAATTTCCTACTTCGTTGGCATTTCATTGTCCCCGAAACCCGAAATGAATTTTCCCCGACTTTCGGGGAAAATTCGGTTTTCGGGTTTGCCTGGGGAGAGGGGCACAAATTTTTTTTTTTAAAATAAAAAAAACACCCCAAACCACCCCAAACATTTAAATTAGCTAATACCCCCCCCCCCCCGATCCCGATCCCGATCCCTATCCCTCCCTAACACTTACGAAGATCCCTGGTGGTCCAGCGGGGTCCCGGCCTCCATTTTCCCTCCGTGCCCTCCATGCCAGTGCAAGCCGCGCGCCTCAAAATGGTGCTGAATAGTGAATAGCCCGAACTACCATGTCACAGGGGCTTTCGGCGCTATTGGTCAGCCCCTGTCACATGGCCATCGGCGCCATCTTGTGCTCCTATCATGTGACAGGAGCTGACCAATGGCGCCGAAAGCCTCTGTGACATAGTATGGGCAAAGGCTATCGGCGCCATTTTGGTTACTGACAGCCGAAAACGAAATCGCTCCCGGACCCCTGCTGGATCCCCAGGGATTATTGGCAAGCCTTGGGGGGGTCAGGAGGGGGCTCCTGACCCCCCCAAGGCTTGCCAATAATCCCTGGGGGTCCAGCAGGGGTCCGGGAGCGATTTCGTTTTCGGCTGCCAGTAACCAAAATGGCGCCGATAGCCTTTGCCCATACTATGTCACAGAGGCTTTCGGCGCCATTGGTCAGCTCCTGTCACATGATAGGAGCACAAGATGGCGCCGATGGCCATGTGACAGGGGCTGGCCAATAGCGCCGAAAGCCCCTGTGACATGGTAGTTCGGGCTATTCGGAGGCGCGCGGCTTGCACTGGCACAGAGGGCACGGAGGGCAAATAGAAGCCGGGACCTCGCTGGACCACCAGGGATCTTCGTAAGTCTTGGGGAGGGATCGGGATGGGGGGGGGGTTGTATATGTATGCTTTAAAACGTTTTTAAGTGCTTGGGGTGGGTTTTTTTTAGCTTCGATTACTGATTCGTTTTTCGGCCCCGTTTTCGGGTTTCCTCGTTTCGTTTTTCCGAAAAACGAAACGAGAAAACCCGAAATGTACCACGAAGTACTCGAACCGAAAAACGACCCGGTAGAAAAAAACGAAGCACATCTCTATTCAAAACTAATCTGAAAACCTGGCTTTTTAAACAAGCATTTTATAAAGATAAAGAGAAGGAGAAAAAATAGTTGATAGATAAGCTAGAAGTTATTAGTAACCTACAAAAGCATATTAATGTTAAAATCAAACTGCCTAATTTGTTCCTAACAATCAGGATTAACTTACACACTTAGTTTATTATATTAAATTGTTACCGTTCTATGATGGCACATGATTAATTTGTAATCTATACCACCCTTATTTCTCTTTATTGTGCCGTTCTGTAAACCGTTGTGATGGTTATTTAACTTAACGATGGTATAGAAAAGTTTTTAAACAAATAAATAAATAAATAGAATATACAGCAGCTCTGGAGAAAGACTGAAGAGATGCTCCAAAAATCAGGACAAAGAGCAAAGAAAGGCTATGACGCTCACCGAAGCAAGGCTCATGAATTCCAGCCTGGAGATAAAGTTTGGCTTTCTACTAAACATCTGAGACTTAAGCAACCATCTGCTCGATTTGCTCCACGCTTTGTCGGACCCTTTCCTATTCTCTGACGGTTGGGCTCACTCACCTATGGTCTGAGACTTCCTCCAGCTATGAGGATTCACAATACATTCCATGTTTCGCTGCTGAAACCGCTTGTTCTTAGCGAGTTTTCCACCAAGACACCTAAACCTACCCCAGTTGATGCAGAAGAAGACATCGAATATAAGGTTACATAAGAACATAAGAACATGCCATACTGGGTCAGACCAAGGGTCCATCAAGCCCAGACTCCTGTTTCCAACAGTGGCCAATCCAGGCCATAAGAACCTGGCAAGTACTCAAAAACTAAGTCTATTCCATGTTACCATTGCTAGTAATAGCAGTGGCTATCTTCTAAGTCAACTTAATTAATAGCAGGTAATAGACTTCTCCTCCAAGAACTTATCCAATCCTTTTTTATACACAGCTATACTAACCACATCCTCTGGCAACAAATTCCAGAGTTTAATTGTGCATTGAGTGAAAAATAACTTTCTCCAGTTGGTTTTAAATGTGCCACATGCTAACTTCATGAAGTGCCCCCTAGTCTTTCGATTATCTGAAAGAGTAAATAACCGATTCACATCTACCCATTCTAGACCTCTCATGATTTTAAACACCCCTATCATATCCCCCCTCAGCCATCTCTTATCCAAGCTGAAAAGTCCTAACCTCTTTAGTCTTTCCTCATAGGGGAGCTGTTCCATTCCCCTTATCATTTTGGTAGCCCTTCTCTGTACCTTCTCCATCACAATTATATCTTTTTTTAGATGCGGCGACCAGAATTGTACACAGTATTCAAGGTGCGGTCTCACAATGGAGTGATACAGAGGCATTATGACATTTTCTGTTTTATTCACCATTCCCTTTCTAATAATTCCCAACATTCTGTTTGATTTTTTTGACTGCTGCAGCACACTGAACAGACGATTTCAATGTGTTATCCACTATGATGCCTAGATTTCTTTCTTGGGTAGTAGCACCTAATATGGAACCTAACATTGTGTAACTATAGCATTGGTTATTTTTCCCTATATGCATCACCTTGCACTTATCCACATTAAATTTCATCTGCCATTTCAATGCGCAATTTTCCAGTCTCAAAAGGTCTTCCGGCAATTTATCACAATCTGCTTGTGATTTAACTACTCTGAACAATTTTGTATCATCTGCAAATTTGATTACCTCACTTGTCATATTTCTTTCCAGATCATTTATAAATATATTGAAAAGTAAGGGTCCCAATACAGATCCCTGAGGCACTCCACTGCCCACTCCCTTCCACTGAGAAAATTGTCCATATAATCCTACTCTCTGTTTTCTCTGTTATGTCACGGTCGGCCCCTGTGACATAGTGAGGGCAAAGGCGATTGGTGCCATTTTGAGTACTGGCATCGGACGGCCGGCATGCAGGAAGTCGCTCCCGGACCCCCGCTGGACTTTTGGCAAGTCTTGTGGGGGTCAGGAGGCCCCCCAAGCTGGCCAAAAGTCCCTGGGGATCCAACGGGCAGTACCATCAAGCTGTACAATAAATACAACTTCTCTGTGTTTGAATGTATAGAGTCTAGCCTAGTACTGCGGTTCCTCACGGGGCTCCTCCCCGTGGGAGTGACCACCACCGCATAACAGAACAGCATCCTTTCTCAAATTATATATTTCAATGAATCTCTAAGTGAATAGAAACTGACACAACCTCTACATGATACAAAGTTAAACATGCTGAGGTAGATCTTAAAAACGTACGCGCACACGTACTTTTGTTCGCGCAACCACCGGCGCAAACAAAAGTACGCCAGTTTTTATAAGATACGCGCGTAGCTGCGCATATCTTATAAAATTGGGGTTGTCGCGTGCAAGGCTGCGCAAAATCGGCAGCCTGCGTGCACCAGGCCGTGCAGCCTGCTTCCTTTCCCTCCGAGGCTGCTCCGAAATCAGAGCGGCCTCGGAGGGAACTTTCCTTCCGCGTCCCCCCACCTTCCACTCCCTTCCCCTATCTAACCCACCCCCCAGCCCCTCCTAAATCCCCCCCTACCTTTGTTGTGCAAGTTACGCCTGCTTGAGGCAGGCGTAACTTGCGCATGCCGCCTCGGCATCCCCCGGCACAGGCCGCAGTGCCGGGGGGTCTCAGGACCGCCCTCCCGGCTCGCCCCCGAACTGTCTTCACGCCCCCGGACCTGCCCCAGACTGCCCCCTGTCCCCGAACACGCCCCTGGACACACCCCCGGCCTGCCGACATGCCCCTGGACACGCCCCCTCCCGCCCCTTTTACGAAGCCCCGGGAGTTACACTCACTGGTGGCCTATGCAAAATAGGCATACCGGCGTGCAGGGCTTTTAAAATCTACCCCTATATTTTTCTGCCAATTCTAAAGCAAAATTACTATTTATGTAATGATTTTAACAAACTGAAAATAATAACATAGTGAATATGGTATATATGCAAAATTTGGGCACCTTTCCAGTTGATTCATAACTACTTATTTCAAATGTTAATAAAGCCCAAAATGTTGATTGACTTATTAGGCCTTTAATTAGTTTGGTGAAGACATATCATTATTGAACAAATAATTAGATGCCTTTAACCTCTCAGATTGTGATAGTTTTTTTGTGTGTCCACTAGGGATGTGAATCGTTTTAGGACGATTAAAATTATCGTCCGATAATTTTAATATCGTCTTAAACCGTTATGGAACACAATACAATAGAGATTCTAACGATTTATCGTTATAAATCGTTAGAATCGTGAGCCGGCACACTAAAACCCCCTAAAACCCCCTAAAACCCACCCCCTAAAAATCGAAAAATCGCAAAACCGGCACATTAAAACCCCCTAAAACCCACCCCCGACCCTTTAAATTAAATCCCCCACCCTCCCGAACCCCCCCAAATGACTTAAATAACCTGCGGGTCCAGCGGCGGTCCGGAACGGCAGCGGTCCGGAACGGGCTCCTGCTCCTGAATCTTGTTGTCTTCAGCCGGCGCCATTTTCCAAAATGGCGCCGAAAAATGGCGGCGGCCATAGACGAACACGATTGGACGGCAGGAGGTCCTTCCGGACCCCCGCTGGACTTTTGGCAAGTCTCGTGGGGGTCAGGAGGCCCCCCACAAGCTGGCCAAAAGTTCCTGGAGGTCCAGCGGGGGTCAGGGAGCGATTTCCTGCCGCGAATCGTTTTCGTACGGAAAATGGCGCCGGCAGGAGATCGACTGCAGGAGGTCGTTCAGCGAGGGTTCCGGCGCCTCGCTGAACAACCTCCTGCAGTCGATCTCCTGCCGGCGCCATTTTCCGTACGAAAATGATTCGCGGCGGGAAATCGCTCCCTGACTCCCGCTGGACCTCCAGGAACTTTTGGCCAGCTTGTGGGGGGCCTCCTGACCCCCACGAGACTTGCCAAAAGTCCAGCGGGGGTCCGGAAGGACCTCCTGCCGTCCAATCGTGTTCGTCTATGGCCGCCGCCATTTTTCGGCGCCATTTTGGAAAATGGCGCCGGCTGAAGACAACAAGATTCAGGAGCAGGAGCCCGTTCCGGACCGCTGCCGTTCCGGACCGCCGCTGGACCCGCAGGTTATTTAAGTCATTTGGGGGGGGTTCGGGAGGGTGGGGGATTTAATTTAAAGGGTCGGGGGTGGGTTTTAGGGGGTTTTAATGTGCCGGTTTTGCGATTTTTCGATTTTTCGATTTTTCACGATTTTTCACGATATTTTACCCCCCCAAACGGCAACAATACGATTCCCTCCCCCTCCCAGCCGAAATCGATCGTTAAGACGATCGAGGACACGATTCACATCCCTAGTGTCCACTTTCAACAATCATAGACTCTTTTAAATAAGTAGCAGCTTTCTGAGCATTTGAAAATGAAGATAATTGCTAAGTGGAGGAATTTAGAGATTTTTTTTTATAGCCTTCCCCACTTCATAAGAGTGAATGATCTTCATTTTCAAATGCACATACAATTGCTTACAGGAGCCTATGGTTGTTGAAAATATATAGAACAACTTTCACAACCTGAAAGGTTAGAAGGGACCAGTATTTGTTCAACCATGGATGTGTCCTCACCTGACTAATTAAGGCCTAATGAGTCAATCAACTTTTTGGGGTTTTTAATAACCTTTTTAAAAAAGGAATGATAAACTGGAAAGGTATGATACTTTTTGCAGTTGCCATATTCAGTCTTTTATTATATTCAATCTATCAGAATCAGCAAATAATTACTGTAGTAAGTTTGCATTAAAAATTGCAGAAAAATGTATTAAACTTTGAAACATGTAGAAGAGTTTGTGTTAGCTTCTGTTCATTTAGAGATTCATTGAAACATACAATCTGATCAGGGATGCCTACACTTTTGCACACAACTTTAAACTACTATTTGACGAAGGTAATTTTCAAAGGAGTTACTTTTGTAAATGTAGCATACTATTGTAGCAATTTTCAAAAGCCCATTTATACACTTAAATAGCCCTTACACATGTAAAACCTATTGAAATTTCAATGGAATATATTGTAGCAATTTTCAAAAGCCCACTTACACACATAGGGCCTGATTTTCAAAAGCATTTACACGCTTAAAAATGGGTTTTACATGTGTAAATGCACTTTATGCATGTAAGTGGGCTTTTGAAAATTGCTACTATATATAACATTGAATTGTCCATAGGATTTACCTGCATAAGTGCGCTTTACGCAGGTAAATGGCTTTTGAAAATTGTTACAATAGTAGTCATATTTACATGTGTAAACCGTTTTGAAAATTACCCCCATAACGTGTATTTATACTTGTAAAAGCCAGTTTTAAGCATGTAAATCCTTTTGAAAATTACCCCCATAGTTTGTAGAAGAGTCATACACACATTGTATACAACACTGGCTCCTTTTTGAAAAGGCATAATGCCAGAGTCCAAAGAAAAGGCTATTGTATCTGGCTGACAGTCACAGAGTCATCGCACTGAAGCAATATATCACTGCTGAGAAATACTGCTGAAGAGTGCAGCCAGGCAGAGACCCACTCTTACTCCTGTGGAATGCTACAATAACTCTTTAATAGTCAACAGGGAGATTACAGTGTCTTTTGACACCATGACAATGTGACAAGTTGACAAGAGGCAACAGCCTATCTTTTTTCTATCTAAATGTTTTCTAATCTTTTTCTTCCACACTAAGAAATAGCTTCAGAATCAGAAGCTCTGTCTAAAATCCAACAGAGAAATGAATGAGCACAATGATGACTGCTCAAAGTTACATTTTGCTTTCAGTTTCAAGTTAAACAAAATGATGGAAGTCACACTGTAATAAACTGGTTGAAAAAGTACTTCACCTTTCTTGGTCCTCCCCTTTCTTGGTCCCCTCTCTTTCTCCTCTTTCCCACTCTGGCTCTGCTTTGTCTAGCTTGTAGAGAAAAAAAAGTTTTCCTTTCACCAAATATAATGCATCCAAAAACAAATGAAAGGAAAATTGTCAGGCATTTTCAGAGGCACCATTCATTTGTATGTGAAACAATGAAATGAACAAAAAAATAGACTCATTAGTCATGTTTTACCTATTTGTTTCAAATGCATGCACATCCATATAGGATAGAGATGTGCATTATTCACCCCTATGGGTTCGGGCTTAGCTTTCGGAACCCCACGGGAATTTTTGTTTTTCCCGTGGTTTGTTTTTATTTTTTTTATGGGTCACGATTTTCGTGTTAGTTCGCACTAATGGGAGTTAGCACACACTAACATTTTAAAGTTAGTGCACACTAACTTTGTTGAAATTTTGTTGAAATTGTCTAATTCGTGAAAAATGAACACACATCTCTAATATAGGATACCCTTTGTTCCTGAGATCCAGTTCATTACTATTTTCTGCATATTCTTCTCTCTACTATGATGCATCATGTTGGGCAACATCTCCTTCTTTCCTCCTGTGTTGTATTGCATGGGCACACATACCTTTCTCCCTCTAGAATAGTGCTGGCTGGCAAATAGTCACACTTACTGGAAGAGTCAGAGTGAAAACTCTTTTTCTTCAATTATGTCAGAGTGCTGCTTACTGGTTTCCAGTGGGCTACTGTCCAAATATTTTCATGTACCCATCCTCAATATACCAAGTGGTATGCTGAAAAGCAAAAGGTTATCAGCCATATTTAAATGAACTATGCTACATCCCATAGAATTGCCTTAATATCAATCATTTACCCTAAACAACTGTGTTATGATTCAAGTCAGTTACTATAAAACCGAACCACAACCACTGCTTCCCCATGGTAGAGATTCTCCATTGAGTAAAACTGCCATGGTTAAGCTCTGCATAGTCTCACTCTTGTTTTTATTTATTTAAAACTGCTTAGAGCTCACTAGTCACAGCACCAGCCATTTTTTAAATGTGACCGTGGATAATTTCTTTATATAGCAAATTGTTGCTTGTATTTCTCTCACCTGATTCTCAACATTGGCTAATGTTTTGGCTTTTCCCTGCATCAGGAAAGAAATAAAAGACTGCAAGCATTGTGATCATAGAGGCTATTTTGAAACGATCTGCTGAAAAAGATATCAGCTTTCATTTGTCACTTATTTCTCCCTTGATGCATGCTAAAAGCCAAAACATTGGCCAATGTTGATAACTGAGTGACAGAAGCACAAGCCATTAAATATAGGAGTCATATTATGGATTCTTGAAGAGGAGTGAGACTCCATAGAGCTTCACCAAATCAGTTTTACAATAGAGAATTTCTACCACAGAAATATAATGGCCATTGCTGTGATTCTGTAATGAGTGGTTTCAACAGTAATATAGTTACCATTAGGGTTATTCACTAAGTGTGGTAACCCATACTAACTTTAAAGAGGGTTAATGTGTTAATAGTCACAGCCCCACAATTTCTGATATGGCTGATTAATTAACCTGCAATGTATTAATCCACATTAAATTAGTGTGACTTGGGTTAACATTAGTATGGGTTATTGCACTTTATTGAATAGCCCTCTTAGAGGGGTCATTTATTTTGCTGCAGTAGGGCTTTATTATGTTGTATTTGGATGTTATTGCATGGTATTTTGAATATAGTGTGGAAGGATGATAACTTGGAAACAACAACGTAGGCACACATGCATGCACTTTTGATGGCTCGCATCCAGAGACACAGCTATTGTTTAACATATTAAGTGCATGTTATAGGCTGAACACATGCACATGTGCACACAATTTTAAATGGACATGCGCACATGCATGCAAATGCTACATCTACTGCTTAAGTGGGGAAATTTTATAAAGGACGCGTGCTGACGCCATACCCTGTTTTCCCAGTTTGCCCAGTTTAGGGATAACACTTCCAAACTCCCCTAATTTATTGGCCTCCTTTTCCCTCTGTTATCTCCAACCCTTAAAACCCCACTGACTAGCCCAGATTTTTTTGGTTTTGTACTTACACGCCATTCATAGCAGTTGTAATGTTATGGTGCCTGCCTACGTGCACATCTCTTGGCCTTCCCCTGACATGCCCAATCCAGACCATGCCCCATCCCTTTTTCTGAACTTTTTACTTGTGCGGTTAGTGGGAGATATGCATATATTCTGGTGCCTTTTAAAATCGGTGTGGCATGCGCTGGCCCGACTTCGGCGCATATCTCCCGGTGTTGGCGCATGCCAGGATTTTAAAATTCACCTCTAATGCTTTAATCTTGCAAATGAGTATGTCAATCATGCAAACAAGGGCTTCTTGTATTAATACATTTTTCATTAAATATACAAATTTGTGAAAAATAGCTACAGCTTGGGAGTTGTAGCTATTTGGGATTTGGCTAAAATTATTACATGAAAATGGCCAATTTTGCATTATTTTTTCAAACTCCCATGTCTACCTAGCTTTGAACCTATTAAAATAAACCTTTCCTAGGTGGTTATACTTCTTTGGGACATAATGTTAGGCCATATTCAATGGTTTTGGCACATTAGATGCTTCAGGCTGCTAATCAGCAGTGCTAAGTGGGATAGGAGGCAAAGATGCCAACTGTGCCAGATCCAGCACAGGTGACTGACCTGCAACAGTTGCTCATAGGGCAGTAGGGGCCACATCTAGGATCACCATGAAGAAGGCAACACAGGTCCCACAGGAGTAACTCGTTTGTCCCTGCACCACATTAACGTAGCAACTCCCACTGGCTCCTTCGATCCTCATCCCGGCATCTGCTGCTCAACCTCAACCTTTAATTTTTACCCCGGTCCTCCCATTATTAACTCAGACTGACGCCTTCTTTGGTAAATAAATGGCCACAGCTTTTATTTAAACATAATATATATAACTCCTGGATAACCCGGGCCGGTGGCTTGTCAATCTCGCTGCCCGCCTCCGTAACCGAGCAAGGCAGCCTGTCTCAGTCCACCCCCCGCCATGCTCCAGCAAGGGGGCCATCACTTTTCCTTCCGGCGCCACCGGCTACGTGCCCTTACGTGGTGACACCAGCACCAATTCATATTCTTGCCCAACTGGCCCGGGTACCCGCCTTACACAAAGCTGTGACAAACATGTCATTATTATACAACAATTCAACACTGTAACTAACAACGTATTCTGACTGATATGCATTTCTTTCTCTTTTTTTTTTTTTTTTGTAACTATTGCTTGTGCTCTGCGTGTACCGCTCTTGGGTGGGTGGGTGGGTCACACTCGGGTAGGCGATGCAAAAGGCTGGGCACCCGGCGTCGGGTCCCTTTAAAGCTGGGCTGACGTCATGAGAGCGCCACCGTCGCACCTGATGACGTCTTGCCCTCTGCGTCCGTGCTGTACTCCCTGTGGCGTTCTGGTAGGGGTGGCGGGTAAGTGGGGCTGGTATGGGCCGTGTCGGGCGGTATTTGTTCTTTTGCCTGCGCTATGTGGCGCCCTCCCTCCCCTGTATTCCCCGCGACTGCGTCCTACGCTGCCTGGGGGTGCCGCCGTTAAGGGTGGGCTTCGGGCATCCGCACCGGGCCCCCCGATTAACGTAGCAACTCCCACTGGCTCCTTCGATCCTCATCCCGGCATCTGCTGCTCAACCTCAACCTTTATTTTTTACCCCGGTCCTCCCATTATTAACTCAGACTGACGCCTTCTTTGGTAAATAAATGGCCACAGCTTTTATTTAAACATAATATATATAACTCCTGGATAACCCGGGCCGGTGGCTTGTCAATCTCGCTGCCCGCCTCCGTAACCGAGCAAGGCAGCCTGTCTCAGTCCACCCCCCGCCATGCTCCAGCAAGGGGGCCATCACTTTTCCTTCCGGCGCCACCGGCTACGTGCCCTTATGTGGTGACACCAGCACCATTTCATATTCTTGCCCAACCGGCCCGGGTACCCGCCAAAACACGAGGTAGGGAGACCCTTGCCTCGTGTCCCCCCATAAAATATTAAGCTGTGGCTGGTTTACTTTGCTAGCTCCTCTATGGCATCCTGTAACGTGACATTGAATATGTCGTATCCGATGTCGGATAAGTGTACCTTATCCGTCCGGAACAACCCCGGGGACAACTCATCTGCCCATGTATGCTTTATCTGTTTTCCCCCTACTTTTTGTATCCAGTCTCCTATTTGCCTGTTCACCTTTTTTCTCCCGCGGCCCCATACTTTTGATTCCTTGAATTTCGGTCTGGGGATGATATCTGACCAGCAAACGACTGCCCTTGGGTATACTTCCATTATTTTAGCTATGTCCGATTTGGCCCGTCTAATCAATTGTATGCCGGTTACTGTACTTAAATCATTGCCTCCCAAATGTAAAATGATGATGTCGGGCGGCGCCCAAACTTGCTTCTGGTGCCGTATGAGCGGCAGTAACTGATCCCAAAGCATGCCTGGCGTGCCTATCCATTCAATACGCCAGTTCCTTAATGCCATGCCCAAGTGTATTCCATAAGGCCGGTTGCGGGCTCTCTTTGCCGCCCATCGGACGTATGAATGCCCGATAATCCATGCCGTATTTGTTCCTAGCTGTTCTTCTGCAAGAAACAATCGACAATACATGTTAATGTGGCAATATCACGGCTTGTTTTCTGTCCCCACCTTGTCGAGGCGGACATATAAATTGACCGCACTAGATTTCCACCGGCCAATTTTTTTGATGGCTTCGGTTTGTAACCCCGCTTGCGCCACGCTTGTAGCGGCGCCGATCCTGAAGGAATGAGTGGTGAACTTCTTTGTGTCCAATCCCATCTCAGCGACCGCTGCTCTTAATACCGCGGTGAATTGGATCCTGGTGAGTGGGGAACTATCCTCATGTATCAGTAGGTGCGTACCGCCTTTCGGCCGTATCTTCATATAGTTTTCTAAATTGTGTATTGGGCAGGTGTTGCACTTTGGTACTGCTGAAAGCGACAGCGCTGTGCCTCGCCCCTCCTGATCCGTTTTTGATTTTGGTATGTGGATGATAATTTTCTTTGTAGTGTATTGCACGCTGTCTCGCCTTATCCCATTTTCTCCTTTGTCTTTCTTGTTGTTAGCTACTAACTCACTGATTCGGAATGCTCCGAAGAATGCCAGTGAGAAGGCTAAACTGAACAGCATTACCTCGAACGTGGAGGAGCAGGTGGCCGGCAGCCGTGTCAATAATGTCCTCAACATGCTGTGTGTGATGGGGTGCCTGTGGTCCCTGGCTGGGACCGCTTGCCTGGCCCAACCTGACATTAACTTTTTGATGAGAAATGACTTTGTGGGATCGCCCCACCCCCGTGCTTTTGAGAAGAATGCGAAACCGGCCATGCTTTTTGCCACCGCGTTTCGTGTGATGCCGACCTCCTTGGATGCCACGATGAAGTTGACCATGCTGTCTGCGCTGACAGGTCCAGATTGCCATCCATTCCCCTTCAAGAACTTGGCCACAGTTTCATATCCCCGGCGGTATGCGTTCCATGTGGATGTCGCTAGGGATCTGCGTATTAACTCCTGCGTGCTTGGTGACCAATGTTCCATAAGTGTGTCGGCATCGCTGTTCTCTCCTTGTCTGCCGTCGGTACCTGCTTGTGAAACAAATGCAACTTATCACGTGATAGGGAATCCGCAGCGCCGTTATTTATACCTGGCACATGCTTAGCACGTAACGTGATGTTGTTCTGCAACGCTTCTAGTACAATTTTTCTTAATAAGGTGACTACGGCAGGGCACTTGGCCGATTGTGCGTTTAATACCTGCATGACGGCTTTGTTATCGGTCCAAAATATTATGTGTTTGTTTCTTATCCTTTCGTGCCAGAGTACTAGCGTCACCCAGATTGGAAAGAGTTCGAGAAAAGTGATGTTCCTTGTGAGGCCGCTCGCTATCCAATCTTCTGGCCACTTCTCTGCGCACCACGAGTTCTGGCATATGGTGCCAAAACCCCATCCTCCTGATGCATCGGTATGAATGTTTAAGTCGACATTGGACAAAGGGGGGCTTTGCAATACCGATATTCCGTTAAAGTTGGTGAGGAATGTGTTCCATATGTTGAAGTCTGCGCGTATGGCGCTTGATAACCGGAGGAAGTGGTGTGGCCGCTGTATTCCTATGGTCGCTGCGGCGTCTCCTCATGAATACTCTTCCCATCGGGATGATTCTGCATGCGAAGTTTAAGGTTCCCAGTATGGACTGGGCCGCACGAAGCGTTATCTTCTTTTGTGTATGTACTTGTTGTATTATTGCACGGAGCTTCTCCACCTTTTCCTCTGGCAACTTGGCTATCATCAAGTTAGAGTCTATTTCAATCCCGAGGAAAGAAATCACCGTTGTGGGGCCCTCCGTTTTGCCGTGTGCTAGTGGCACTCCGAATTCGGTGGTCATTTTTTGGAATTCCGATAATTGTCTGTTGCATGCGTTTGATTCTCTAGGTCCGACGAATAAGAAGTCGTCTAAGTAGTGAATGATGTTACATGATGCTGTGCGCTTCTCCATTACCCAGTGTAGAAATGAGCTGAATAGCTCGAAGTAAGCGCAAGACACGGAGCAGCCCATCGGCATGCATTTATCGAAGTAGTACCGATCGTTGAACTTGAATCCCAGCAGCGGGAAGCTTGCCGGGTGCACCGGGAGTAGCCGGAAAGCGGATTCAATGTCCGCTTTCGCCATCAGGGCCCCAATTCCGCAAGCTCGGACCATCCTGACCGCTGAATGGAAAGACGCGTATTGGACCGTGCATTCTTCCTTCGGCAAGTGATCGTTGACCGAATGGCCCGGGGGGTAGGAGAGGTTCAGAATCAATCGGTACTTCCCCGGTTCTTTTTTTGGGATTATGGCCAACGGTGATAGGAACATTTGCGGAAAAGGTGAGTCCCGGAATGGTCCGGCGATTCTTCCTTGGGCCATTTCGTTATTCAGCTTATCTTCGACAATCTCCTTGTATCGCACTGCTGAGTGAGCGTTGCCAATGCACATGTCCTTGATATTTCCTTGAAATGGTATAATGAAGCCCTGCGAGAAGCCTTCTTTTAATTTGTGGGCCTTGTTTTGATTGGGATAGATGTCCAACCATGGTTGCATGGCTGCAAGTTTTATGGGCGATTGTGCTTTTTTAAATTTGTGCAGCGGTGTTGGCTTTTGGCTTACTCCCCGCCATCTGTTTTCTTGGGCATTTTGATAGCGGATGGGGTGCGGCGCATTCGGTACATACGTGTTTGTACTTGCCCTCTGAGAAAGTGCAACCTGTTTTGTTGTACCGCCAACAAGTGCTGTCCTGACTCCTCGCTTGGTGCTTTGCCTGAAATCGGTGTGGGGATGTCCTCCTTGTCATCCTCGACCTGCTTGTATTATCGAATGGTTTGCGTGTCATCTGATTAATCCATAAATTGACGTCCTGCGTGCCCCATGTCATAAAGCGATTTTCTTCCATTTTGTCCCGGAATTGCTCGTCGTAGTTAAGCCATGCCCAGTTATCGTGTTGTTGGTATGCTCGGAGGATAGTAACTGCATAGCTCAGCATGGGGCCGTACTGCGTGGGATCGTTGTGGCCGACGACGCTCGTCATGTGCATGAAGGCAATGACCCAGTTGACGATGGTTTTGGGTATTTTTATTTCCTTGCTTAAGGAGGCAGATCCCGCTCTCCGTTTCTTTCTCTCGTCAGTTCTTCTTCTTCCGTGCAGGATAGCGAAGATGTCCACGTATTTCTGTTTTGTAATTTTCTTTCTTAAATTCTTAGGCACGCTCTCCCACAATTTGGACAGTGTGGTCAGTGCGGGGGGGCCCCTGGAATCATGCATGCCCGAGGAAGTGTTCGCTTTTTGGTCGCTGTCTGTAGATGAGTCAGAGGACGAAGCAGTGGACTCGCTACTTGAGCTAGAATTAGCTCTGCACCTGCGCTTTGATCTATGTTTTGAGTGTTTCGCTCGGGTCGCTTGCTGCGCTAAATGCAGCTGTTCGCCTGTCAATAACTCACCCGCTTTGACCGTGTTTTCTTCCCGACTTGCTCCTGCCTGGCTACTGCTGATGGCTGGTTCTCTCACTTCGCTCCTATTGTCGTGCGCAAGTGTGACCTCGTCTTGCCTTTGGGTATTATTATGATCATTGGTCGCGGCGGTTAGGTTCGCATTGGATGGGTGTTCGCCTTCGCCTGACACTGTGCTGTTGGGTGTCCGGCTTCGTGTCGCTGCAGGGACATATCTGTTGTTTTCCTTTTCCTGCTGGTACATGGCTTGCGGTGGCGCCTGCTGCCAATACCACGGCAGAGGCTGCTCGACTTGCCAAGGGTTACGCCCTTGTTGATGAGCTCCCTCTCGCCGCATCCGGTCGTGATCTTCGTTTGTGTATGCGGCTGGATGTAACCATGGTGGCCGCGGATACCAATCGCTCTCGTTTCCGGTCCAGGATGGATATGGTCTGGTCATATAATAAGGGACCCGTGGTTCCCATGTGTGCTGGTATTGCGACTGGTGGGAGTTGTCGCTTGGCCCCGCCAGGTTCGTGTCCCTGTCTTGTCTTGGTTGGTCCCCCACGATACTTGATGTGGGTACTGCCTCGGCGACTGGTTCCTCCTCGTTTTCAGGGCGCCGCGTCTCCGGTAAATCCGCCTCTTGTGCTTCTCTGACGCCCGTGTCCATCTCTGTCGCCCTTGTGGTTGCTGGCTTTCGCTTCTGTGCTTCTTTTCTGTAGGTCGCCCTCGTGGTCCGACTTCTTCCTCTGGTCATCGTGTCTGTATCTGCCGTTTTCCTTGCCGGTGCCCTCTTGTGCCTGGCGTTTTGGATATTATTTGCCTCTTTGTTGACCCTCTTTGCCATGACCGCCTTTGCTCCCGCACGCTTGACTTGTCGCTTTGCGCCAGTTTTGCGGGTCTCCATGTCGTGTCTGCTTGGTGGGATATGCTCCCTGCTATGACTGAAATGGTAAGCAATAGTAAATTAATTTTTATTCGAAGTGGCACTCGTACATATATGCAACGGAAATCCTGCTTCCTCGCCCGATCCGTTTATTTGTATGTCCCGGCCAGGGAATGATCCTGTGAAGAAGATAATAAAGATGTTATTTTGCATGCTTTGCGAAGGACTGTTTTGGGGGGGGGCCTCTCTGTGCACTAGCTCTACCTTTTTTTTGTTTATATACACACATATATATATATATATATATATATATATATATATATATATATATATATATATATATATATATATATATGTTTTGTTTTGATTGGATCCAGCCAAGGAAGCACCACCTCCCTCCCCTCAGAATGGAATGAACAGGCAAGGACCCAGTAGAGCACAGACCTATCTAGACCCTTCAGAAACTGGGATACCATCTGATTGCCCTGATCCCAGAGTGACAGTGGTGCCTCTAGACGGAGGTATCTGGGGAGGTGATAGGGAACAAACTGAGTACAAAAGGGGGCAATCCCAAGTGACATGTCTACACATCACATCCACCTTCACAGCACAGGCCTCTGTTTTTAAATTGGCTTTGAAAGATACAATAAAAAAAATGTACCATGGATTATCTGTGTAATTAAACTCCTTCCTGTATAGTTTCAACCACACAGTAAAATTATCATTAAAATTATTTGATAGAAGAATTGATTGAGTGATACTATGTGGATAAGGGAGTGAAGTCTGAAATCTATACAGAAAGGAATAAAATCTCTTCAAATCTCCTGCACCTCCAGTTCTGTAACATATCATAACTGCATTAACTCCTAAGACTCAAATAGGAGCAACCCTTCCTGAGAAAGGGTAGCAATGCAAATATTACTACAGGCCCTAGAACACCAGTGCATCACTGCTCCCAGCCCTCCCGCCTCACTTTTCCTACCTATAATTATTTGCCCTATGTATACGTCTATCATGCCCACTCACACCCCTGCCACTTGCCAGACTCAAATCTAGCATGCACACATACTCTGCCCTTTCACACTCTAAATCTAAACAATAAAGGACAGATTGACTTTAAAGACAGATCGAACAAACATAATCACAATTGTTTCATACACAGATTTAAATAGCGGAAAATATTAAAGATAAACAGTAGGGAAAACAGTGCACTCCAAGAGGGTGATCAAATTTGAAATCTCTTCTAACACAGCAACTTCCAATGCCTGAGTTTATTTTTATTTCAGATTTTTATATTCCACTTGGATTATATTGAGGTATTTTCATATCCCCAGAGGGATTACAATCTAATTTTGTACCTGAGTTAATGGAGGGTAAAGTGACTTGCCCAAGCTCAAAAGGAGTGACAGGGGGATTAGAATACTGGTTTCCAGGGTTTGTAGCGTGGTGCTCAAGGCTACTCCTCCACTCTAACCACTAGACAGTAGCTGCAGGATACTGACTTTTGTACTTAAAGAAAATGCTGCGTGGTATTTTATGCAACATTTTAGAGCTTTAAGTGGTATTTGGTTACTAATCATGCAAAGTTCTATTTCCTTATTTCCCTAAATAAGCCGAATGCTTTTTTTTCCTTTTTTATTTACCCTGTGTTTTTATGGGTAATTACATGCAATAATGGATCAATTTCAATGTGGTTAATAAATAGAAAAGAAGAAAAGACTACACTAATTGCTTTGGGGGTAAATGATTGATATTGATGAAAAGTGCTAAGAAATGTATAGTATAATCTGTTTGAATATGGTTGATACCCCCTTGTTTTTCAGCATAGTACCTAGATATTTAGGATCACTATTTGAAATTATATTGGGCTACCTCTATTTTGCATCACAGACTATATCTGGGATGTTCGATAATGAGTGTTATATACAGCGTTCTAGAGGACTACTGATGAACAAATTATAAAAAAATCAAAACTGTCCTGAATACTTAAGATTCCATTCTAGCAAAAATAGAAAACATTTTGATAGCTCTTCTCTTAACTGATTCCATACTCTAAATGTCCTTATAAAACACAGCACTCAGTTTATGTTGGGAATCTCACTAGTGACCTATATAAGAGCAATATTACCTTCTATATCATGCAGATGAGATTTCTTAAGCAACAGATTATACTGTACTATTAGTAGGGACCTTTGTTTTCATTTTCTATTTTATTTGTGCTTGCAATTTCAATATTATAACAAAAATAATCAGTGGAAAAATGACTTTGTTATAACAAACAGGAGAAAAATCAATGGAAAAGTCATTTGTTTTTGTTATAACATTCAAATTGCCATGAAAAATAAAATAAAAACTGAAAATGAAGATCTTTAACTATTAGCTTTCCTTCCTGCTTTAGGTCACTTGAGATAATTACTTCTAGCTCTCCTTCATATTTAGTTGTTGCTAATTCTTGTCCTTCATTTGAAAGTGGCTAATGGATTTTTTATTTTTTTTTTAATATTCCAGATGCATAATTTCACACTTTTTTGCATTGAAACACAACTTCCAAACCTTTTGTTGTTCTTCCAGTTTTTTAAATTCCTCTCATTTTATTCTGATCCTCCATGTTGTGCAGTTACAAATATTTGTATCATAAGTAAACAAGCATATTTCCCATTCCGGTCCCTCTGTGATGTTCCTAATGAAGATATTGAAAAGAATCAGCCATAGCACTGAGCTCTTTGGTATGCCACTGGTTCATCAGAGTGAACTCCAGTCCATCAACCTCTGAGCTCTGTTACACAACCGGTTCCTCACCCAGCTAATAGTTTTCTATCCTACACCCAAATTGGCTAGCATACTTAATATTATTCTAGGTAGAACTGTATCAAAAGCCTTACTGAAGTCCAGTTTGGCAACAGATACATCATCTCCTTGATTCATCATTTTTAACACTTCATCAAAGAACTCAAACTTTTTAAAGAATCTCCCCTTTATGAGCCAGTGTTGTCTAGGGTCTTACAATCCACCTGTTTCAAGGCACTGCAGTATCCGTTTGATAGTACTTCCATAGTTTTTCCCATTACTAAAGTTAGATTGACAGACCTGTATTTATAGGGATGTGGAATCATTTTTAAAGAATGCCAAAAATGCAACAAAAGCAACATTCTGAATTGAACAACCCAAAATGACCTCCTACAAAAATACTCATAAATGTTCAGGTATTTTCATATTTGTAGCATTTCAATTTTTAAAAAAGGCTCTGGCAGCCCTTGCTGTGCCTTCATAGTCAAAAGACTGGCCAGATCCAGTGCCGGTGCTTAGTGCTAAACCAGGCCTGGCCTGGGCCTGGTGCTGAGACCCATGTCTGGACAGGGCTATGCACCAAGGCCTAGGCCTGGGCCATTTTTAGAGGATCAGAGCCTGGGAAGGAGAGATTGGGCCTTGCTCCTTACCCATTTCCATCAGGATTCAGGAAGAGGGTAAGTGGGGTTCAGGGTGGGAGCTCCCCAGCCTCAACGGTTTTAGAGAGGAGGAGTAGTTCCCTGGCCTCAGCCTGGTCAGGGCTGCTGGAGACCCATTTATGTTTTTATCAGTTCATTTTTGTTTTGTTTTTTTATTTACATTTTTTTCAGTTTGGCAAACAAACCAAAATGGAAAATAAATGAATCAAATATTAATGAAAAAAGAAAACAAAACCCGGAAATGAAAAAAAATTAATGGAACCAAAAATTTAGAGTTGCATATCCCTAGATTCTACCTGCCTCCTCATTATTTCTACTTTTGTTGAATGAGACTACATCTGTTCTTCTCCAGACTTTGAGATCCTCACTAGTCTCCAGACATAACTGTAAGGGGTGCAGTTAGCACTTTCTTAAGCTTTTTCAGTATATTTCATCAGATCCTATTGCCTTATCTCTCATTTTGATGTTCTTAGATCCATATAAAACTAGTTACTCTGAATGCCTTTTTTCAAGTTTTTCTTGAGGTCTTTACATCATTATCCAGATTTCTAGAAGTGTTCCTTAATTTATATTTTGTTAGACAATTAAAGTTGTAACACAGGTTCTTGATGTCTGAGAGCTCCTGGGTTAGCTCTTTTTACTAGGTCCCAGCATGAATTGGATGGGGTTCCTTTACTTAGCAATGGTGAAATAGCATGGGTGAGCCTGGGCAAGAAATATGAGAAAACAACAACCTCTACAATTTTAAAACCTATTGAAACATGTACACACATTTCTCTATGTCTGGTTGACCTCCAATCCTTTACATGGAAGGACTTAACAACATAGGGCCTGATTTACTAAGGCTTTCCTCTCAATCTGTCTATGGGGAAAATGCTCAGTAAATGAGGCCCATAATTTGGTATTTACATGTATATTTATGAAGTAACATAATTGTCAGTCAATCAGATCTTTTCTATTTTCAAATTTTATGTCTTCTCTTTCTTGAAAAGATGATTGCCTATGCATCTCTGCCACTGGGATACCTTGTTTCCAACTGGGATCCTATCAGTTATGAAGTGTACTGTAGCATCATAGAAAAACGTTCACAAATTGCTGCTTTGTTTTTGTGTTCTGTAAGATTGTGATTGGATTTTCATTTATTCATGAAAAATTTAAATTACCTAATTATAATTATAAAAATGATTGCTTTTGATTTACTAAGCATTTTTCCCCATAGACACAGAACGGGAGAGAAGCCTTGGTAAACCAGGCCCATCATTTGCTGCCTTTCTTTCAGTTGGAACGCTGCCTCATGAAGGCCATGAAAAACAAAGCAACTCATTTGCACTGACCTAAGTTTTCTAGTTCTCAAAGATGATGCCGAATGTATGAAATATGCTATAGGAATATTATACAAAATGATATTACAATTAAATTATTATACCATACAAAAATGTCTGCCTCCACTAAATAACCTTTTGCTTTTAAAAGAAAAAGCAGAGGAAAAGACCTGAAATAGCATTAAATAAATGATAAAGTTTTTTGTTTTTTTTTTAAACTATCCAAAGAAGAACCGCTTCATTGATATCTTTCTAAACTGCAAGAAGGGTTATAATATATGGATAGTTGTCCATAGAATCTGGCTTAGGGCTGTGCAGAGGGAAACATTTTATTTTGATTCATTTGTTCTGTAAGACATCAAAATGTGTTTGCTTCATTTCAGATGAAAAAAAAAAAGTGTTTATTTATTTTCTCATTAAAGACAATGGGGAAAGCATGCAGCCTATTTTGGGCTCACAAACTGGGGTTTTCTAATTAAAATCTAATGACATTTGTGGGTAGACATCAACAAAAAGGGGGAAGTACACTCCAAAGAACCAAGACTATGGGCCTCATTTTCTAAAGTATCGCAGGCCTGCGATACTTTAGGTAATGAGGGGCGGGGGGTCGAAATGGGGGGTGCGGGCCTGCGCTAGCCGGCAGCGATCGCAATGCCATGGTGCGATCGCTGCTGGTTTCACACCCAATAGTGCCACCATAGAAGGTGTAGCTATTGGGCGCAAATTAGGACGCGAAAAGGGCCTTATCTTTTCGTTGTCTGCGGCGTCTTCATGGAGTCGGCCCCGGTGACGCCCTGACTCCTCCTCTTTCGGGGCTGACTCCGCCCCCATTTTGGTATTGCACTAACTTTTCAATATCCTGGGATTCAGGGAATCCAGGACATGATTCTTCCTCGTAATAGTTTTTGCAAACATTGTCTTCATTACCTGAGAAGCAGAATTCATGGAGGAGTGTAGTCCTAATTTTGGGTATTGAACATTTGCTACTTCTGCTTTTGTTCTGCTCTTCAACCTCCAATGGCTCTGCTATCTTTTCCCTTGCTCAAAGCAAAAGAGAGAGAAGCATGTAGTAGTGGTACATGGTCTCCCAATTTTAATTTCTCATGGCTTAAACCTTCGACTCTTGGCTTTCTGCAGGTATAAATATTAGAGATGTGAATCGTGTCCTCGATCGTCTTAACGATCGATTTCGGCTGGGAGGGGGAGGGAATCGTATTGTTGCCGTTTGGGTGTGTAAAGTATCGTGAAAATCGTTAAAATCGTGAGCCGGCACACTAAAACCCCCTAAAACCCACCCCCGACCCTTTAAATTAAATCCCCCACCCTCCCGAACCCCCCCCAAATGCTTTAAATTACCTGGGGATCCAGCGGCGGTCCGGAACGGCGGCGGTCTTATTTCTTGCTCTACTTAATTTTTTCCCTAATATATTTCATTAGCTTAGCTCCAGCTGAGTTTGCCCAAAGGTGGCTAACTGCACTGTTTGTGTAAGACAGGTTTATCCAACTCCCGTGTCCCGCTTCTCTTAAGGAAATCAAAGCTGCATCTGTGCTTTAAATTACCTGGGGATCCAGCGACGGTCCGGAACGGCGGCGGTCCAGAACAGCCTCCTGCAATTGAATCGTGTTGTCTTCAGCCGGCGCCATTTTCCGTACGGAAAATGGCACCGGCAGGAGATCGACTGCAGGAGGTAGTTCAGCGGGGGTTCCGGACCGCCGCTGAACGACCTCCTGCAGTCGATCTCCTGCCGGCGCCATTTTCCGTACGGAAAACGATTCGCGGTAGGAAATCACTCCCGGACCCCCGCTGGACCCCCAGGAACTTTTGGCCAGCTTGGGGGGGCCTCCTGACCCCCACAAGACTTGGCAAAAGTCCAGCGGGAGTCCGGAATGACCTCCTGCAGTCGAATCGTGTTGGTCTATGGCCGCCGCCATTTTGCGCCGCCATTTTGGAAAATGGCGCCAGCTGAAGACAACATGATTCAATTGAGGGGGCCGTTCCGGACCACCGCCGTTCCGGACCACCGCTGGATCCCCAGGTAATTTAAAGCATTTGGGGGGGGGGGTTCGGGAGGGTGGGGGATTTAATTTAAAGGGTCGGGGTTGGTTTTAGGGGGTTTTAGTGTGCCAGTTTTCCTGCCCTCCCCCTTCCCCCGATTTACGATTTTTTGACGATAAATCGAGGGAATTGGTATTGTATCGTGGCCCTAACGATTTTTGACGATTTAAAATATATCGGACGATATTTTAAATCGTCAAAAAACGATTCACATCCCTAATAAATATACCTCTTTAGTTGTGGGAATACTCCCTTTTTTCTCACTGCTATTACTACCAGTGCTTATGCTTTTGGCAGGTTTGGCTGACTCTGCAGTAACACCCATTCAATTGCC
The DNA here is from genome assembly GCF_901001135.1 of Rhinatrema bivittatum. Classification (NCBI taxonomy): domain Eukaryota; kingdom Metazoa; phylum Chordata; class Amphibia; order Gymnophiona; family Rhinatrematidae; genus Rhinatrema; species Rhinatrema bivittatum. The sequence continues at coordinate 676,173,324 of NC_042616.1, read as the reverse complement.
CCTATCATTCTTCTGCCTGTTGCCATTCCACTCTCTCCCTTTCCTTGCAGTAGCAAGATGGAAATAGTGGCACTGGAGTTGTTGATGTCACAATATAATTTATTAGTGTACTTTAATGCATTCACCAATACCATTCTAATATACTGTCTGTGACATGCACAAACAAGTCCAGAGACTGACTGCATTGCAGTTCTTAGCAAGCAGGGTTAACAGCTTAGCAGTGTCATGAACTGTCTACTGGCTGGCTATGTCTATGTACAAAAACAGACCCAGTAGCTCTCACAGTGGGGCAGATTTTCAAAGCCTACGCTCGTAAATCCAGGTGGATTTACAAGCGTAGGGGGGATTATGCGTGCCGAGCCTATTTTGCATAGGCCCGGCGATGTGCGCAAGCCCCGGGACGCGTGTAAGTTCTGGGGCTTGAAAAAATGGGCGGGGTGTGGGCGGGGTGGTCCGGGGGCAGGGCATGGGCATGGCAGAGGCCTCTCCACTGCTGCTGGAGCCAGCACGTGCAACCTATGCCCGCCCGGAGGCAGGCGCAACTTCTGCAATAAAGGTTGGGGGGGGGGGGGGTTAGGTAGGGCTGGGGGGCAGGTTAGGTAGGGGAAGGGAGGGGAAGGTGGGGGGTGGAAGGAAAGTTTAAATGTCCACCGGAGCATCGGTACAAGGAAAATAGAGCCTTTAAATCACTACCAAACCGGTAAACTAATTTGGGGCAGATTTTAGATTTGTTTGCGCAACCAGGTGCGAACAAATCTACACCTGATTTTATAACATGCGCGTGCTGCAGTGCACATGCTATAAAATCCGGGCTCAGTGCGCGCAAGGGGGTGCCCACATGAGCACCTTGCACGCACGAGCTCGAGGGGAGCCCTAATGGCTGTCCCCGTTCCTTCCAAGGCCGCTCTGAAATCGGAGCAGCCTTGGAGGGAACTATTTTTCCGGCCCCCCTCCACCTTCCCCTCCCTTCCCCTATCTAACCCACCCCCCAGCCCTACCTAAATCCCCCCCTACCTTGCGCGTGTCGGCATGGCCAGAATGGAGGAGGGCTCGGGACATGCCCCCGGACTGCCATCATGCCCCCGGACCCACCCCCGGACCGCCCCCTGACCCCAGACACACCCCAGACATGCCCCTGGACCACCGTCACACCCCCGGAGCCGGCCCCTGACTGCCCACTTTTGAAAGCCCCGGGGCTTAGGCATGGGCATATTTTCTCAGGTTATGCGCATAGCCCTTGAAAATCTGCCCCCTTATCTATTCGTGTGTTTATGTCCTCCACTTGTGTCTTGGCAAAAATAGAACAAAGCATATGTTGTTTACAATATGGTAAATAGGTTTTATCTGAATGACCTAATTGTCAGAATTCTAATTCCTCATCTTTCAAAAGAAAACAAATAACATGTCTTATTATTTTTAGGATATCATATTATTGATGTTATGACATCATTTTTAATGGAAAAACATCCAGGGGTAAAATATTCCACCAGACATCAAAAGTCAGATTGCAACTATTGATTTAGGGGTAGATTTTTTTAAAAAGCGCGATCGCGTACTTTTGTTTGCGCAGCACGCGCAAACAAAAGTATGCTGGATTTTATAAGATACGCGCATAGCCGCGCGTATCCTCTAAAATCCTGGATCGGCGCACGCAAGGCTGCCGATTTTGGGCAGCCTGCGCGCGCCGAGCCACGCAGCCTGCCTCGGCGGGAACTTGGAGGGAACTTCCTTTCGCCCTCCCCTCACCTTCCCCTCCCTTCCCCTACCTAACCCACCCCCCCACCCTATCTAAACCCCCCCTTACCTTTGTCCCTAGATTTATGCCTGCGAGAAGCAGACGTAAATCTACGCGCGCCGTCTTCCGACCCGGGGGCTGGTCTGGAGGCCTGGACCACGCCCCCGGTCCCGCCCCCGGTCCCGCCGCGTCCCGCCCCTGAAACGCCGCATCATCCGGTCCTGCCCCGACACGCCCCCGACACGCCCCCTTCAAAAAACCCCGGGACCTACGCGCGTCCCGGGGCTCTGCGCGTGCCGGCGGCCTATGCAAAATAGGCACGCCAGCACGCAAGGCCCTGCTCGCGTAAATCCGGGCGGATTTACGCGAGCAGGGTTTTTAAAATCCGCCCGTTAGAAAAGAGTGCCTTCATAATATCATCAATGGAATCACATCATATCATATCATGTTTTTAAATGTTAATTCACTGAATACCCAAAAATATCAAAAGGAAAAAATGTAAAATACAAACAAAACAAAAACCAGTGAATAATAAGCAAAACATATTATCTAACTAAGGAGGACCACCATATAAAAAATCAGAGATCAAACCACGATCTGTTGTATAAATGGTTATAATTATCAGTCCAACATAAACTCTGTCCATTTTTTCAAAAATATTTTTTTCAAATAACTATTGCACATAAAAACCAAACTTAGCTGAATGTTGTTATCACACCCTGACATGGCTCCATGTTTCAAGGCCTTCTGTCTCAGGGGGACTTAATAAACTCACTCTGGATATTTCAGCATCACTGTTCTCACATTCACCATTTTGTATTGTAGCTTGTGCTACTGGAGGAAACACACAACATGCTCACTTACATACATCATTATGTAGAATACTCAACTTGGCCCCGCCAAAACAATTAAAGCAAAGAATGCCATTCTAGCTTTAAGACCATTAGGCTTCACAATGTTTAGCATAAAAATGCCAAATTTCTCACAAAGATTTAAATGAGCAACAGGGTCACCACCCGCAGCACTTGGTAGAACCAGTTGTAACACAGTCCATTTTAAATCTGAAACTTCATGATGCAACTGAATGCAATGTGAAACTAAAGGGGCTTGATTCTTATACATATTGAAGCAGTTTCGATGCCCCATAAGATGCACTTTTACAGAATGTTTAGAGTACCCCACATACACCAAATTACAAGGGCAATGAATCAAATAAACCAGAAGTTACATCATCTAAGAGTATTCTGGAAACTGGAAATCGAGCATGTGGGTCGAGCTCTTTTTGTGCATCTGCCATATCCTTAATGTTATATAACATTAAGAATATGTTATCAGAGCTCATCTGCCATAAATTCCTGGCCATCAGACATGAGAGCCATGTTCTTTTGTGCATCTACCCTTTCTGGCAAAGAGAAGAAACATCCATCTACTGGCAAGTGAGTGATTATGAAACATCAGATGGACTATAACTCTACATGGGGGATCTATTTATGCAATAGTTATTTGAAAAATGTTTTTTTGAAAACATGGACTGAGTTTATGTTGGACCAATGATTATAATCAGTTACACTACATGTGAAGGTTTAATCTCCTTTGGTTTTTGATATGATGGTCCTTTTTGGTTAAGCAATGTGATTTGATTATTATTCAGTGGGATTTTAAATTTCATTTGCCACTGAAACATATAATCATTGGCTCATAGGTTCCCTTTTCTAAAAAAAAATGTATGCAAAGCATCTAACATATAAAAAGTGAAGAAATAAAAATGGATCTTTGCAACCACTCCAGCACAATATGAAATGCTTCATTCCATAACCTGACATAGCTGCATATTGGTGTACTCTCTGTCTGCTTCAGGAGGTTTGCAAACAGATACTGTCACCCAGCTCTTTTCTTCTAAGACCTCTAGGCTATAATGAAGGATACAGATTTAAACAAATTTGCTTCTCAATCACATGACCAAGTAGCAAGAAATTATTAATGATGATTCAAATAGTGAATCCCACACTAATGCATTTATAAAAAATATCACTGCAGATACCATCATTGGACCATCTGTAATCATAGGAAACCCATAGGGGCAGATTTTCAAAGGGTGACGCACGCAACCTACGTGCATAACTCTGAGAAAGTGCCCCTGTGCACGCCGAGCCAATTTTACATAGACTCGGTGATGCGCGTATGTTTCGGGGCTTGAAAAAAGGGGTGGGGCGGGGCGGGACAGCGGCCTCCTGCACAGCGGCCGTGCCGGGGGTTCACGCGCCGGCACTTGGCCAGCGCCCGCAACCTATGCCTGCCCAAAGGCAGGCGTAAATCATAAAGTAAAGATGAGGGGGATTTAGGTAGGGCTGGGGGCGGGTTAGATTGGAGAAGGGAGGGGAAGATGGGGGGGGGGAAGGAAAGTTCCTTCTGAGGCCGCTCCGATTTCGGAGCGGCCTCGGAGGGAACGTGGAACACCATCAGGGCTCCCCTAGGGCTTGGCGCGCCAACCCCGGATTTTATAACATACGTGTGGCTGCGAGCACATGTTATAAAATCTGGCGTAGATTTGTGCTCGCCGGGTTGTGCGCACAAATCTACGCCCGCGCGCATGTTATAAAATCTGGTCCATGGTGTTTAAATATCTAATAAACAGAATAATTTTGCTGATCACATAACTGTCTTCAGCCAAGCAAAGGAAAAAAAGTTTCTTCATGAAATACATTCAAAAAACTATACTGAAAGGGAAATCAAAATAGTAATTCCCATTCCTTATCCAGATTTAACTCAGTTGCACAGTATGCAATTTACAAATCCAGTGAAGTTCTCTTTCAGAGAGTTGGCATATAATATCACTTTTTCTCCATCTAGGTTCAATTTGATCTATCATGACCAAGATACTGTGTCATCAAATATGTGTCCTTTCTTTACACAGTGAGATACGAAATATGCCATATACTTCCTATTAAAAATGTAGCTCCAATTTTCTATAAATCACATTTTCACCATCCTCTCAGTTTTACCATCACTTAATACAGAACACAGGCACATGATGCATACACTACATATTGAGAAGTGCAATAATCTATATGCACATTCAGTATTTGGATGAACAAATTCCTTAATCATCTGTGTATAAGTGCACATAGAGCATTGGTCACATTTTTGATGGCCCAAAATCTCCATTAGTTATTATATTCATTATATATAGCTTTAAGTCTGCAGATATAACCATATCATGGATATTTTTAGCTTGGGATAGGCTATGCAAGGAAGATGTTTCAATGCAGGATAATAAACTCAATATACATCAATGGTGCTGAATTATATACTTCATGATCAGTGCATAGCTGGAAAATGGAAGGACACAGGACCCATGTTCAGAAGCAATATCCTTGGATCTTACCTGTAACAACTGAGATCTGTCAGAGAATAAAGCAAGTTTATATGCATTGTGAAATATTTACATTAGATATCAATTCAAAAACCTATTTTTAATTTCCATCGCTTTTAATCTGTATTCAGATCTAGATGATCACAAACTTTTCAACTTAAAAATTGGCTCAAAGGTAAAGCATGTTTTAATGCTAATGGGTAACAACTATCAAAACTCAATAAATAATTACGATCAGTCTCCTTTTTAAAGATGGGAATGTGAAAGAGCGAGCCCTCATTTTTAAAGTACAATCTATGATCCCTTCTATATCTTCTTCTTTTTTAGAAAAGGGGACTTTCAATAGATTCAGATAACAGGGCTAGAATTGGGGCCAGTTAAACAGTCATATGAATTGATTTCCACAGGTGAGGGAAAGGAAATGGATATAGTTACAACAAGATTGGATAGGACCATGAATATTATTGATCTGATGAATACTAAGATTCCTAATGCTGTGTATCAGGCACTGAACTGGGGCGAATCATATGCTCCATAAAAATGATCTGTTTGCTATGTGGGTAGCTTTGCATTGTTTTCTTTTTTTCACATTTTGCATTTGAAGATATTTTTTTCCAAAATGACTAATGGGAGCATAGATTCATGTATTGTAAGACAACAATCCTTGGGGTAGATTTTATAAACTTACGCACGCACGAACAAAAGTACGCCGGATTTTATAAGATACGAGCGTAGCCGCGCGTATCTTATAAAATCCGGGGTCGGTGCGCACAAGGGGTGCACATTTGTGCACCTTGCGCAAGCCGAGCCCTACGTGCGCTGCCCGTTCCCTCTGAGGCCGCTCCGTTCCCTCGGAGGGAACTTTCTTTCCACCCCCCCCCACACCTTCCCCTCCCTTCCCCTACCTAACCCAACCCCCTGGCACTAAATAAACACCCCCCCACCGTTGTCGGCAGAGTTACGCCTGCCCGAAGCAGGCGTAACTCTGCGTGCACCAGTGGGCTGCTGGCGCACCATCACCCGACCCGGGTGCTGGTCCGGAGGCCTCGACCACGCTCCTGGGCCGGCATCACGCCCCCGAACGCCTCCCGCCCTGCCCTGAAATTTGCGCCGCACACCCGACACGCCCCCTTTGCAAAGCCCCAGGACTTGCGTGCGCCGCCGAGCCTATGCAAAATAGGCTCGGCGCGCGCAAGGGGCTTTTTTAAGGGTTACGCGCATAACTTATGCGCGTAACCCTTTTAAAATCCTGCCCCTTGTGTATATCACTCATACCTGAAGATCCACATGTGCACTTTTCATCACTTGATATTGAAAGATTTATTAGTTTTAGAACATAGAACCTGGAGAGACTGGCTTAATATGCCCAGGGCTGAATTTTGGTTCATTCATGAATTGTCATCTGATCCACAATATGTTGATTAGGATTTACCATTAGATCTTACTTGTATTATTCAAACACAAACTATGAGCTTGTTGGAAGAGGGCTGAGAAAAGGTTATTTAATTAATTGTGAATATTGTTTTTTGTAAACAGAATACCCTCATATTCTAGTTTTGTATATTCTCTCTAAGATCCATACGTCTGTGACTAATCCACCTGATCATTCTATTCTGTCTACAATTGGATCTCTTTTAAAACCCATTTCTATTTTTTTGGATACCCTTCTGAACCACACATTCCTGTTATACAATCATATATTCAGGATTCCATACATAAGACTCAGATTCTCAATGATTTGGGAGTTTTGGGTGATTATATCTTATTTGTCACCATGGTAGGGTTGCCAACTGCACCAGATTTTCAGGACAAGATGAGCCAGTCCTGGTTTTTCCGCATTGCATGTTGGGATTTTTTCTGATTGACCTATTTATTCCCTAAGAAAATCAAGACTATAAGTACCTGCATGCAGGGGAGTAAAACCAGGACTGGATCAATCTGTCCTGAAAATCTGGAGCCAGTTGGCAACTCTACACCATGGATTTAGAAGCTCTATACACTAACATCCCACAGCAAGAAGCTGTAGTGTGTATAACTTTGGTCCAAATAGTTGGACTGTCACATTTTCAGACAATTAGCCAAGATAGTGCTATTTCAGAATTATTTTAGTTTTCATAGGTCTTTGTATTTGCAGATAAAAGGAATTGCTATGGGAACAGTGATGTATCTGATGTGACAGATTTGTACATAGCTAATTTTGGTGAATGTTTTTTGTGCTCTTCTCTTGCACTCACCCCCATATGCTGCTGACTTCAGCCTCCGCTTTCACGTGGCAGGGATGCCGCCATCACATGTTGTGCTCCATTCAATATGTGCATGCACCAGACGTTCTCTTTTAAAGGGCCTGTGGTGGGAACATAGCAGCGGTACCCTCGGATGATGTGAGCTGCTTCGGCCCTTATAAAGGCCCTTCTTCCTGCCAGATGCTGTCTCAGCAACGGGTCGACTACCCTTCAAGTAGTGTGAGTTGCTGCTTTTGTCTCATCAGCCTTACTCAGCCTTGCCCAGCCTTGCCTTTAGCCTGCTTCCATCTCCTCAGCCCTGCCCTGCCCAGCCTTGCCTTTATTTCTCCTCCTCACTCAGCCTACTCTTTTCTCTCTCTTGGATGGACCCCTGGTATTTGAACCTAGGTTGGACTCTGGATATCCTTGTTTGCTATCTGCCATTGACCTCAGCCTGGACTCTAGATATCCTTGTTTGATGCTTGCCACTGACTGTAGCCTGGACTCATGATGTCTGTGCTTGCTGCCCGCCTCTGACCTCAGTCAGATCCCAGATCTCTTTGACTACGCACCACAGATTGTCATCTAAGTTCTGCTGGCCTCCAGAACCCAAGGTTTCAACCCAAGGGGAAAGGAGCTGCTACAGATGTAGCTCCAGCCTCAGTCTCTGCACTGGTCTGTTCCGTCAGTTGGTGGTGAGGACCTATAGGGTCTCCGCTGTAGGTTGCATCAACCTCAACAGAAGGGTCCATAATCCTAACGTTCTCCTTTTTCATGACATATACACTATTGGAAACAGTATATAGATGATGATTTATTAATCTGGACATCTGTTTTGGAAGTTTAACATTCCTTCATGTTAGAATTAATCAGTGTGTCATTTAATATAGGGTAAGGTTCTTATAAGTAGAGTAAGGTTCTCTTTGCTTCTCAGTGTTTGGTACATAAGTATTTATGGTAAAATTTTAAGAGACCTGTGCATGCAAATACTGGCAGCTATGCAAGTGGCCGGGCACTGTGCATGCCACATGCATTTTCTAAAGGGCACAGCCACACGCGTAACCACCGATATGTGAAGAAATGCCGGGCCTAAAGAAAGGGGCGACCTGGGGGGTAGGGTATGGGCAGGGAGGGGCAAGAGATGTCCAAGAGAGTGCCATTAGCCGCTGTTCCAGGGAAGCACGTGCCAGCAGATGGCTGGCGCGAGCAGATTACTTCTGTTCCAGAGAAGTAGTAACAAAACAAAAAAATTAGGGATAGGTAAGTTTAGGTTAGGTATCGGAGAGGAGTGGGAAAGAAGTAGGACAGGTAGGTTTAAGGATAGGAAAGTTCCCACCCAATCGACTCCTTAATTGGAGTGGACTGGGAGAGAGCTGGAGGAGGCCTGATTTCATCGCCGCGCGTAGATTATAAAATCTTCCCCCCCTGTGTGTGAGTCTCAGGCCACTCACACATGCACAGATGGATTTTAAAATCCAGCGCGCATGTCCACACGGCCATCAGATTTTATATCATGTATGCGCAAGTATTCACATATTATGAAATCAGCGTGTTCATGTGTGCACACCGGGAACTGCGTGCAGACTTTTTAAAATTGACTCCTTATATTTTACACTATAGAGTAATACTGGATTCTTTTTTGGGTATTCTTATAGAACATTTCTATGCTAAATTTCATACTACCTTTAGAGGATTGTAATAATTTTATTGCATTTTGATAGTTGTTATCCATTGGCATTAAAATATGCTTTCCTGTGGGCTAGTTTTTTAGGTTGAGAAGTTTAAGATCTTTTAGATCTGCATACAGATTAAAAGTGATAGAAATGAAATAGAGGTTTTTGGATACAGCATATTTGATGCAAATAATTTGCAATTAATACAAATGTGCTTTATTCGTTTACATATCTCAGTTTTAAAAGGTAACATACAAGGATACTGCTTCTGAGTTCCTTTTTCCACCTATGCACCGGGCCATTGGCATGCATTTAACTCACATCCTATAATGAAAGATCTTCCTTGCATTGCCTACATCTGGAGTAAAAACATCTATGATATGGTGGCATCTATAGACTTAAAGCTACATTTTAAGAATATAGCATCTAATATTTCAATGGAAACATTGGGCCATCAAAAATGTAGCCGATGCACTGTGCTTGCTTTGGCTACAGGAGATTAAGGAGTTAGTTCATTCAAATAGTTCTCATGTATATAGATTAAGATCAGATACAGATTGCACTTTTCAGTATGTAGTGCATGTCATCATTTGCTCACATTCTTTATTAAATGTTGGTAAAACTGAGTGGATAGTGAAAACGCGATTAATTGAACATTGGAGCAGATGACGGTGACTTTGGTATCTCAATATATAAAGAATGGACACATTTCTGATAACTTATCTTAGTTTGTGATTAATCAGATTAAACCTACATGGAGAGGAGGTGATATTAGGGATGTGAATCAGGATTCGGACGATATTTTCAAAATTGTCAGAAATCGGGGGCTCCCCCAAAATGATAGGAAAACCCCACGATATTGATCGTGGGGGTTCTCTTATCGTTTTGGGGGAGGGCGGGAAAAACGGCACACAAAAATAACCCCTAAACCCACCCTAACCCTTTAAAACTAATCCCTTAGCTTCCCCCACCCTCCCGACCCCCCAAAAAACTTTTTACAGGTACCTGGTGGTCCATTGGGGGTCCCTGGAGCGATCTCCCGCTGCTGGGCCGTCGGCTGCCACTAATCAAAATGGCGCCGATGGCCCTTTGCCCTTACCATGTGACAGGGTATCCGTGCCATTGGCCGGACACTGTCACATGGTAGGAGCACTGGATGGCCAGTGCCATCTTGTGCTCCTACCATGTGACAGGGGCTGACCAATGGCACTGGTAGCCCCTGTGACATAGTAAGGGCAAAGGCTATCGGCGCCATTTTGAATACTGGCAGCCGATGGCCCGAGTGCAGGAGGTCGCTCCTGGACACCCGCTGGACTTTTGGCAAGTCTTGTGGGGGTCAGGAGGGTCCCCCAAGACTTGCCAAAAGCCCCTGGTGGTCCAGCGGGGGTCCAGGAGTGATCTCCTGCACTCGGGCCACCGGCTGCCAGTATTCAAAATGACGCCGATAGCCTTTGCCCTTACTATGTCACAGGGGCTACCGGTGCCATTGGTCAGCCCCTGTCACATGGTAGAAGCACAAGATGGCGCGGGCCATCCTGTGCTCCTACCATTTGACAGGGTCCAGCCAATGGCACGGTTACCCTGTCACACGGTAAGGGCAAAGGGCCATCGGCACCATTTTGATTAGTGGCAGCCGACGGCCCAGGAGTGGGAGATCACTCCAGGGACCCCCACTGGACCACCAGGTACCTGTAAAAAGTTTTTGGGGGGGTCAGGAGGGTGGGGGAAGCTAAGGTATTAGTTTTAAAGGGTCGGGGTGGGTTTTTTGTTTATCGGCTCGGGTGCAGCCGATAAGTTAGCATGTATTTAAATACATGCTAACTTTAAAAACTGCAATTTACACGCATAAATCATGGTCCACAAGCAACTTTGCATTTGTAAGAAAGGAAACATGCCGGGGCATTTGGGTGTGGAGCCAACATTTACGCATATAGGACCAGATTTTAGTAGCTACGAGCGGGCATAGGTTTGTACACGCAACCCAATGCGCACAAATTTACGCCCGATTTTATAGCATGCGCGTGCAGCCACTCACATGGTATAAAATCCGGGGTCGGCGTGCGCAAGGGGGTGCACACTTGTGCACCTTGCGTGCGCTGAGCACTAGGGGAGCCCCAATGGCTTTCCTCGTTCCCTCCGCCCCCCACCTTCCCCTCCCTTCCCCACCCCCCAGCCCTACCTAAATCACCCCCCCCACCTTTATTTTATAAGTTGCGCCTGCCTCTGGGCAGGCGTAGGTTGCGCGCACCAGCCAAGTGCTGGCACGCGTTCCCCCGGCACAGCCACTGTGCCGGAGGCCTCGGTCCCACCCCGCCCTGCCCCTTTTTTCAAGCACCGGGACATACATGCATCCTGGGGCTTGCACGCATCACCGGGCCTATGCAAAATAGGCTCAGCGCGCACAGGAGCAGGTTTAAAATGGTTACGTGCATATATTACGTGCGTAACCCTTTTAAAATCCACCCCATAAGTTTCTAATTTAAAAACTGCCAACATGACACATGTATGTCTTTTACTTTACTTCTACTCAATATCTGGGTGCAATAGGGAGACTTCAGGCAGAAGAGACATGAGCAGCAAAATGG